>NW_026000075.1:17392513-17422401 GCF_001458135.2 Marmota marmota marmota
TCAATCCTAGAGGATTGATACCTAACCATATTTGGCAGATGGACGTCACACACTTGCCAGAATTTGGAAAATTAAAATATTTGCATGTTATAGTTGATACTTCTTCCAGATTTTGATTGGCTCCCTTCATGCCGGAGAAAAAACTAAAGATATTATAGCTCATTGCTTACAAAATTTTGCCACTGTGGGTGTTCCAAAACAGTTAAAAACAGATAATGGTCCTGGTTATACTTCCACCTCTTTTAAACAATTTTACTCATCAATTGGCATTACTCACATAACAGTAATTCCATACAATCCACAGGGACAAGGCATAGTTGAAAGAGCTCATAAAACTATTAAAATGTACTTATTAAAGCAAAAAGAGGGAATTGGAAAGGGGTATATATCCCCCAAAGATAAACTTAAAATAACACTTTTTACTCTAAACTTTTTAAATTTGGATTTATCAGGACTTAGTGCTGCGGAAAGACATATGTATCCAAAAAATGTACATAAGCCTAAAGTACTTTGGAAGGATATTCTAACAGGACAATGGAAAGGTCCTGACCCAGTGATTATCTGGAGTCAGGGTTCTGTTTGTGTGTTTCCACAGGGATAACAGCAACCAATTTGGATTCCAGAGAGACTAACCAAAGTGATTTCTACAGACCAAAAAGAAGATGATTTGACTCAAATCCATAACAGCTGATATCCAGAGCTCCAGCTTGGCTATTCTTACATCTGTGACAGTGATTAACCAGGATACTTTTTTTAATATCTATTTTATTATTGCCTTTTCCAACATCATAAATTTCTATTTTATTTTTTGAGCTCATACAAACTTAGGTTAATGTTTTTCTGATCAGTTTTATTTTTTGACAGTGGAGTTTTTTAAACATCGCAATGGAGGTTTCACCTATGTAAAGCTACAAGGCCTTTACTATTGTCTTATGTGTTGTATGTTATGTGTGCACACTTCTGTTTTGTGTTGTATGTCTGTATGTGCGTATGTCCATATATCATATATGAGGAGCACTCATGAATAAATGGATCTGAATTTTTTTTATTATTCATGTAATTTTAATGGTTTAATTTAAATTGGGTAAACAGCTGTTGAGGATTATTTTAATATGTGAACAAATAAGGAGGTTAACAGATCTGTTTGTTTACTTTCACCTTTCCTTTTCATTATATTTAATAATTCTGTTCAGGATAATGTAAATTGTTCAGAAAATTGTTTTTTTAGTACCTGTTGGAATGTTACATAATTTGTTTTAGCATCATTGTCAGAATTCCTATCTTCATCCCAGTGCTGGTGAAGACAAAGATGAAACCAAACTACAGCTTCTTCGATAGTTATCACAACAAACTGTATAAACTGATGCATCAATGAATAATAACTCAACAAGTAATGCTCAATCAAGGAGTCAATTTACTTTGGGAGGAAATGGACATATTGATAGATTCCTCTGCTTTGAACTGCTTGCAGAACTTGCCTGGACTATGTATCACTCCTATGCATTGTGATCTATCTGTTGGTGCAGTAAATTGTGGTAGTGCTGGCGTATCTTTGCTGTTGGTGTCACCGGTGATACAATTTTTCCAAAGGATCCGTCAATTGGCTTGGTGTCCTGGCATTTCTGTATCCTCCTCCCTTCTACTAGTGATGGTCTAAAATTTGGGAGCCAACAGAGGTGAGGCAAAGAACCTCACCCCTCTACTGGCACCAAGGCCAAATTTGGGGGCCAACAGAGGTGAGGCAAAGAACCTCACACCCCACTGGTGCATAGGCCTATCCACAAGTATGGCTGTATGCTGGACCGGTAGTCAGTGACGGGTATGATACAATTGCAGTGGTACCAACCTAAGACAGGAGGCTAACGCCTAGAGGTCAGCTCATCCGATGATGGGTAAGGACCATATGTTGTATTGGACAACCTAACAGGCACGGTCCCTAAGCCACATTACTTGTTGCTTAATTAAACAAAAGGGGGGAGATGCTAAGAGCCATAGCCAAATAGTAATGATGCATGGCATTTTTGGTTGAAAGGTGATGCCAGCAAGTCATTGAGATGATATGATTATGTTAAGATCTGCATTCAAATGGATATTACACCCCTGCTGTCCACCTCGGCCTGCTACTTTGGAGCACTAGCGGGACTCCCAAAGAGTTCCCATTGGTTGGGAAAGTGCGGTAGGTGGGAATTCCGGAGGAGGGATTTCCTGTTGGGGTAGTGTGTCCGGGGAGAACGCCGCGCCACGTGTGTAGTTCGGCATATTTCCCGGGAGAGTGCGTGGCATTGGCAGGAGTTTCAGAAATAAAGTTTGTTCCTGCTTGAGTCGCTCGTGATTTTGAACCCAGCCAGACTGCGGCATGAAAGTCCTTTTTTTTTTTTTATTGGCACCATACGTTCCAGCATCAGGATTTGGTAAATAAACTGAAAAGAGAAATTGTGTTTATATCCTTCTTCTAGAAGTTTATAAGGGTTAGAACTATTTCTTTTGGTTCAAAAAAACATTTTGACTATTATTAATACAAAATTCCTCAAAGTATCATAACTATATCATGCATTTTATAATCAAAAAATATGTTATGGATATGGATCTCTTAATGAGATTAAAGAGACCCCCACCAACTTGTGTATCTGTGAAAGAATATAAATTATTTCAAGAATAAGATAGAATTTACTGTTAATTAAACCCTTACTTTTGACCTTTAAAAAGTTTTTTTGAGTTTATGTATTGTCCATACAAATAAGAGGATTAGTGAAATTTTGTCATGATACTGAGTACTTATTCTTTACTTAAAACTTTACTGTTATATCTTAATCATATTTGTATACCATAAGAAGAATTTCTAAAAATGTATGTGTGTGTACGTGCATGTGTGTGTGTGTGTGTGTGTGTGTGTAGAGTGAGCATCTGTGCAAGCCTAGAAAACTATTTTGTTCTCTTTTTATTTTCACTTGAAAGCAAAAAACTGGAAATGCCTTACTTTCAACCATTGTTTTTCATTGAAGATGTTGATTTCTGTAACATACACCAAAATTTTACTGACATTTTGCAAAAAGCACTAGTATTGTCTTAATACTATTTTATCAGGATTAGAAGAATACAAGTACAGTTAGTTTGAATAAGACTTTGTTACAGCATTATTTTTGATAATTTGATTATCATGTCATGTAACTTAGTTGTATTTTCACAAGAACTTGGGTGCCGAAGTCTGGCTGGGCACAAATGCTGCAGTCTGGCTGGGCACACAATCACGAGCCACCACACAGCTTGTAGATTCAAACAGCAACTCTTTATTCCCGAACTCACACCAGCCGTCTACAAACACGTTCTGGGGAAATCCACGTTCTCTGCCCAAATCCACCTCTACTGGGCTTCTATCTCCCAACAAATACTGTCTGAATCCCATGAGAACTCAAGGGGAACTCAGGCAGCAGGATACGCCCTATTCCCAGCAGGAATAATCTTAAACCTTAAACCTGGAACCTAAACCAGGAACGCCCTAATCCGCCTTGGTCCTTGAGCAAGGTCACCTACATTCAATGTCACTGCAACATGGGGTACGCTGGCAAGGAAATTGTCATACCTACTTGGCTAATGGCTCCCAGCACTTGGGAACTAACAATTTCATTCATTTGATTTATTAAAAAAGTCTCCAACATAGCAGGATAAAACAGGGTAAAAGTCTCCAACAGATTAAAACAGTCTTATTTTCAAATATTCTCAAATTCATTTAAAGGAACAACATGAAAATTAATGAGAAATAAAGAAAAATATGAAATACCTCTTGCTGGATAGATTTCTAAGAGTCAAGAAAAATATTTATTCATCTAATTAAATCACATTTACTCTTGTGAATTAAACAGATCATAATTTTGTTTTACATTACTTATTTTAAAATAATACATTAGAATTATTCCCTACAATTTTTATACTCTTTTGAAGAGAGATGTGTGATAAGATACAAAACCAGTTTGATACAAATGTGCACACATTTTATCCCCTACCCATACACATATTATGAAGAAAAGTTTTAAAATGTAGAAGAATTTGAAGAGAAACACAGAAAGCAAAAAATATAAAAGAGGCACTTACGAGATTTTTACAATGATAATTCTTATTTCTGATTTATTCTTCTTTTTAATCTCAAGAAGACTTTCAAAGAGCTAAATAGCTATTTTTTCTTAATCTTTATGATTTATCTTCATTTCAATTTTGACATGTTATACGTGCATATTTAATATTTCTATTATCTTTATTAAATAAAGTTCATTTTTATTGTTAATTAAATTATGTTCTATAAAGATGAGAGTATAGGAGAGACTCTATATAGCTGAGAACCTGGCTCTGAATACATTTCTTAAAGAAAGAGATGTGCAAAGATTAATCACTAGTGATTTAATTGATTATTACTTATAATGGATAGGATGATAAATACAGACCATTCAGGCCAGTGTTTTGTAAATAATTGCAGAAATGTATATATTCCAAGATGTATGTGAGGTTTGTTATGATGATAAAAGTTTCTTAATCACTCACTTTATCTCATGTACCAGCTCAACCTTTACAAGTATCACTCTAGTTAATACTCATCCTAACCAGTTAAGGTAAAGAAACTTTATAATCCATTTTTATATCTACTATTTTTGGATTAGATATTTTAAGTAAACTACTCATCTGCTAGTGTAACAGATTTGCAGTTCCAGTTCTTGGCTCTCTGCCTAAAGTTTTCTTTATTCTTTTTCTTTTTTTCCCACTACTAAACATTGCTAAAATTCATGATAAAACACACTTTTTTTGGGGGGGTGTGGATAAAAAGCAGTGAGAATTTTCATTGATATCAGCCAGATTAAATTTTATGTGAAAATCTGAGATTGACATAAAGGAAAATAATGCAATCTTTGTAATGCTTTAACAGGCAGCATGGAAACAGTATGGCTGCTGTTGGCACACACTAAATGAATATTTCCTTCCCTGGTGCTTCTTTGTAGTAAATAATGGCTGTAAAGTTGACTGAAAGACAGCAACAAATGTTTGTAAGGCAGGTTTTTCTCTAAGAGCAATTTTTCCTTTATTATACAACTCTATAGTGGTGCTCATAAGATACCCATACCCCGCTCTCTCTTTTAAGGGCTCAAGTGAAATTAAGCAGGATAAATTCATGTATTATTTGAAAATGATTTTTACCAGTGTGTATCTCACAGCACAAGTTAGAATACCACTCATTTTTGTTTCAAGGTTTATTCAAGACTATTCAAATTATAGTTTTGTTACATATGCAAATTATCTACAACAAAGCTTCATTTATATCTTTGATTAATAACATGTTTTAGAGAACAGAGAGTTTGTGAACTCTGTAAACGGAGCTGAACCACAATTCCAAAAATATAAAAAATGTAAATAATCTATGTTAGATTTGCTTCTCTCTCTCTCTCTCTCATACATTTGTGTATGTATTTGTAATTTCTAACAATTTGAGAACTTAATAACCGCTATAGATTTTTCTCTAAAATATTCAAACAATAATTTGCATACTGTTTTATGGATATTGCTGAAATATCCATCAAATATTCTCTAGTTGAAATATGTTGGTTTAGTCTCATCTAACTTTAAGCTAAGAAATAAATTTCCAAAGGATAATATGCCATTCTACAGTTAGGCAAAAGATTTAAAATGATTCCCTATATCTTAATCCTAGAACTTTTGCCATTCTGCCACAAGTATTATTTGGTAGGCAGAGAATTGTATTTGCATAAATCTGATAATACTTTTCTATTCAGTGTATGTGTTTTAACAATCATGTTATGTGTAGACACTCATACTCACCCCACTGATACCTATTCTATGCTTTGTGGATGGTGAACTTAATAAAGCAAGATAACATTTTAAATAACATAAAGTTATCTTACCATCTTTTATTAAAAATTAATAATCTTGGCATTCTAAAATCAAATATATCTAGAAATTATTGCTGGGAGCCATTAGCCAAGTAGGTATGACAATTTCCTTGCCAGCGTACCCCATGTTGCTGACATTTGCAGTGACATTGAATGTAGGTGACCTTGCTCAAGGACCAAGGCGGATTAGGGTGTTCCCGGTTTAAGATAATCCTGTTTAGGGCGTTCCCAGTTTAGGTTCCAGGTTTAAGGTTTAAGATTATTCCTGCTGGGAATAGGGCGTATCCTGCTGCCTGAGTTCCCCTTGAGTTCTCAAGGGATTCAGACATTATTCTTTGGGAGATAGAAGCCCAGTGGAGGTGGATTTGGGCAGAGAACGTGGATTTCCCCAGAACGTGATTGTAGATGGCTGGTGTGAGTTCGGGAATAAAGAGTTGCTGTTTGAATCTACAAGCTGTGTGGTGGCTCGTGATTTTGTGCCCAGCCAGACTGCGGCAAATTATAATGCTTTCTTTATGTGTAGTATGCTAAACCATTTAATAAAATATTTTAATCCCTAAATTTACTAAGTAAAAACTTTTAAAATGTCAGACTAGAAGCCAACATAGTGGCACTCACTTGTGATCCCAGTAACTCAAGAGAGAGAGACTGGAGGATCACAAGCTCAAGGCAAAATTCAGCAAAATACAGAGGCACTAAGCAACTAAGTATTACCACTGTTTGAGTCCTTGCCTCCCAGAATGCTTAAGTATAACACCAGAGAAGCACCTGAGGCAAGTGTAGAGTGGAAAGTGGAAGGCTTTATTAAAGTACAGCAGAAAAGACTTCTCCCTGGAGGAAGAAGGGGACCCAGAAGGTGGAATCAGTGGAAGGGGGAGGTCTTCCCTTTTTTATAGCTAAGGTCTTCTTTTAGTTTTTCCACATTCATGTCTTTTGTTTCCCTTTATCTTGCAGTGATAGAATGCAGGTTGGAAGGCCCAAAAGGTGGGAGATAGGTGGGCAGAAGGAGTAATCTGGTCAGGAAGGGCCTGGGGTGGCTTTTGATTAACACTTCCCTGTTTTCTGGGAGCTGTTTCATTAACAGTTCCTTAGGATGGGTTCCAAGCCTTGAGGACACTAATATTTCAATTTCCCCAAGTGCTGCTCTACTTTCCTGAACTCCATTCTCTATAAAAACCTCCATTTTATTTATCTTACTCGATATTAGACCTGATTTACCTAACTACACTAACTACGTAGCTTTAATTCTGGCTTCATTAGTGAGACTCTCTCTGGGTTCAACCTCAATTATCAAATAAATATATAAATAGATATTGTCAAATTATATGACCCATATCAACATTATAAATCTAATGTTGGCAGGACAGGAATTAAAATGAAGATTAATCTGAAGATAAATAAGGGAAGTTACAACAGCAATTTAGATTATTATATTTAAATGTTTACAAATATTTATTTGTCCATTTCAGGCAATGGAGCTGTTGTTCTAATAACATAAATCTATAGACTTAGGGTTTTATTAACTAAAAATTTTACTTTTAGATTGACCAATAAATTAGAAAATACTCATTGACTCTGCCATTGTAAAAACATTTTAAAAATTGCAATGTTTTTATAGTTTTACTAATGTATTCTCTTAAATAAAGTAGTCTTCAACTTGCTAATTTTTCACACGAAGTATGTCAAGTGCTTATTTTTTTAATTAATAGTATTCAAATATTGGAAAATAACAAATGTCTATTGCAAAATAACAAATATCTGTGTTTACTTGTGGTATGTTTTATGCATATAATATTTAGCAATTTTATAAGTAATTCCATATTTATTACAAGTAATTATTATTTTTTAAATTACCAAATCCAGGTTACAAAGATATAAATTTCCTCATTAACATACTAAAGAATACCCTGGACCAGCTGTGTATTCTGACATCCAGTATTTTGAGAAAATCACTATCCACCCATGCAGCATTAAAATTGATCAGAAAGAGTAACAATAAATTTTTCTAAATAATTTTTAATTTGACATTTCTCTACTTTTAAATATGCGTTTGACCTTTATTGTTGTCATTCAGAAGTCAAATATAGAAAAGATACAAGTTATTTTACTTCCTGATAAATTCTAAAAAATGAAAGATTTTATTATTTCCCAAACATACTTCTATATAAAACATGAAAATCTGTCCACATTATTCTTAATGTAATGTTTTTGCCATTTAAATCTTATGATAATTGTTGCTAGAGGAAAAAAATGTGAAAGTGAAAGTGAGAGATTGAGATAGAGATAAAAATCATCAGTGCAATATAGGAATGCATTTAGAAAATATCATTTATTAGATGGTCATCCCTATGTTTATTTTTAATTTTTTTTAGTTGTAGGTGGACACAATAACTTTATTTTATTTATTTATTTTGTGTGGTGCTAAGGATCAAACCCATTGCCTCACAAATGCTAGGCATGTATTCTACAACTGAGCTATAACCCTGGCCAGAGTCCTCTTTTTTTTTTTTAAACCCTTAATGTCTTAAACATTAAGAACACACCCTGTATAAAAGTGGGTAAGTGGGACAATAAATAAACAAAATGTCTAAATTTTGAAAGAAATTTTCCTTAAAATTTTAAATATATATTTCATAAGGATTTTCCTAACTCTAAAATACCTGAAGATTTATCAAGTTTATAATACAGTCAACACAATTTACTTCTTTTCACTCCTAATTTAACTTATCTTGACTTTACCCAGTCCTACTGCATTTGTTTTTCTTTCAAAGTATTGCTTTCAATTTTAAGAATTCAAGTGATGGCAATAGGGTAGGGGGCCATTTACATTTTAAAAGTAGCTTCTTGTCCAAATCCTCCTGCCAAATCTTTTCCCCAGACAATTAGAACTCATGACTACAACAAAGTCCTGATCTTTTTTCTCAGGTCCTGACTGATTCTTAAATGACCCCATAACCTAGAAATGTCCTTTTTTTATCCTCCCTTTTCTGCGATAGCATAAAGTGGCAGAGGATGTTTCCCTTGTAAGAGGACACCTGCATTGTGACTTGTGAAAAGTGAAATATTTGAGAGTCTGTATAAGACAATTTCCAGAGACAGTGATCAGCTAAACCAAAGCTGGAACACTAAGAGATCTCTGCTTAATAAAGATAGAGGTTGATTAGGTGACAAAAATAAGTTGGGCAGATAGTACTGGTTAGTGGAAGTCATTTTAAGGAGTTGTGACTAATCTGTTTCAATGGTTAGGAACCATCTGTTTATGGGCAGACAAGTGACATCCGACATTTGGTATAAGAACAAATTTCAATAAAGCAGGGGTGCAAGCAGCATAATAGGTTGCTATTGAGATAATCAAAGTTGATTGATTAAGGTAAAGAAATAAGAATTTGAAACCTGGGTATGTGTGTGTGTGTGTGTGTGTGTGTTTATGAAAGTATAGCTGGAAGGAAGAACTCCTTGAGAGATGATTGTGGATAATACATCAAAGAGTTGGTTTCAGGGGTTTTGTTTTGTTTTGTTTTGTTTTTTTGGCCAGAGAAACTGAAACAATGTCAGGCACTGAATTGTAGAAAACTTGAAAAGGAGCAGACTTCATTAGGCAAATGGATGAGAACAGAATTCTAAAGTAGTTGATATTTGTTTTGTTTATATTTTATGTTGAAAGTTTACATTAGTGTTTTAGTCATCTTTTTCACTGCTCTGATCAAAAGACCTAAAAAGCACAATGTTAGAGGAGGGAAAGGTTTAGTTAGTGCTCACCACGTAAACCATCTCAGTCCATAGACTGCCAACTTCATTGCTCTGGGTGCAAGGTGAGGCAATACACCTTTTTTCAAGCATGTGGAAGAAGAAAGCAGCTGAGGACATAGAAATCAGAAAGCAGAGAGAGCTCTGCTCACCAGGATCAAAATATATACCTAAATCATGCCACAGTGACCTACTTCTTCCAACCACAGCCTACCTGCCTATAATCACCACCCAGTTAATCCGTATCAGTGGGTTAATGCATTGATTAGGTTAAAGCTCTCATAACCCTATTGAAGCCAGATTTAAAGATAAGTAGTTAGTGTAGTTAGGTAAATCAGGTCTAATATCCAGTAAAATAAAGGCCAAGTTGAGAATGGAGCCAGGGAAAGCAGAGCAGCACTTGGGGAAATTGAAATGTTAATGTTCCCAAGGCCCAGAGCTCATTCTAAAGAAATGTTAATGAAACAGCTCCCAGCAAACAGGGAGGTGCTAATCAAAAGGAGTCCCAGGCCCTTCCTGCCCAGATTAGTCCCTGCCCCTCACCTTTTGGGTCTTCCAACCTACACTGTATCACTGCAAGATAACAGAACAAAGGACAGGAATGTGGGAAAGCTGAAAGAAGACCTTAACTATAAAAAGGGGAAGACATCACCCTTCCACAGATTCCACCTCTTGGGTCCCTTTCTTCCTCCAGGGAGAAGTCTTTTCTGCTGTCCTTAATAAAGCTTCTACTCTCCACTCTAAACTTGCCTGGGCTTGCTTCTCTGGTGTTATACTTCAGCATTCGGTAACACTATCATTTCACCTCTAAACTCTCTTGCACCTCTAAACACATGAGCATTGGGGGAAAATCTAAACCATAATATTTAGATATTTGGCATTTAAGGAAGTATCATGTAAAATAAGAGAGAAATCCACAAGTAGAAACCAGAGTTAGGAAAACAAAGATCAAGCAAATGATTCCAGTTAATGTTTTAAAACATTAGAAAAAAATACAGTCAAATATATTGAGTCAAAATGTTGGCTTCTAGATCAAATCAAAATGAAGAGTGATTTTATATACATATACACACACAAACACACACACACATCTCTCTCTCTCTCTCTCTCACACACACACACACACACACACACACACACACATTAGACTATTTATACTAAACCATGACAAAGAGAAGTGAAGAAATTCTTATTGAGTCTTGGTTTGACTTCATTGGGATTTGGGACCTCTAGAAGATTTCCAACATTCTTTGCCTTTGGATCTCTCCAGAAGTTCTGGGGCAGAGGAGGCCTCCTTCCACCGCAGTTGCTATGGACCTCCCACCAGATAGTCCTCATTTGTCAGCCTACCATCCTGAGGCTGGCTATTGAGAGAGTTCAAAGTTGTATCTGTTGAATGATTATATAATGCACAGGAGCTCAGAATGCAGGATTATGAGTCTATATTATGATAAAAGATATATCACTACTTTCTTCATTGTTGTTGTAAATGTTTACCCATGAAGATAAAAACATAGAAATTTCATTCATATAAATTACAAGGCTGTATGAGAAATTTATACATATGTTGATTTTCAGAGCTTTTTCAATTACTGTCCATTCTCTGGGTTCTTGCCTACTACAAATGTTACAAATTCCTTAAGGAAATCCATGACTTTCATGCTAACACAATTTATATAGGTTTGAAGTAAATTTTGAAACAGAAATTTGCTAGTAATGGCATTTATTAAATAGAGGGCAATGCATTTTGAATTAAACAATAGGCTCAATTCTCCATGCAGAAGTATATGATAAAATATTAGGACTTTATAACACACTTCATATGTATTGGTGTTTCCTATGCTAAAGATGGGAGTGGATTCATGGTAATTAATACATGGCAATCAGAGCAACAGTATACAAATTTCTCACAAAACTGGGAATAGAACCACTATAGAAACCAGCTGTCTCACTCCTTATATGTAATCAAAAGATCTAAAGTCAGCATACTATAGGAATATAGCCACATCAATTTTTATAGCAATGTTTATAGCAGCACAATTCACAATAGCCAAGCTATGCAACCAACCTACGTGCATGTCATCAGAAGAATGGATAAATAAAATGTGGTATGTATACACAGTGGAGTATTACTCAGCCCTAAAGAATAATGGAATTATGGTATTTGCCAGTAAATGGTTGGAACTGAAGACTACCATTCTAAGTGAATAAGTCAGACCAAGGTAAAAGGTCAGATGTTTTCTGTGAGAGTGGAAGAAAGATGTCGGTGGTATAGAGGAAGGGAGTTATGGGGAGGCAGGAGAGATGGGTAAAGGAATGAATGGTGGAATTAATGTGACCTAAATTTCCTGTGTACATATATGAATATGTCACAGTAAATCTCATCTTCATGTATATACTTAAGACACTACTTTAAAAATAGAAATATAAATACATAAATAGAAGAAATTTCTGTTGATTGGAGGTAAGGGAACAAGGTAGGGAAAGGAGAAACACTGGGTACTAAATTAGGGTGAATTATATTTAATGCTTGTGTAATTATGTCAAAAGTAAACCTAATAATATGTAAAACTAAAATGAATTAGTGAAAAAATAGCAACTCTTAAATAACAGTAAGGAATAGGCTACTTTTAAATAAGTTCATAATTGTTTTATTTTTATTTTAAATATTTAACATATATATACATATATACACATATATATACTCAAATATTAAGTGTTCATCTTGATTTACTTTTATATGTTAACATCCATATAACCATGAAAATGTAACTACTTAAGCCACAGTTACAAATTTCCAAAACTAGATTTCATGGGAAGTTGCAAGCACCAATTCCCAGATGATGTAATGAAAGATGCCTAATTGTATTATACAATTGAACTGTAGTCCATGTGTCTGTTCTTTTGAGGTTTAAAACCTGAATTAATTTCTAGTGAAGTATCATCCTCTTACAACTAATATTGATGAAAATTAAGCAGTTAAATATGGAATTCCTTTCAAAAGTTGCAAGTATTTAAGATAGCATTTGTCTTTGAATGAGAATAAGATTTGAATATTAGAATATTATTTACAAAAACTTGATTTGATTGCTTTCTAGTAACCCTAGATGTATAAGAGATTATTTCCAGTTTACTATTTCATAGCTTTAAGGTCCACTCTGGGGTTAATGAGAATTCATCTGTGAGCTAAATTTTGCTGATTAGCTTCCAAAAGAAAATATTAAGTAAAAAATAAAATTGTTGATGTTTACCAATTTCTATCTGCACTATGGACTACTGGATCTGTAAGCAGATTATATTATTTAATTGTAAAGTTACCTCCTCGAAAGATAGAAGGTAATGATTTTATTTTTTTTTTCCTTTATGCATTAGGAAGTTGAGAAGATGAAACATATCAGAGGCAGACAGCTGGAAATATTATTATGCATATATTATAGAGAAGGTCAATTTGGACTCAGAATGAACCCAGAAAGCCTTGGGATCCACCCTCCATTTATATCTGTGTATCTGATTGACTTCATCTGCTATGTACTCTTGTGGGAAAAATACAGATTCCAACCATAAATTCTCTATGTATTGAAAATATATGTATAGCAATCCTACATGTCCATGACACCTCTGATTCAAACAATGGTGACTGATCCAGGTTCAGGTGATATACATATGGCTGCTTGTTCTTCTGTGTGTAAGTGGTACTTCCTATGTGGTGATAGTAGTGATATTTTAAAAGTAATGTAAAATTTACCTTCTGGACTGTTTAGTCATCTTTGCACCGTTGCGGCTGAAATACCTAACAAGAACAACTTAGAGGGGTAAAAGTTCATTTGGACCCTACAGTTTCAGAGGTCTCAGAGGTTTTAGTTCATGTATTGGCTGACTCCAGTGCTCTGGGTCCAAGTGAGGCAGAACATCATGGCAGAAGTGTGTGTTGGAGAAAAGTTGTTCACCTTACAGCAGCCAGGAAGCAATGAGAGGAAAGGAGGAAGGGGCAAAAGGGAAGATACACTCTTCTATGGTATTCCCAGTGACCCACCTCCTCCAGTTACATGCCCCTTCTATAGTCACCACCCAGTCCATTCAAACTAAGATGGACTGAATAGGTTTCAGCTCTCACAATTCAATCATTTTACCTTCAAACATTCATCTATTATTATAGGTGTTTTGGTGGGAGCACCTCATATCCACACCATAATATACACTCAACCTACTCAACCTCAGGAAAGCTTAATTTGCAATGTGCTAAATTTACAAGGATTTAGTAAATCCTTGTAAATTTAGCACCTTCAGGTTTTATTTAAATTTTTATTTAATTTTTTTTTTTTAATTTAGATCCTTCAGGTCTATCTTGCAAAAATGTCCTTGCCTTTCAATTATATATTATAACTTCAGAGACAAGTTGACTTATTTGTTTACTAATAATATTTTATTATTAATTAAATTTTATCATTGTTTATTTGTTGCATTATTTTATGGCTTGGGCTATAGAAGTTATATGGTATACACACTTTTCTAGTTAGGACATATCACCAAGCAAAACACAAATATTCCTTTTCCCTTGTAGCTTACCAGAGAAATATGTAAAACGTTGCTCAAACAACTATGACTTTAACTAAGATGTTTTGTTAAAAATTGGGTAACTTTTCAAGATAAAACAACCTAATGTTCTATTCCATTATTTATTTCTTAAAGACTTACATAGTGCTAATGAATTTTAAATTCAAATTGACATGTGGCATGTTGCTTTTATGCCTGCTTGTTGCTGGCAGTAAATAAGCTGGGCCTAGAAACTGTCCCCACTTTGTATATTTTTTTCATTTCAGTTTTGTTATTATTATCTTTGTGATTGAAAAGCTTAACAAAACATCTACCTTTTAAATAATTTTACATGTATAATATAATTTTGTTAACTATATACACAATGTTTTACAGGAGATATCTAGAAGTGTTTCATTTTGCATGATTGAAACTCCATACTCATTGGAAAGCAAGCCCCCATTTCCCTCTGCTCGATCTTTGGCCATAAACATTATTTTCTCTCTCTATGTGTTTGAGTATTTTTGATATCTCCTGTAAATTGAATCATAAAATATTTGCCTTAAGCTTGTTCACACTTAAAATTTACTTCTTGTTGATTCACATTTTAGCATAACAAGATTTCCTTCTTTTTAAGGTTAAATAATATTCCACTCTGTGTGTGTATACTACTGTATTCATTCATCCATCAATGGATACTTAAGCTCACCCCATGGAATGGGGTTACTGTGAATAATGCTGCAATAAATGTAGAACTGAGATTATTTCTTTGGGATCCTGTTTCCAATTTTTTTACATAAATATCCAGATATTGTGTTGCAGAATCATATAATGATTCCAATTTTACTTTTTTGAGAAACATCTATATTGTGCTCTATGGTACCTGTAAGATTGTACATTTCCAAGAGTTTGCAAAGATTCCATATTCTCCACATTGTAACACTATTTATTTTCTTCTTTGTGAATTTTTTTTTTCTTTTTAGTAATGACTTTTCTAAGGGGTGTGAAATGATATATCATTGTGTGCCGCGTCCGGCCAAAGGAGCCGAGTCCGGCGAGGGACGGCGAGGTTAAAGGACACAGGACACCAAGGTTCTTCATCCAGGAGACAACTTTTATTTTTCTACCCCCCATTATATATCCTCCCACCCTCAGGGTTAAGCACACACACACACACACACACTTTACAGGAAGCGGTCTCGAGCAGCCTTAGGCAGACTAGGTCAGGTTTTGCAGGTCGGTCATGCCAGGCCCAGCTGGGCCACTAATCAGCAAGTACAATCTGTCCCAGGCTCTCAGGAGGGCAGATAGACAGGAAGCCCACAGGGCTGACAGAAAGCCCACAAGGCTGACAGAAAGCCCACAAGGCTGATTCATACTTCAGTGGTACTCGCCTCCACATGCGGAACAAAGAGCAGGAAACTTACTCCCGTTCCAGGGCCAGGGGCTTCACCACAATTGTGGTTTTGTTTTTCATTCCCAGACGATTGGTAATGCTGATCTGCTTTTCATATACCTGTAAGCCATTTGTGTGTATGTTTGGGGGTGTCTTTTCAAGTAAGGAATGTGTGTTTCTTTGTAAGCATCAAAACAAACAAACAAACAAACAACAACAAAAAAAAACCCCAGAATGCTGAATGAATACTCTATTCTTCTCTTTACCACAAAGGGAGAGACCACCCAGCTTAGATTGACCTCTATCTGCTTTGGATCCTTTGAATGTTATCAAGCTGCCCAAATATTTTGATTCTCAATGACCAAGAGGCATCTAGAGTGCATTAGGTCCTTTCTTCACTCAGAGACAGATGAAACAGAAACTAGTCTTTTAGGCCACCTTCAGAAAAGTCAGAACACTGGACATACTTCCCAACATTTTCCACACCCAAGGAGACAATACAATTTAAAGAATTCTCTAACTCTTTCTTCACAGAGTTGAGGTGGTGAGGACTTTGTTATGTCAGGTCACATAATCCAAATATATAATTTTGTTATCAGAGGTTTCCTCTTTTTTTTCCCTCCACACTCATCAATTAAAGAAAAGACAGAGGAATTTTATATTTTATTAGCAAATGACTATCATTTTAGCTAGAAATTAAATAGAAAGAAATTATTTATTTAGACAATTTTATAAAGTATTTTGTACTAAAAATGGGAAATATTGGAGCTGTAAGTCATATAATATATCTCTATTTCTATCTCAATACCAAAACTATTTCCAAAAATTTTTAATGGATAACTGTTTCTACATTGTCATCCAAATTCTGAAAGAAGTTTGTTACTGTTTAAAAATATCAGAAGAGATCTTTTATGTTGTTTTTTTAGTTCTTAATTTCATTAATCTGGGCTCTGATATTAATTATTTTCTGTCTTTTCCTGGTTTTAGAATTAATTTGTTCTTCCTTTACAAAGGCCTTAAGGTATAACATCAGATGATTTATTTGTGACTTTTATTTTAATGTAGGCACACAATCCTATAAACTTTACTCTTAGAACTGTCTTCATACAGTCCCAGAGATTTGGGATTTTAGTATATTATATTTCTGTTCTCCTTTGTTCCTAAGAATTTTTTTTTAATTTCTCCCAATTTCTTCTATGATTCATTCCTTATTCAGAAGTGTTTTATTTAATCTCCAGGTATTAAATGATTTCTGCTTTTTATTTTGTTATTGATTTCTAATTTTGTTCAATTGTGATATGATAGAATGCAAAGAATCATCTCTCTCTCTCTCTCTTTTTTTTTTTTTTTTTGTATTTGCCAAGACTGCTTTGTGTCCATGGTATATTTTAGAAAATTTTCTATGTATCATTGAAAATAAAGTAAATTTCTTTGTTGATAGATGAAATAGTCCATAGAAACAAGTATGAATATAACACAGTGCATTCCAATTTTACAAATAACTATAAATCACCAAGTAAAAGACAATAAATACACAGATGTTATACCAGGAGGACAGAGGAATGACATTAAGGAGGTGTGGAAGGGAGGGAAAGAGGAAGTACTAGAAACTTAAATGGAGCAAATTTCATTCCATGCATGTAGGATTATGTTAAAATGAATCCCAATATTATGTATATCCATAACACACTAATAAAAACATTTTAAAAACATCAAGATAATTATACTCCTGGGGCTCTGTGATTTTCATAGCTAGTTAGTAGAACTAAGTCAATGGGTATATAGAAATAAGGGTAAATATTTTTTCAAGGCTGTTATCTTTGTGCATGTTAACATAACTATAGAATAAGGAGAACAATCTAAAGAAAGCCCTTCTTTTTTGTACATGGTAATTGCTTATTATGTTCTCATTAATGAACGGACACATGAAGTGATTTTTATTAATTATAAACCCTTCAAAACTAGAGACTTACTGTGTATATCAAGTTCTACTAGTGTGTGTTATTTGTTTATTTAATCTTGATAAAATTCAGAAAGTTTGAACTAAATCTCTTAAGAGAATAATGTTACACATAGAAAAACAGTCAACTTTTGAAATTATGGCACTTAAATTATTCTTACTTTTCATGATGTGACTTAAATGCCAAGCATTGTTTAAGGATCAAGAAAAGGAATTAATGACAACAGTCTTAACTATCCACCTTTTACGCCTTGTAAGGGATCATGCAGAAAATTTCCATTTCAACTATAAATAATGATTATCTAGATATCATAAATCCACTTCCTGGAATAAGCACTTTTGTAAATAATATTTTTAATGTATAAAATGTTTCCATCTACAATGGATACCTCTGTGATTTTTCTTATAGTATATACTATTTTGAAAATCATCAATAAAAACAACTTTTGGGAAAATGATAAAAGGCTTTCTTGACTGAAGGTAATTTAATTATAATCATGTTTTCCTCAATATTATAATTATTAAGGAAGAGTATTTTTTTAGGAAAACTGAAAAGAAAGTTAACAATATAAATAGTATTATATCTGAAAAAAAAAAAACCATGAAATTCTCTTTTGCAACATCTCTGTCATCCACACTTTATCTGGGAACCAGTAAAAATCTTTAATGGCATCACTAATCTCATTCCCCATGCTAAAAATCATAGTCTAAGACATTCAGTGAGTACACAGTGGTTTGAGCATAATGGATGTTAATTTGTCTAATAATTTCCAAATATTTAGATGACTAGCTCAAATGCTCTTGACAGTTGCAGCTGCCTTTGGCCTATACTCCAAGACCTTTACTCCTCTTAATGTTTCATTCAAAGGATGTAGATGGAACACACTGAAATCCTGCTTTAAGTTTTGTTTGGCAGCCATGCTCATTAGGCACTACCAATGTCATAGTGGTTATCAAATATTAAATATATCCTGTGCACAGGAAAACCCTTTAATTTTTTATTCCAAGTGCAATGTCTACCAGTTAGAAATACATCATGAAGTAATTACAAAAATATGTTTGTGTCCATCAGGAGAAAAATACAATAAATATGTAACATATTTTGCATCTTTATTAAATGCTTAAAATAATACAATTTTAGCTCTAAATGCTGTGAATAGATTATTCTTCAGCAATTATGGTTAAGTCCTTGATGACCAAGAATAGTAAGGGGTATTTCTTTAATTTTAGAAGGAGAATTTTACTGCTTACAAGTAAAGTATTTGAATTCAAACCAATGTATCTTGAATTCAAACAAATGTAACTCTGTTTTCAGGATGTTGGATACCATATAGTTTCTGCCAAGAGAGAGGATAATAGTGAACTGCCTGAATATATTATAAGACAAGCAATATTACCTCTTAGAAATGTCAATAGGTTATTATTTAATCATGCATATTTCCTATAATTATGCTTCACAGTTGTGTTGGGGGAAAATAGAACAAAACTCTGAATGAAACAAACATACAAATATATCAACATAGCTTACAAACACATACACACAGAGACATTGACATGTTGTCACAAAGAATTAAAGAAGGTCTTTTGCAGAGGGATTTACCAGATGCTTTAATCTATTAAAATGTTACTGTAACAATATGTGTTAAATTTTTTCAAGAAAAGGCACTGTGTCTATTTTAACAAACACATATGATCAAAAGATATTTTTCAATTCACTCTTTTAAATATTTCTTAAAACAGGATTCCTGGCTTAAGTTAAATAATTAGTTATTTATAACTTTATGGATCAAAGTATGCTTAAAATGTACAAATAACAAACTTTTCATCAAAAAATTAATACCTAGAATAGGTTGAGGTGATTGCATGATATCTTGTTTTTCCTCCTTTCTGCTCAGTGTCACATTACAGGTTTCTCATTGTGGAAGTGGAATAAAATGAGAGAATGGAGATCATAATACTTAAAATTAATACTGGATTTTAAAAAATTAAACAATAATAAATATTTAAGCACAGGCATTTAATTTGGTTGGCACTGTTTTTGGATCTTAGATCAAAGACCTACGTGGAAAACTTTGGTACCCATTATGGTACTGTAGGGAGGAGTTAGAACCTTTAAGAGATGGGGGCTAGTTGGAGGTCTTGGGTCATTGGAAGCTTGCTCTTTAAGGGGATTTTAGGCATCTCTATGTCTCTGTGGCTTCTGTTTTGTACCATTGGACTATGTGTCTGTTTTTATGACAATATCATGAAGTTTTTGTTGCTATAACTCTGTAGTGTAATTTGAAGTCAGGTATTGTGATCCCTCCAACATTTCTTCTTTGGCTTAATATTGCTTTGGCCATTCCAGGTCTTTTATGCTTTCATTCCTTTATTCTAGTTTTTTTTTTCCTAGTTCTGTGAAGAATATCATGGGTATTTTGATGGGGATTGAATTGAATTTGTACATCACTTTCAGTAATATGGTCATCTTAACAATTTTAATTTCACCTTTTTGTGAACATGGGAAGTCTTTCCATCTTCTGAGGTCTTCTTCAATCTTTCTTCTATGCCTAGTTTCTTCAGTGTTTTTACCAAGAATCATAACTTAATTTTGTCAAAGGCCTTCTCTGCATCTGTTGAGATGACTAAGCATTTTTGTACTTAATTCTATTTATGTAATGAATTACATTTATTGATTAGTGTATGTTAAACCATTCTTGCATCTATGGATTAAAAATCAAATTGGTGATGATGTACAATCTTAATTTCTCCCCTGACTTATCACTCATTAACTATTCAGATGCGTATTGCTCAATTTCACTGTGTTCATGGAGTTTCTGTAGGATTTTTTTATGCTGTCCCAGTAAGCACCTACTATGAAGCCTAGGGTGTACCTACCAGAATATGAGTAAAATAGTCACAGAGAAGAATGTCCCCAGGGGGATTCAAATTGGAAAGAAAAGGAGAACCCAGATCACTTATTCTTTGACTCTGGTGGCTCATGTGACCAGCTCAAGTGGGCTAAGAATCTGATCAACCGGATGTGAATACATGCAGGGACTAAACCTGTCAAGATTGTGTTTGTGGGCAACAGAGTGTGGATCCCATGCACCACAAGTAGAATTCTGGGAAGCTCTCAACCACCTCCCAGAGATTGGCAACCACTAGGCCTTAGGGGTGTGTCCATCTCCCCAGAGCAGATACCATACAAAAAAACCTCAAGGCCTGATTATATCTGTTTCAGCTTTCATAACTCCTTCCACAGAACTCCACAGCAGCCCCACACTAAAAATACCAGGATGTGGTCTGTGCAGACAAAACTCCAGAACCATACTTCCCATTCCATTCTACCTTATGCTGGTAAAAAGGCACACTGAGAGTTATTTGACCAGCTTCACTCTTTGGACAGTCCAAATGGCAACTCAGCCAGCAACACAAAATAGGAAGAGGTTAACATCCCAGTCTTGCATGTGCATATTCACCCTCTTCCAAGAAGAAATGGAAAAGCAGACAGTTGAGCACAGACAATGATCATCCATTCATCCATTCTTATTAACTATTTTTACCCTCCTTCATTTTTCATTCAGTCTCTCTCTCTCCTTCTCTCTCTCCTCTCTCTCCCCCTCTCTCTCCCCTCTCTTTCTCTCATCTCTCTCTCTTCTCTCTCTCTCTGTGTGTGTGTGTGTGTGTTTTCTTGCTGTGCCATGGACTTAAACACATATTTTTGTTTGTTTCTTTTGTTTTTATTTTGGCATTTTAAAGGTAGTTATTTTTCCTTGCTTTATCTTTTGAGGGTTAGGGTTTTGGTATATATACCAAAAGGAGAGCCTCAGTCCTCTATGGCCAGTTAAATATGGAGCACTTTTCAAACACAAGCTCACAATACAGCCTCTAGATCAGCTAAGTTCAGGCTACTTTTTTGATATCAAGTTTTTCTGTATCCAATTGGTTCATTGTGCTTCTCCTGGGGTATCCTTTACCTGTGGTAAACCAGTGGCAGTGCTGCTGCCATTACAGTCTGGGCTCCAATGTACTCTTTCTTTTTTGTTCAATGTACCCAAATTTCTGAGTCTCTAAGACACTCTGACTTCTCAATACTGAAGTTCAGGGAAATGGCTTTTTCACCTACCTCACTGAGAAGCAGCACTTTACCTGCTTGAATCCTGACCAATGGAACAACTAGGACCACAGCTGCCTTCTAATCCATCTTGAATCTCCTTAAAATATTTTGATTGCAGAAAAGGTGTTATTCCCCCACGCCCCAGGATTAAACCCAGAAGTGATATACCACTGGGCCACATTCCTAGCCCTTTTTAAAATTTTTTATTTTGATACAGTGTCTTTGCTCAGTTGCTTAGGACTTCCCTATCTCCCTAAATTGTTGAGGCTGCTCTTGAGTTTGTGATCCTTCTATCCCCATCTCCCAAGTGGCTGGGATTACAGCCATGCCCCATTGTGCCCAGCCAGAAAAGGTCATTTTATGAAAGAAGCACATTATTTTGCTTGTCAATTGTGCCTTTGTTGTTGTATCTAAGAAGTTTCCACCTAATCAAGGGTTACAAAGATTTACTTATATGTTTCTTCTAGGATTTTTGCAATGTGAATTTGTACGTTTGGCCTTTTACCTATTTTCAGTTAACTTTTGTGTATGGTTTGTAGTAGTCTCATTTGCATGAGGCTATCAGTTGTTTTAACATCATTTGTTGACTATACTATTCTTTTCCAGTTTTATTTCCTTGATACTCTTACAGAGAAATAGTTGTTCACAAAAGTAATAATTTTTTTTCTTGACTTTTTTTTTTTTTAAAGAGAGAGTGAGAGAGAGAGAGAGAGGGAGAGAGACAGAATTTTTTTTTAGTATTTATTCTTTAGATTTTGGCAGACACAACATCTTTGTTTGTATGTGTTGCTGAGGATCGAAACCTGGGCCGCATTCATGCCAGGCGAGCGCGCTACTGCTTGAGCCACATCCCCAGCCCTTTTCTTGACTTTTAATGCTATTTATGTATCTATCTTTATGAAAGTACAATTGATCACTTCAGGGTTGTAGTAAGTATTGAAATGAAAAATATTTCATATTTATATTTGATTCTTCTTTATGCAAATTATTTTGGCTATTCTGTATTCTTCACATTTAATATGAATTTTAAGATTTGCTCATCAATATTTAAAATAAAGTCAGCTGGGATTTTGACAGGGTTTGCAATAAATCTGTAGATCAGGAAGCCCTGATATCTTAACAAGGTTTAGTCATCCTGATCCTTAAAATGAAGTGTCTTTATATTTGTTTCAGCTTCTTTAATTTCTTTTAGAAAAAAAAGGAACACACACACAAATACAACCAACCCAACCTAACATAGGCAAAGATTTGAATAGAATTTTTCTAAAGAAAAACATAAATGACCATCGTATATATGAATAAGTGGTCAATATTACTATAATAAGGGAAGTGCAAATTAAAACCACAGTGAAGTATTATCCCATATCTGTTATGTGAGCTATTATAAACAAAATAATAATAATAATAATAATAATAATAATAATAATAATAAATGTTAGTGTAAGTATGGAAAAACTGGAGATCTCACTGCAGGCAGGAATATAAAATGATAAATTGACTATGAAAGCCAATATGGAGGTTGCTAAAAAAAAAAGCTAATCTTTATTATTAAAGCCAATTTTAAGCTAGAATCATGAAATTCGGAAATCTCACTTTTAGCTATACATCTAAGAGAATCGAATCCAGGACTTTAAAGAGATGCCTGCTATCTCATGTTTATTGCAGCTACACTGTCTACCTCCTACTTATGTAATACAACAGTGAAATAAGTTTCCAGAAGACCAAGGAAGACACTGGAGATAGGATATGAGATACAGGTTATATTGAGAAATACTTACATAGGAAGTCCATGGTGACTGGCTACACAGATGTACCTCTGATGTACACGATGCCTCTAGTACCTCTTCGGAAATCCCAGTGGCAGTGGATAGGACAGTACCTCTGGTACATACAGGGCCTCAGTAACTCTCTAGAAAGTAGTACCTTCTATCCCTTTCCATGCTTTCTTCATGGAAGTCACCTGGATGAACATTTTCCTCTCCATGATGCTCTGGCCTGTTCCAGTTACCACTAGGCAGGGCTTTTATAGGTTGGGATACAGAATCACCATCAGCTTAGCTTGCTTTGTCCTGGTGAATGATGAGCATTCCAAGAAGGAGCTGTCTTGGCATGCATACAAGAAAGTTGTTTTCTACTGATAACATTAACTTGCACTAATTCCCAGAATACATGAAACAGAGCCAGTGTCTTTCCACATGATATGTATCTGAACATTCCATCTTAGACCTACTTTCTTTGTACTTTCTCTTACATGTCTAGGATTTGGGGAATGTAAAGGTGCATTCAGGGACATGGTGCTTCATGGTCCCTGTTTTCTGACTGACACATTAGTATTACTTAAAATAGTCAAGAAATAAAACAACCCAAATGACTGGCAACAAGCAAATTTCAAAACAAAAATATGGTATGTTATTCAGTCTTAAAAAAGAAGGAAATAACTGACATATATGACAACACTGGTTGAACCTGGAGGACAGTATACTAAGACAAGCTGGTTATGGTAAAAACAAATTTTTCATGATTCTAAGTATAGGAGATATTTATATAGCTGAATACACAGAAACTGAGTGTAGAATGTTGGTTGCCCAAGGATAGAGGGGAGGAGGATATGGGTAACTGATGTTCAACTGTTATAAAATTTCATATATATATAAAATGATTTAACTATAGAGGTCTGTTGTACAATAAGTGACTATTTTTAACAATATTGTATTGCTCACTCAAGTTTTGTTCAGAGGATAGATTTAAGAGGATTAAATAAAATATAGTATTGAAATTTTTAGAAAGAGAGTTAATCTCATATTAAATATTCTTACCACAATAATAATTTGCAATGAATGAAAGACTTACACACAGAAAATTATAGTGTTTCTAATCAGTTTTAATCTAAACAGTTTAAAAAATTTCAGAGTTTCAGAGTTTCAAAATTCACATTCCAAAAGTTGAAGACACATGCTTCAGGTTTAATAAATTCAAGTTTTACTTTTGAGACTGAATTATATGCAATGTGACATATTTAATTACAATTCTTTTTTTTTCTTATCTCTGTTTGACTAGGTTTTCTTAGATATAATAGTATTTGTAAACACAGAGTTTTTCATAGCTACAACATATAAAATAGGGTATGAATGTTAGAAAACAGTCTGGTAAATATTAATACTGCTAAAATTTAGCTGTGCTCACTAGGAAAAAAATGAAAAATTCCTTTATCTGTCATTGTTTCAAAGTAAGTAGATATTTGTTTTACTTATTAATTTTGTTTTATTTTCAAAGTTCTGAAAAATGTTTTGAATAGGAGAGGCTTAGGTTTATTCAATCAAATTTGCTGAATCTGGAAAATACAGCACATTCATTAAGAGACAATGGTCATTTGTGAGCACATATGGGATGGTCATTAACTGGCTTGCTGGAATTCAGTTTGTTTTGGATATAGTGCTAGTATAAAATTTAATAAATAACTTTGTGATTTGAAGTAACTCTATCTTCTTGGCATGGTTGTTTTAATAATATCTAGTTATCCTTGTTTATTTGCCTTTTGAAAAGCATTAGCAATCTCATTCAGTCATTTCACTTACGATTTAATCCATATCCTGATGACTAAAAAACTATGTTTAGCCATTACTTCTGCCTTTAATTTTGTATTTTTATATTCATTTGTTTTCCACTTATAAACAAATGTACCATACACCTTTAGAAGTCCATATGTCAAAGGCAAAATCATTACCAACTTCTCCAAGATTTATTTCATCCCTTGGTGTTTTCAACTTAAGTGATTTGATAAAATCCTAGATAAAGTAGAATGACAAGACTCTTCCTTAAATTCTTCTCTTCTTACTCTCCATTTCAAATTTGTTGCTATATTTCCACTCATAAGAAAAACTTGAAAAAAATATACTTCTGCCTGTACTTCTTTTTTTGACTCAGATTGCTTGTTTCCGGAACTATTTCAGCATTTTACTACCATTTTTTTCTATCTAGTTTTTCTGCATTTAGACTTATTTCCATAAATTTATTCCCCCCACTGACATCTGAGTATTCAAACTGTAAGCACACATATAACAACACTGTCCCTAGTCTCAAATCTATTCAATTGTTTCAATCTTTCCCTCATTAAAATCTAAATGTTTTTATTCAATTTCCAAGAACTTCAATCCAATGACCTGGCCTTTACCTACCTCATTAGCCTCCCGCTTCCCTCCTTCTAGTGCTTTTACATTGCTTTTATATAGAACTTGTTTTAGTATACCAAAAACATCATGCTCTATTTTATTACTTAGTCACTTTATGTTACTGGCATTAGTTAGCACATTGAATTTTTAACTTACCTATTTTTGAATCAACTCCAATCCTCTCAGAAATTCACCACCTTTAATTTGTTATTGTTATTGTGATTTTGGTATTAGCGATAAAACCCAAGTGTACTTCACCACTGAACTACATCCAAGTCCATTTATTTATTTACTTATTTATTTTTATTTTGATACTGGATCTTGCTAAATATCTGAGGGTCTCACTAAGTTGCCCATGGTGGCCTTAAATTTGAGGTCCTCCTATCTCAGCCTCCTTAGTCATTGAGATTATATTGGTGCATCACCATGTCTAGCTAATTGATTTATTTTTTATACTTGGATACTTTGGATGGAGAAAGGGTAATCATTAATAATTATTCTGAAATAACAGGACAAACTTGGGCTCTCTCAGGATACCTAGGAAGTATAGTCACTCTACCTATGCTTTATTTCTAGGGAAATTTTTCCAAAGATAATATGAAAAATGTGCTTCATGGTTGACTTAAAAATCATTCAATAGTTTTCCCATGCTTACAAATTACTTTTTTTCTCAAGATATGCAAGGTTATTCAGGTCTACTTTTCCATCTAACTTTCACCATTGGCCTCCTCCTTTGTAAGAAGTCTCACTTTCTTGCACCTGAATCCTGCTTCCTGAAATACCTCAAACACTTATTCTTCAAACACTTTACTTGCAAACCTTATTCTCTATTGAAATTATACTTCACATTCTTGGCCACACGCTCTTTCTAAAGATTAAAATAATAATGTTGTCCAAGTGGATATATTCATTTAATTAAATTTTACTGAGGTTAAGGTACTCTTAAAGGTTGTAAGGATAAAAGAAGTTATGAATTTCTTCCCTTTATGGACTTACATTCTAATAGAGGAGACAAACAATAAAATAGCTATGATGTAAATAATATAATTTCAGAGAAAAATACTTTGAAGTTAAGGAGATAGGTCTGGTACAGAGGTAATGTTCTATAGAAAGGGATAAGAAAAAAGCCTCATCTTGCAATGTAGTCCCTAATTAGACAAGGCTTTTTGAGGATAGAAAACATAGTCATAGTGTTTGTTTTGTTTGTTTTTTTCTTCATCCTTAGTAAGTAACTTAGTCCTACTACTTTGTAAATTGTCTCTAAATGTCTCTTAGTGAGTTATTAATTACAATGCAAATATACATAAAGACAGCCTAAAGTTTTTCTTCAAATATTGCATTTGATTAAAATATTTTTTATATTTTTTTCACATTTTATGATTTGATAAAAGTCAAATTAAAGGTGAAGGGAAGGTAGAGTTATGAAACAATGTGTCTCAATATAAAAAGGAAAAATCAAAGAGTGGAGGAAAGTTGACAATTTTTAAAACAAAACTATAAATTAAAGAAAATAGGAATATAAATACTTAAGAATAAAGAAAGATATTGTAGTCTTTTCTGTACATATTGCCCAAGCTATAGCAGGTATACGTTGATACCTTTATGTTACCACAGAAGTACTTTCAGAGGACAACATATATGTATTTTAGCAAATCACAGTGCTGGGAAAATTGCCAGCAAATCCTAAAGCTTTAATTAGCAAATTTTATTGAAATTTCTCTTTTTGTGAAAATCAATAAATCATGCTTAGTTTAAATGATTATATGTTCTGTTGCATAGAAAAGTAACTAAAGCATAGTTAATAATTATAAGCATAATTGAAGCTAAAATTTTTCTGCTGCTTAAGAAATAAATCATATAGCAGAGTCCTAATCAAAGAAATGCATTGTCCACTAATTAATGATGATAGAACTCTTCATTTTAATTGTGATATGGTTATATCATTAGACACAAATAACTCCTACCTTTGTTTTTCATGACTCATCCCCACTTTAGTCCCTCAGCAAAGTGGTATTATCTGTGTTTATAAAGAAAAACATAACTGAAAACATGACTTTTAAGTGGCTTGTATTCTTTCTTAAAATATTTTTATTAGTTGTTGATGGTTCTTTCTTTCTTTCTTTCTTTATTTCTATGTGGTGCTCAGAATTGAACCCAATGCCTCACACATGCTAGGCTAGTGCTCTACCACTAAACCACAACACCAGCCCAAGTGGCTTGTATTTTTAATGAAAAGATTTCACTCCATAATCTTTAGAAATTTTATTAATTATGGTTTCACAAATGTTTAAAATCATAGTGGGTTTCTATCTTATAAAACCATATAGAAAAATCTTAAAATATAATACATGATAATCATTTTTGTGTTAAAATGCATATCACATCTGTTTCTTAAAAGGATATTTTGAAATTAACTCATTTACATTTTAAAATAAAATATGAATGTATTCTTAAACACTGAATATAAATTAGCAAAATTATTCGTAAAATATCTTGTTTGATACAGAGAATATTATCATTCTGATATCATTTTTTTATTTAATGTTTTTTGCCTCATGATTAATATTTTTAAAATTACTTTAATAGCTATATAGCATTGTCTTTTCTGTACAAACTGTTTTATAATTCCTCTGTAAGTGAAAACACAGTATCAAGGCCACTTCCACAAGGGTGAGTCAAGTATTCATATAGTTTTTTCATTTTCTTGTATATTCAGTTACCATTTAAAATGTCACTGGCTATTTATTGTTTGAGATTTAAAAGTAAAAACTGGCACCACCGAGAAGTGACCAGCAAGCAGGGAGAAACATTGCTGCGGATTCTGTGGAATCCTGCCGGCTGAGCCCCCACTGAGCCAGGGGCTGAGTTCAGGATTTCAGACACGTAAGGAAGCGGTACAGTTCTATTCCCCACAATGGAAACTCCACCAAGAAAACCAGTGGCCACCATCTTGGAGAGCTGAAGTAACCACCGCCACTCTCCGACAGATTGTAACAATAAAACAGGTGTGTGTTACTCAGCTCATCTCCCATACAGCGGGGAATTTGCATAAAATCTTTCCTAGGCTTTCCGGGGGTGGGATTATCAGAGCAAGCCTGCATAAAGACTCGGGGAAAACTAGAGACACCTGACCTTCAACTCCCCCTCCCATTAGCTGTGAAAACGAAACCTGTCTAGCCAGCACTGGGGGAGGGGCAAGCAGAAAAAATCAAAACAATAGAGTGCCAGGGTTCCCAATAGCCACCCTCCACACCCAACAAACGGCAGGCCCAGAGTACAGTTTGAACTGCCGAGAGGCATCACTCAGGGGAAATCTGGTCTAGCAGGAGAAACCAGGACTAGCAGGAGAAACCAGGGGACTAGAGGTCAGGCCCTCGCAACTGGGCGGCTGGAGACCGCCCCCCCGACTGGGCGGCTGGAGACGGCACGCCCCTGGCGACCGATCGCCTGCCGGCTGCCCACACGACTGGGCGGCTAGAGATCTCCCGCCCACCGGCAACCGATCACCCACCCGCTGCCTGCGCGACTGGGGGGCTGGAGACTGGCCGCCCGCCGGCGACAGCCCACCCACTGCCCTCGCGACTGGGCAGCTGGAGACCGCCCGCCCGCCAGCGACCGGGAGCTGAAACCAACCAGAGACAGTCCAGTCCCACCCCCCCATTCGGACACCCTGGCAAGGAGCTTGGGGCCAGCCATAGCAGAGAGGTGACGTCACTGAAGCTCGGCCGTCGGAATTCCTTCCCAGCGGAATCCACTTTAGCAGGCATAGTCTAGAACACAAAGGAGAGACAACAGAGATATAGAAAACCAAAACAAATCTATAAAAGAGAGCAGAAACACAGCAAACAAATAGAGCTAGAAAGTAACGTGAACATCATGAAAAAACAAGGGAAAAAAGGAGTACAACTTAAAATGAGGACAACTTAATTCTACAGGAGGACCTAGAAGCATTAGAAACAGGGATAGGGAAAGAACTCAAGGCATACCTAACTCAGATGGAAAGGAATATTAGAGAAGACATGAGGCAGCAAGTCCAAGCAATAAAAGTATATTTTGAAAATGAATTAAACAAACAAATTCAAATGGCAAAGAA
>NW_026000075.1:17425545-17470461 GCF_001458135.2 Marmota marmota marmota
CTAGATATCAAATCAGAGACACTGCATCTGATAGAAGAAAAAGTTGGCTACGATCTACATACTGTGGGGTCAGGC
Organism: Marmota marmota marmota; assembly: GCF_001458135.2. Classification (NCBI taxonomy): domain Eukaryota; kingdom Metazoa; phylum Chordata; class Mammalia; order Rodentia; family Sciuridae; genus Marmota; species Marmota marmota. Next base: position 17,425,621 of record NW_026000075.1, read on the forward strand.
TCCAAATTCCTTAATAGGACGCCCATAGCCCAAGAGTTAATAACAAGAATCAACAAATGGGACTTAAACTAAAAAGTTTTTTCTCAGCAAGAGAAACAATAAGAGAGGTAAATAGGGAGCCTACATCCTGGGAACAAATTTTTACCCCTCACACTTCAGATAGAGCCCTAATATCCAGAATATACAAAGAACTCAAAAAATTAAACAATAAGATAACAAATAACCCAATCAACAAATGGGCCAAGGACCTGAACAGACACTTCACAGAAGAGGACATACAATCAATCAACAAGTACATGAAAAAATGCTCAACATCTCTAGCAGTCAGAGAAATGCAAATCAAAACCACCCTAAGATACCATCTCACTCCAGTAAGATTGGCAGCCATTATGAAGTCAAACAACAATAAGTGTTGGCAAGGATGTGGGGAAAAGGGTACACTTGTACACTGCTGGTGGGTCTGCAAATTGGTGTGGCCAATTTGGAAAGCAGTATGGAGATTTCTGGGAAAGCTGGGAATGGATCCACCATTTGACCCAGCTATCGCCCTTCTCAGACTATTCCCTGAGGATCTTAAAAGAGCGTACTATAGGGATACTGCCACATCAATGATCATAGTGGCACAATTCACAATAGCTAGATTATGGAACCAACCTAGATGCCCTTCAATAGATGAATGGATAAAAAAAATGTGGCATCTATACACAATGGATTATTACGCAGCACTAAAAAATGACAAAATCATAGAATTTGCAGGGAAATGGATGGCATTAGAGCAGATTATGCTAAGCGAAGCTAGCCAATCCTTAAAAAACAAATGCCAAATGTCTTCTTTGATATAAAGAGAGCAACTAAGAACAGAACAGGGAGGAAGAGCATGAGGAAAAGATTAACATTAAACAAAGATGAGTGGGGGGAGAGAAAGGGAGAGAGAAGGGAAAGCATATGGAAATGGTAGGAGACCCTCAATGTTACACAAAATCACATATAAGAGGTTGTGAGGGGAAAGGGTGGGGGAACAAGGGAGAGAATTGAACAACAGCAGATGAGGTAGTGAGGGAAGATGGGAGGGGAGGGGAGGGGGGATAGTAGGGGATAGGAAATGTAGCAGAATACAACAGTCACTAATATACCATTATGTAAAAATGTGAGTGTGTAACCGATGTGATTCTGCAATTTGTATTTGGGGTAAAAATGGGAGTTCATAACCCAATTGAGTCAAATGTATGAAAGATGATATACCATGAGCTTTGTAATGTTTTGAACAACCAATAAAATAAATAAATAAAAGTAAAAACTAAGTAAGCAACCGTTTTTCTTAAACTAAGAGATTCATTCAACAAATTGGAAATAATCAACTACCAAATATTGCAGATATTATCTAAAGATGCATAACTATATTTAAGATAACATTTAGGTCATTATAATTTGTAAACATGTAAATATTATTTTATAGTACAGTAGTTTTGTATGTATGCATATTTATACTTGCACATACACATATAAATATATTGGATGTAATTGCTTTGCATTTATAAATATATATAATACATAATGCATATATAAATATATGGAGAGATTTCATTTCAAAATACTGGTTGGGAGATGTAGCTCAGTAGTACGGCACTTGCTTCTCAAGTGATGAAGCCTAGGTTCAATCATTTACATTTTTTAAATGATTATCGAAAAAATTAATTCCAAGAAGATTCAGAAAGATTTTCTTAAGGCTTTTCAACAGTCATAAATTTTATTAATTATATCACAATACAATTTTACCTATCTGTAGTTTTTATTCTAATCCAAATGTCTGGATTGAGCATGTTCAGTTTTCATGTGGTATAGCATTCTTTATCACACCTATCCTCAAACATAAGTTTTGGAATACTAATTATATTTCCACAAAATAATTATTGATCTTTTTTTTTTGGTACTGGGGATTGAACTCAGGGGCATTCAACCACTGAGACACATCCCCAGCCCTATTTTGTATTTTATTTAGAGACATGATCTCAATAAGTTGCTTAGTGCCTCACCTTTGTTGAGGCTGGCTTTGAACTCACGATCCTCCTGTCTCAGCTTCCTGAACTGCTGGGATTATAGGCATGTGCCACCACACCCAGCAAGAATTATTAATCATAAAGGTAAATACTGCCCAATTTTTTATAATGATTCATTCTGGGTAATTTTAATTTTATATGGTTTAGTTTATTGATATTTATACATATATAATGACTGTAACTAATATTCTTACACAATCTGAACAAAATATATAAGATATCCAAATATTTTTAATTAATCAGTTAACAGAGAAATTATTATTAGCTTCTGCCATCTTCCTAATTTTAGAGACCCACTTGTCATATATCTCCTAAATATCATGCTGGGCATTAAAATTGTAAATAAGCAAAATTGCTCATTACTTTATCCTTGTTTTGTAAATATTGGATTATTCGGACCACACTCTTCTATATCATGTTTTCCAACCTAAAACACTAAGGAATCTTTTCAGGTTAATAACATATGAGTTTAGTTTTAAAAGTCCTCTAAATCTCACATATTAATATTTCACTTCCTATCCTGAAGATCATCTTGAGTATAACCTTGAATTTATGATTGCCCAATGCTTAGCATAAGTTTTCAAAAAATAAAAAAATATATACTGTTTAGGATGACACCTGAGAAAAATTCGCCTGTTCCTTCAAGATAGGTGAAAAATGATCCTTAGATTCAGCACAGGATAAGAGACCTGCAACTTAAAATCATGTGTCGTTTGAATTTGCTAAATCCTGCCTCAGTGTGATGTTACACACATCTACACTTTGATGCTCTTGGTTGTATTTTCTGCAGTCCCATCATTAAAAACAAACTTTTATGTCATGGTATGATAATTTATCAGAGGATTTCTAGGGGAAATTTGCTTCTGCTCATCAGCTAACTTCTTTTTATCTTAGGCACATAAAACAATTTAACCATGTCCTACATTGTGATTGCTGCTTACTAAACATCAAAGATTTGTGATTCTCTTTTAGTAGCTTTTTACAGTATGGTTATAAGTAACATGAATTTTAAATTTTAACACTAAAGTTACAAGTTTTCCTTCAGCTGATTTTCCTCAGTTATATTTTTACCTTCCTATATATACTTTATAAGCCATTTCACATGCTTTTTATATAGAAATAAGGAAGAAAATTATATAAAGATATAGATAAGCTAATAAAAGGAGTTCACTTTTAAAAGAAAAGGATAATTGGAGGGTGAGGCCCTTATTTTGGCTCTTAGGAATTAAAACTTACAGAAATTTGTGGAGTAGGCATGCATTTATGAAGTTCATTTTGGGATTACTGTTAGCGTTTGTCATTATTATCACAAACATATGGACTTACAAATGTTTTGCAGGGGATGGATGAAGTTCTAATGTGCTACCTATGTAATATTTTTTTAATTAACTTGCCATCACATTTAATATTCTATGAAAAACAAAACTTCCTATCATATTATTCAAATTAATATTGATTAGAGAACAATATTATCTAAGAATTCAATTTATATTATTACTCCTAATTTCTTTGCTTTGTTTTCATTTTGTTTCAGTGCCCACTGTCAGTCTCTACAAATCTGATGAAGAATAGTATGATTATAAAGATAAGAGATTTTAATTGATAATGAGATATATTATTCATAATAAATTTTCAATAAAATAGCATTGAATTATCTCTCAATTTATGCCTTCAAAATATTTTACTGTTTTAGGGGATAAGGTTGTGGCTCAGCGGTAGAGACCTCGCCTAGCACATGCGAGGCCTTGGGTTTGATCCTCTGCACCACATAAATATAAATAATTAAAATAAAGGTATTGTGTCCAACTACAATTAAGAAATAAATATTTTTAAAAAAATTTACTGTTTTAGATTTTTAAGGGTGCTCAAACAATTTAGAGCATGCTATATCATAAAGAATTCAGAATGTAAATTAAAAGACCTTGATCACAAAGCTGCTTGCCTTCAGTGCAATCTTGAAGTGTTTCCTCAATTTTATACAGCTGCAAATTCTTAAGCTGCTAATAGAGAAAATGGTATTTTTTCTTATATGTTTCATTAAGTAGTTTCAATAACTAAGTGAAGTTATTCATCAATATACAACTATTCAATATTGTTACTAGTATTAATAATATAACTAAAATACTGTCAAGTTATGGTTAATCAATATTAAAAATTAAAAATGACTTCAAATTGATATTATTTGTATAATGCTGTTTATCTTCTTGTCTTTTTCAATATAGAAAAGGAAGAGTATATATAACATTTTCTAATCTACTTTCTTTTTTTAAAATTTTTTATTGTTGGTTGTTCAAAACATTACATAGTTCTTGACATATCATATTTCACGCTTTGATTCAAGTGGGTTATGAACTCCCATTTTCACCCCGTATACAGATTGCAGAATCATATCAGTTACACATCCATTGATTTACATGTTGCCATACTAGTGTCTGTTGTATTCTGCTGCATTTCCTATCCTCTACTATCCCCCCTCCCCTACTTTCGATATTTTTTGAAATGCACATGAAATTTTAAAACTTTCTGAGAAAACTAATCATCTGTTTCTTATAAACAGCATTGTCATAAAATAGCATTTCTTCCATGGAATGTTTCCAACAGCCAACAGAAGCATTTGCATATTTCTGTGACTTTATATTTGACTTCTAAACTCCTGCTTCTATTCCCTGCAATACTGAATTTGCATATTCAATTGAGTCTGAATCTCAGTGTTCCCTAGGAATCTCAAAATATTACATGTCCCCCAAAGCATTTATTCTGAAGAATGGCATGAAATTCACATTCATAAATATATGCTTAGTTTATTAATAGAGGAAGATTATAATTTTCCATTTTAGGGAAGCTCTGTACATTTATAATTTTCTTCGAAGGCCAGTTGTAAATATTTATTTTATTCATCTGGTGTCTTGGGAAAAAGTGATTGTAAGGTTAGATAAAATATTTCCTTTTTGCATGATGAAATCACCAATTCAGATTCAATTTTTCTAGTTTGCTCATGGATTTTAGAAATTACTTTTGTTTCTACTTTAATTTTATTTTGTAATTAGACAGAACTATTATACATCTCCAATGCTAAATCTAAAAAACATGACATCTAAAGAGGTGAAGCATCTATTTGTTTCCTAAAACAAATTTCTCTCCTCCTGTAAACACTTTATTAATATAGTCATTTATTTTTCAATTAAAATATTTGAGCAATTATTTATAATTGTATATGTATAATTATGTATAATTGTCATCACTGCATAGTTAAATTTCTTTTATTTTATCATCAGAATACTCTGGGGCTCATAAAATACAAAGAGATTTCATCTTGAATCGGAAAGTATCAGAAGGTAGACATTTATATTTAAAAATTCTACAAATAAAAGAGATAAGTTGGAATATGTCAAAATAGTCTAAAATAGAGCTAGTAGCCAACCACAATCATTTTGCTTTGATCTGAAATTAAGGATGACTGAAATATAAGTAAAAATTATTTTATTTGTGGAAGTTAAGATAAAAATGTCATAATAGGCAATTTTTATGACTGTGTTCACACATAGACATGCAGATGAAAAAGTTCAAAGTCAGAATTAATAGGAATACAAACTAAAAAATAACAATTTACCATGTTTATACATTTGAATACACAAAGACGAAAAACAGAAAGAAAGAATAAGAACAGACATAACAAAAAATGTTTTAGGAAAGTATTCTTTATAATTTCTTATAATGTTCACTGAATGCAGCATAAACATTTATCTTTTGTAGTTTAGGAAGCCCAAGGAAAGAGAAATAAATGATTCCATGAAACATTCAATACCAGTGTCTTAAAAATTAATTTTGGTTCATAAGGCCTGGTAAACTTGGTATGAAAGCTTAAATTCCTTAGTTCTTCATTGTTTTGTAACATACCATCTCTGTATTCATGGCAGTAATATATTACGTGACAGTTTGAGTAATTTATGTGTATTAGCAAAATAAATAAGAACTAAAAATCAATAATAAATTCAAACTTAGAAAACCATTTTTTTGCATGCATTATCTCATTTGATGCTCACAGTACCCTTGAGATATAAACTTGGTGACCCATCTGTTATATTAGAATCAAAGAATCAGAATTTATGTGATTTATCCAAACTCTATCTAAAGATTGATAAGCAAGACAGAAGGAAATAATATCCAGAGACTTGTCTTACAAATTAATCAAATTTTTATTAATTTATAGTTTTCAATATTATAACACATTAATCAATTGACTAAGTCATTTATTCAATAAATTTTTGTTGAACACAAGTAAACACTAATTATAATCTGAGTAGAGAAGCACACAATTATATTGAGTCGATTTCCACTCAACAATAATTCATAGTATATATAGAAATTAAAAGACCACTAGTCATTTTAATAACCAAAGTTAGTTCACCAAGTAGTCTTGTAATTAGTTGGGTTTTTGTCATGTATTTTTTGGCTCATAAATGTTGTCAAATGATAATTCACAGAAATTTAACTAAACTAGCACTACTCTAGAATAATTTCTGTTTCACTTGTTTATAATGTCTGAATCTTGCTCATCATTGAGCACAGATCACTGGCTGACACTGTGAAAACTATCAGTAATTATAAGAATAGAATTTTAATAGGTACTGTTATGGTTTAGATATGGTACCTGTCAAAATCTCATGTGTGAGACATACAAGAACGTTTAGAGGTGAACTGATTGTGTTATGAGAGCCTTGGTCTAATCTGTGCATTAATTCATTGATAGGGATTAATTGGTTGGTAACTGTAGGCAGGGAAGGTATGCCTGGAGGAGGCAGGTCATTGGGGACGTGCCTTAGAGTTTATATTGTGTCTTTGTTGAGTGTAGTAAACTTTCTCTCTCTGTATCTTGCTGCCTCTTTGAGCTTCTTTCCTCTATCACATACTACTGCAATGATGTTCTGCCTCACCTTGAGTCCTGAGGAATGAGGCCAACCTTTTATTGACTGAGAACTCTGGAACTGTGAGCCAGAAAATAAACTTTTCCTCCTCTAAAACTGTTCTTGTCCTGTCTTTTGGTCACAGTAGCAAAATAGCTGACTCAAACAGATATTATAATAGTGAGAAACACTAATTAGCATTCATGTGTGCTACAATTAAAGATTATCTTGGTTAAACAAAGTATGCCAAGTGAAAAGTTTTCACAAAGAGATCATTTATGCCTGGTGCAGTGGCTCATGCCTCTAATCCCAATGACTGGGAGGAGGTAGAAGGATCACGAATTCAAGGCCAACGTTAGCAACCTGTGAGACTCTCAGAAACTTAGCAAGCACCTCTCTCAGAAAGGGCTGGAGATGTAGTTCAGTGGCAGTTGTAGAGTACCCTGGGTTCAATTTCCAATGCCAAAAAAAAAAAAAGACAATTTATTTCCCCTCTCTTTAAAATACTATTGACAATTTAAGAGGTGAAACAAGAACCATTTTGAAATGGATTATAAGGATTACACAAAGTACAAGACAATATTAATGTCACACTTTTCTTTGAAATTTGCAAGCCATGTCCTTATCATGATGTATACAAATATAGATTCAGAATTTCTTTTCCAGTAGAATACAAAGCACATTTACATAAATGTTAGGGAACTGGTTACCTGCATAAGATCTGCAGGGTTTTTTTGGGTGGGGGGCCGTCTTTCTTTTTTTTATTTTTCTTAGTTCCCATCTTCATTTTTCATGTTGCAGTATCTTTTCCATTTTTTTTTCTCATATTCAACTACCTGATCAGAACAGTATTTGGTTCTAGGTAAACATTTTGGAATTAAAAATAGGTTCAATTGCAATTTGGGATCTGATCCAAACTAATCATGCGAGAAAATTATATAAACTTTCTTTGACTCTCTTATCAGTTTGTGGTTTTAAAATGCTGTATATTTATTACAAAATCTCACTTAGTATTTGTAATACATATATCTCAAGTTTTAGCTGTAGTGTTTATCATCATTCTCATGGTTTGAACAGTTAGATTGAGGCATATGAAGTTATTTGAGAGAATTTTTGAAAAAATGAAACAATGAAGGCATATGTTTGAATATTCAGTTACTGCTAGGTTAGATGAGAGAGACACAGGGAGAGAGGAAGACCATTTCTCTTCCTCATAAAAAAATAGAGTTTCATCTTGAAAGAAAAGGCCAAAATTAAAGAATGGTGCATTTAATTTTGATTAAACCTATCCACTTAGTAAACTTTTCCAAGCTCATATCATATAACTTCCCTCTTAATAATCTCTTAATAAAAACTAATTCATTCTTTGATAAATTCTCTAGACCTATTTTGAAAGAACATTTATTTTTTTTCCTTTTTGTATAAAATATTTCCTGTGTACTTTCTGTTGAAAAGTTTTGAACATCATGCTATGTATACCCTCATTAAATATGTTGTATATTTTTTTCACATAAAGTGAATATGAAATAGTTTCTTTGTTTATTGAATCAAAATCAGTAAATTAATTATGAATTCATTCATAAAGAAATATCATTTATTCACTTAAATTTATATGTATTTTTAGCTTACTACATAGAAAGAATAACTACTTAGAAAATTTTTTTTTTAAATAGGCAAAATAATTAAAGGAGAATAAAAGACAAGGGCTATGATGGATTATTAATGAAATAAATTAAAAAGCTTAATTTTAAGTTATATGTAAATAGTCTCAAAACATTTTTTTTAAACTAGCAGATAGTGACTAGTTATCCTTTTATATTGAGAAAAAGAAAAAGAAAAAAAAATCCTGCCTTAGGTTACCTCTCAAGGGAATTGTATGAAAAGAAGAGATGTGGCTGAATGAAAACACTACACTGTTGATTTCTGCATCCTGGTTGATTTTTCCATAAGGTCGAATATCTGAATTGCCCATTTGCTCTTAAAAACGAATTTTATCTTTATAAAAATGTAGAAATTTTGTAGCATCATTAAACACACATACTTATGATAAGAGAGTCTGTTATTTCTTTAAGTAAATCAGTGTGTCTTTCACCTTTGTGTTGGTTCTTGCCATAGATAAAAGAGACTCCTTTTTCAGTTTATGCTTTTCCCAGGGCATAATTTTAAGCATGACATGTCTAGTGTAACAACATTGCCTTTTTAGCAGTGGTTATGCCTTTTTAATAAATAAGTTATTTTTATTTTAATAAATAAGTTTGACTAATGTTTAATGTTTTTTCTTTCAGAATAATTTATCTTTAAATTGTTCTCATCCACAATATCTTGATTGAACAAATTTGAGCTTTTTTAACATCAAAATGACATGGAAACAGACATAAACTACAGTGCAAGAGAAAAATAAAAAAATTAAACATCTTTCTTTTAATTCTTGTGAAGGAGGTAAGTAAAATCCAATTATATATTTTACATATAAATATAGTTCTGGACTATCTAGAGTTTATTGTTTAAAGTGACATATGTGTAAACTACTTTTTCTATAATCCATATACAACTATTTTCTACTTTTTTATATTGAATTGTTACCATATTTACCACTTATTGCAATAAAATGTACATTGTTTTTCATTTTAATTTTTAATTGACAAAAGACAAAGTATACATATTTATGAGTTTCAATGTCATGTTTTATCATATTTACATATTATGGGATGGTTAAATCAAGCTAATTATCATCTCCTTCACCTCACATATAATTTCTATGTTGGGAACATTTACAATCAATTTTTTTAAAAAAATTCATGTATAATATATTAGTAAAAAATTCTAGCCATCCTGCTGTATCATTAATCTATAGAACTTTTACTTTTTTTCTATTTGAAACTGTTTAAAATATTAAATTTACATAACTATTCACTTAAAAATTCTAATGTTAACCCTAAATGTCTATTAATTATTTATTTAAAGATAGGACATCAGTAAGTTGCTCAAGCTAGCCTTTAACTGGTATCCTCTTGCCAAACATCAGAAATCACAGGCATATACCACCTCAACAAGCTAAGTGGCTATATGTTAAAATGTAGAGGAATGATGCCAGAACTTAAGTATCTTCTTTAACTTTGCCCAGCCAACATTTCTAAAATGTATGCTAAAACAAGTTCACTGAATATCAGCAAGTTATTTATTCAGCTAGCTACATGGCTGATACAACAGTAAAAATTATACTATTTGTGGTTATAGTTATAAGACTATTTGTACCAGATATTTCACAATGTTTATCTTAATCTGACAAAAATCTTTTTGAAGAGGCATTCCTATGGTAAAACTAAGATTGGTTACAATATTGGTAATTAGTTCTGATACATATATTGATGAGCAGCCAAAACACCTTGAGACACTGAATTATATTCTTTTTAATGGGTATATCAGAATGATCTTAGGCTAAAAAAAAAAAACAAATAAAGTCCAATTTAACATCTGTCTAGTTAATGTATAGTTAAATTCATGATATCTAACTTGTTTTCCAATATTTATTATGAAATATTTATCTTGAATCCAATTTGTTTCCAGAACACTTTTTTTTTTAAAGAAATACAATTTTGTAAGTTTTGTTGAATTTTTTAGACCAGGATCCAAACACTTTTTAGAGATTGCAATTGATTTATATATTTTATCTTTTATTGTATAGCTTCCCTTTATCTTTTACTTTTAATTTCAAAATATATTTAATGAAGAATGAGTAGATTATTATGAAAAATATGTGCACTTCTAACAAAAGTAATATAAAATCTACTTACACATTCTACTTTAGATCTGAATTCATTCTTGGGCAAATCCATATACATTCTTTGGTCCTTTCTACTTCTATCTGCCTTCCCCCCAATTTTACCCATCTTTCAAGATAGAGCTTTGATATTGCCTCAGCTTCTGATTCTCTTGGTAGTTCTACAAGAAATCGTATATTCCTTATTTTAAGAACTTAAGAACTTTCTTATTGTTAGTTTGAAAAGTTTATGATATCAGAATTCCTATTTTTTTCTTTTATCTTTCATTATCATGTAGTACAAATTTAGCAAGTTGTATTAAATGACAAACAGTTGACTATATGAATATTGTGCACTAAATGGTGAATATGTTCCTTCCTATTTCAAACATTTCTATACAGCAGAATGAATCTAGACACTAACATATATAAGGCATAAGAAGTTTTAACATAGTCACAAAACAAGTGTCACATTATAATCAGAAAATATAAATTTGATTTTTCTTCAATTTTATATTTATCCCTCCATATGTTTTGACATTCCTCACTTGATATATGTTGCCCTTTATTATCCCAATTTTCTTTCTGCTTCCTATTTCAGTTTCTTATTTCATTAAGCTGTCTTATTCAATTCCTATATCTGATGCACTTATTACCATTCATCAAATTCTATACTGTGAAAATGTTCCAGTTTTATGTGACATTTTTCTCTTTGAAACAAAGTGTTTGGATATGATGTATTCGTGAGATAAATTCATATTAGAAAATGCAGAATGTACAGAAGCAAAATTATCAGATTATGAGATCCATAACCTAATTAGTGGATTAATCTGTTTTATGGATTAATAATTTGAATGGATTGCTCGGTGGTAACTACAGGCAAGAGGGGCATGCCTGAGGGGAGTAGATCCTGTGGGGTATGTCCATGGGGATCATATATTGTCTCTAGCTCTTGATGCTCTCTTTGTCTCTGCTTCCTGGCTGACATGAACTGAGCAACTTTCTTCCGTCATACCCTTCTACCATGATGTTCTGCCTCAGTTCAGGCCCATGGCAAGAAAGTTGGATGACTATGGACTAAGACCTCTGAAACTGTGAACCACAAGTAAAGTTTTGATATGAATACCACAAAGAAAGAACAGTCATTTTGAATTTCTTATGTTAGAGAATGTATTCTTTTTAAAAACATTTTCCATTCTACAATTCTTAAATATCTCCAAAGAAGATAACTTACTTACCTCTTATTTTTTTCTGCATGTATTTCTGGAAGTTATCAATTCCAATGCCTTGCACAAAGGTATCTATTGATAATTTTTTGTTGAAGTGAAACTGTGCATAAATATTTTGCTTATGATATGAATGCCTATTTTATTCTGTTTTTCATTTCTGTGAACAAAATACCTGACAATAACACCTTAGAGAAGGAACTTTATTTTAACTAATACTTTCAAAGGTTTCATTTTATGATTGGCCCAATCCGTTGATATGGGCCCAAAGTGAAGAAATGTCATAGCAGCAGGGTGTGGCGAAAGAAAGCCACCTAGCTCCTGGCAGTCAGGAATCACACACACACACACACACACACACACACACACACAGAGAGAGAGAGAGAGAGAGAGAGAGGGAGGGAGAGAGACTGAGAGACAAGTCTGGGGCAAAGTGTAATCTCTAAGGACACACTCCCAGCAAAACCCATCCTCTAGCCACACCCCATCAGCTTGCAGTTGCCATCTAGTAATTCAATTATTAATCTATCAAGTAAAGTAATCCATGGATTAGGTTATAGCTTTATCATTGAATTACTTCACCTTTGAATATTGTTACACTGGATATTATGTTATATATGCATGAACTTTTGGGGTACATTTTATATTCAAACCATTACAGCATCTTTGCTGACAGGGCATTGACAGAAGAACTATGATGAATTGATGAGTTTTTTATTTGAAACAGAAAATAGACATAAGATAGATAAGTTATTGTCACATTTTTTTTTTCTGGAGTAAGGGAAAATAGAAATAAATGAATGACTTAAAGAATAAAATTGCAATCTCAAGACTTCTAAGTCTACTGATCAGGCCACAGCATTCTTACTTCTCTGGGGGCATATTTTTGGTTAGGAGGCCTTCATAAGTATTTTGTTCTATTCCCATTAACAATACATTTTTTTCCTGTAGTTCAAATTTGAGTTACTACATTGAGCTGTGTTCATAGTATTTAATATCTGAAGTATAGACCAAAAAATATTCATACCCTAATCCCCAAAGCCTGTGACTGTGTTATCAAACATGGCAAAAGGGACTTGGAAGATGTGATTAAATTAAGAATTTTGGGAAGAAAGATTATCTTGAATTGTTTCTGCTCCACATACTCACAAGGGTCCTTAGAAGTGAGCAAAGTCAGCTAAGAGAGTCAGAGTAGGAAATGTGACAATGGGAAGGGGAGGGAGGGGGGGAGGGAGAAGGGAGGGAGGAGGGAGAGGGAGAGGGAGAGGAGGATGGGCAGGGAGAGGGTGAGGGAGAAGGAGAGAGAGAGATGAAGTTGTTAACATGATGGTTTTGATTATAGAGAAAGGGACCTTGGACCAAGGAAAAGATGTGGCTTTTAAAAGCTCAAAAGAAAAGGAAACCAAGCATTATGATATGTCAAAATACATGCTACTGCCATATATAGCTAAAACAAATAAAACATATCTAAAAAGACAAGGAAATGAATGCTTTTCTACAAATTTCAGGAGTATATCTCCGTGAAAACTTTGACATCAGCCCCACGAAACTTCTAACTCCTGAAAGATTTGTGGAAATTAGTTACAACAGCAGCAATAAATAATACCTATAACAGAAAACCAATTTTAAAAAGGCCAAGTGGACAGAGAATCTTTATAAGAAAAGGGAATGTAATTGGAATAAGGGGAGATGATTTTATAAATCAGTAAAACAGATATTTTTTCTTGGAAGCCATTAACTTCCTACTAGTTTGTTTTTACTAGAGGGCATCCCCATCCTCCACAATTTATTATCTACTCACATTAAAGTATAAAAGAGATGTGATAGTAAGGTGTTGTAAGACCAAACTATTGTTGCCTTTTTAATAACAAGTAATTCTAAAGTCAAGTTAATGAGGCTTTAATGGTGTAAGGTCATGAAAACCCTGACCATTTGAAGATAATGACTGAGGAGCAGATGAGCTTTCTGCATATTCCAGAAATTATGAGTTCTACTTGGTCACTAGTTTCACATGCAGTCAACTTTGTTCTAAAAGGTAATTTATGACCTCTTTCCTCTTTTACATTTGCAATCTTTTTAAGGAAAGTGTTTATAATACTTCTAAACTTTGCATCTATCTACTTATAAAAGATCCATGAATAAATTAATGTTTTTCTTAATTTCCTGGTTTCCTTGCTCTCGGGTCACCAAGAGCTTTCATGTCACCAACAGCTTTCACTTCCAATCTTCACAATCAACTGACAGTAACTTCCAAATTAAGGCTTTGTTACAATGTTAGAGCTTTTCTAACTCATATAAATAACTTCTGCAATCATCTTTCTTGAAATAATATTCCCTCATCCATTTGTCTTTCTCACTTCCTCATTCACCCTACTCTCACTTCTTCATTCACCCTAAACCTATTTTGTTCTTCTTTGTAACACTGAAACTTTCAACCCACTTGACTGGATGCCTTCTGCCTTCTAACCCTTTGATTGTAATCACTCAGGTGCTTCCTACACTTTAATTCTTTCCCCTTGTGGTCAACCAACATGCATCGCTAGATAAGTCACATCAATGTGCTCACTAGGTGTCCAAGACTAACTTTTTTCAAATCAAACATTGCTTAGCGCTCTTTATATCCAGTATCATTCTATTTTTCTCCTAAGTTACTAAAGTTAACTTTAATTCTAGGTACATTAATTTCAGGCCCCAAATCTCCATTCTCAACAAACACATCTCCTGCTAGTCTTCCTTCTCTTTAAATGCCACAATTACCCGGAGACAGTAATCCGAAATCTAGAAGTCATTGCAGATGCCTTTCTTTCCTTCAATCCCAAATCAATCACTGTCACCAGAACTATCATTCATACATCCAAAATGTGTTTCAAATCTGTCTGTTATTTTCATATGTACCGTTACCACCCTAGTCTAGGGTTCTTAACATCTTCCTTCTTCCTCTTATTATACCCAAGCTCTTATTTGCACAATATTCCTTGCAATTTTCTTACAATAAAAAGATCATCTTTAAGTTTTACTTCAAATTCAAATTGTGTTCTTATTGCCCCAAGAACAAAATTTAAATTCTGTTACTTGTTATACAAAGTTCTGCGAGATCTGATCCTTGCTTACTTTTCCAGCTTTATGTTCTCACTTGATCATTTATTTCCAGGTTTATTCTAATCATTTCAGTTCTTCCGTATGATAAGGACTGTTCTACCAGAAAGCACTTACTCTTTGTAGGGTCCTCACATGTAAGTAATTTCTTTTCATTTTTAACTTTACAAGTTTCATCTTCAAACCTCATTTCCAATTTCAAGTAGCAATTATCTGTATATACTTATAAATCCTAATCCCCTCTCACAAATGTCTTTATCTCAGTGTTCTGTGTTACTTTTTCAAAGTGAATTCATTGTGTCTAACTACGGTATTTATGTTTTCTTAAATTTTAATTTGGTTTCTGTACTGCACAAGATTTCATGCATGTTTCATTTTTCAACAAATACTCTATGATTAGCAATGTGTTTAATATATATATATATATATATATATATATATATATATATATATATAACATTCAAGAATGACTTGTTTAGTGAAGCAATAAATGAATCCTTCACTTTAAATCTATGACAATGCTTTCTGAAACCAAGAGAATAAGAACTGTTCTTTGAAAATTCTTACACATTTTTTCTTTCTCTAAAAATTTATCTGTAACTTCAAATATGTTATGCTTTCCAGCTTAGATAAACATATGCCTCACCTAGTGGAACAATTGGCTTTATCCCTACCCAGTCCTCCCAGGATATTTCTTTTCTCTACATGTCTTTTGTTTCTAGTTTTTACTATATCAACTCCTTCTGTTTGGCTGTTATAAATCTAGAAATTCCATTTCTTTACTTGTTCTTCTTATTGTTGTTCTTCAATTCACTTCTTTGCAAAAAGAAAGTATGATTCATACTATTTTGGAATCAACTCCATCACCTAATGTTGGCTCTAGAAATTCCATTTCTTTACTTGTTCTTCTTATTGTTGTTCTTCAATTCACTTCTTTGGAAAAAGAAAGTACGATTCATACTATTTTGGAATCAACTCCATCACCTAATGTTGGCTCTTCCCAAAAGATTATCAAAATGCTTCTCAAAAATATTGAATTAATAATCACAACTCTCTCTTTTAGTGTTTATCACAGCTCGCTTCTACACTGCATTTGATTCTGAGGCTGCTAGCTTGAGATGTGTGTGGAAATCTGAACCCTTGGTCAATTTAACTGCATGTCTTTTTAAATTTTTTTTTTTATTGAGTTGGACATAATGCCTTTATTTTTATAAATTATTTCTTTTTTATGTGATGCTGAGGATTGAACTCAGGGCCTCGCATGTGCTAGGTGAGAACTGTACCACTGAACCATAACCCCAGCCCCAGACTGCATGTCTTTTTTTTTAATTTTACTATATCTCTGTATTTTTATTGTTTTATTTTTTTATTTATATATGACCACAGAATGCATTACAAGTCTTATTAGACATATAGAACACAATTTTTCATATCTCTGGTTGTATACAAAGTACATTCACACCAATTCATGTCTTTATACATGTACTGTGTTTAATAATGATTATCACATTCCACCATCATTAAAAACCCCATTTCCCCTCCCTTCCCCTCCCAACAACTCTGTCCTATCTAGAGTTTGTCTATTCCTCCCATGATCCATCTCCCTGTCCCATTATGAATCAGCCTCCTTATATCAAAGTAAACATTCTGCATCTGGTTTTGGGGATTGGCTAAATTCACTTAGCATTATCTTCTCTAACTCCATCCGTTTATCTCCAAATTCCATGATTTTATTCTCTTTTACTGCTGAGTAAAATTACATTGTGTATATATGCCACATTATTTTTATCCATTCAAACACTGAAGGGCATCTATGTTGGTTCCAAAATTTAGCTATTGTGAATTGTGCTGCTATAAACATTGATGTGGCAGTATCCCTGTAGTATGTTGTTTTTAAGTCCTTTGGGTAAAGACCAAGGTGAGATAGCTGGGTCAAATAATGGTTCCATTCCCAGTTTTCCAAGAAATCTTCTTACTGTTTTCCATATTGGCTGCAACAATTTGTAGTCCCACCAGCATTGTATGAGTGTACCTTTTTCCCCACATCCTCACCAACATTCATTGTTGTTTGTATGCATAATAGCTGCCATTCTGACTAGAGTGAGAAGAAATCTTAGAGTGGTTTTTATTTGCATTTATCTAATTGTTAGTGATGAACATTTTTTCATGTTTTTGTTGATTGATTTTATATCCTCTTCTGAGAAGTCTCTATTCAGGTCCTTGGCCTATTTGTTGATTAGGTTATTTGATTTTTTTTGTGTTTAGCTTTTTGAGTTCTTTATATACCCTAGAGTTTAGTGCTCTATCCAGTGTATGAGGGGAAAAGATTTGCTCCCAAGATGTAGGCTCTCTATTCACCTCACAGATAGTTGTTTTTTTTTTTCCAAGAAGAAACTTTTTAGTTTGATTTTATCCCATTTATTAATTTTTGATTTTCATTCTTGTGCCACAGGAGTCTTATTAAGGAAGCTGGGGCCTAATCCCACATGATGGAGATTAGGGCCTACTTTTTATTCCTATTAGATGCAGAGTCTCTGGTTGTATTCCTAAATCCTTGATCCATTTTGAGTTGAGTTTTGTGTATGGTGAGAGATAGAGGATTAATTTCATTTTGTTGCATACGGATTTCCAGTTTTCCCAGCACCATTTGTTATAGAGATTATCTTTTCTGCAATGCATGTTTTTGGCACCTTTGTCTAATGTAAAATAATTGTAATTTTGTGGGTTACTCTCTGTGTCCTTTACTCTGTATTGATCTACCAGTCTGTTTTGGTGCCAATATCATGTTGTTTTTGTTACGATTGCTCTGTAGTATAGTTTAAGGTCTGGCATAGTGATGCCACCTGCTTTACTCTTCCTGCTAAGGATTGCTTTAGCTATTCTGGGTCTCTTATTTTTACAGATGAATTTCATGATTTTTTTTTCTATTTCTATGAGGAATGTCATTAGGATTTTGCAAGGTTGGTTCAACATACAGAAATCAATAAATGTAATTAATCACATCAATAGACTTAAAAATAAGATTCATATGATTATCTCAATAGACACAAAAAAAGCATTTGACAAAATACAACACCCCTTTATGTTCAAAACACTAAAAAACTAGAGATAACAGGAACATATCTCAACATCATAAAGACTAACTATGCTAAGCCCCAGGGCAACATCATTCTAAATGGAGAAAAATTGAAAGCATTCTCTCTAAAAACTGGAACAAGACAGGGATGCCCTCTTTCACCACTTCTATTTAACAGAGTTCTTAAAACACTGGCCAGAGCAATTAGACAGAATAAAGAAATTAAAGGGATATACATAGGAAAATATGAACTCAAATTGGCAATATTTGCTTATGATATGATTCCATATATGGAAGACCCTAAAATTTCCACCAGAAAACTTCTAGAGCTAGTAAATGAATTCAGCAAAGTAAGCAGGATATAAAATCAATACCCATAAATCAAAGGCATTTCTGTATATCAGTGACAAATCCTCAGAAAGAGACAGGAAGAAAATTACCCCATTCACAATAGCCTCAAAAAAAAAAAAAAAAACCCAAAAAAACAAACTTGGGAATCAACTTAATGAAAGAGGTGAAAGAGCTATATAATGAAAATTATAGAATCCTAAAGAAACAAAAAGAACTTAGAAGATGGAAAGATCTACCTTGCAATATTATCAAAATGACCATACTTCCAAAAGCACTATAGAGCTTTAATACAATTCCAATCAAAATCCCAGACTGCATATCTTTTGATTTTTTCCTTTATGACATGTTGCTCCTTGCAACAAAGGTACATGGGAGACAAGCAGGACCAGCCTGTCGTTTCCGAGGGGCTGAGCAAGAGGATAAGTGTCGCAACCCGACCCACCACCCAGCCTGGCCAAGAATCAAACCGAGTTGGAAGTTGAGTCAACCATAGAGGTACGGCAATCTCAACTTTATTGTATCAGGGACAAGGTTATATAGTGATAGGAGGGGATAAGAAGAGACAGTAGCGAGAACCAATAAGGGGCAATTACATCACTATCACTAAGAGGCCTAGGCAGATTTCAGATTAAACCATTAGGCAGGGCTAAAGTCAAAAAAGCCTAGGTGTGCCAATCCAGCCAGGTCACGTATAAGGAAATGCTCTGGAAGAACCCATAAGGCCACCATAGCTGCCATTCTGACACCCAATAGTGACCGCGGTCCCAAAGGAGGTAAAAGGTTCCAACAGCTCCCCTGTTTTTGTTTTAAAATGGGGTTAACTATGCAAGGCCCCTGTTTTAGGTTGTCTCCTTCAGGGGATCTTACCCGTCATTGAGTACCTTGCAGTTTCTTTGACCCCTAAAACTGAACCAACCATCCCCAGGCCTGTTTTAGGTTGTCTCCGCTCCAGAGATCTTACCCATCATGGGCTCATGGGGAGGCATTCAGGGGGAGTCAAGGGACATGACCTCATCATAGGGCTCTTGCCGGTCATATGGGTCATCAGCCTGAGTGGCAAGCCTCTGGTATTGGACCTGTACGTTCATTAATTGGATTGATTCTAGTCTGCTCTGAATAAACTGAGTAGCCTTATTAATAACACAGGGTCCAAAGTTAAAGAGTAGAAGAAATAAGAGAATAGGGCCAAGAAAAGGCAGTAGATAGGGCAGCCATCCATGCAATCCCGTCCAGAGGAAATTGGCTTGTAACTCCTTCCTCCATTTCTCGAGATCTTCTTGGAGCTGTGTGACTTTATCTTGGACTATTCCTGAGCGATTTGCATAAAAGCAGCATTCCTCCTGTAAGAAAAGACATAATCCTCCCTTATCGACAGTCAGGAGGTCAAGTCCCCTGCGATTTTGTAAAACCTCTGCAGCTAGGAAGTCCAGCTATGCTTGGAGGTCCAAGATAGTACCTGCCACAGCTTGTAAGTCATCAATCATTTGTTGGGATAGGGCCTTATAATAATGTAAAGAGGCCCCCAATCCTGCCATGCTAGTAACAGCTGCTACTCCAAAGCTTAACATCAGCGGAAGGGCTTGGATGGCTCTTTTAACTTTTCCCCCTATTATGTTCTAATGCGGGGATAGAAAGACTCTGATTATTAGGGACAACTGTAATATCAGGTAACATAATGTCAGGAGCACAGAGCCCAGTCCAGTTTTGCGGGAGAAAGCTCAGAGCATCCCCCACACATATAAAAACAGTACCATTAGGAGGGCAGAGCTGTGTACCATTGATGGTAATATTGTTCAGAAAAAAGGAGTAATGTATCTTGCCCACGTCAATGTTGGTAGAGTTGTCAGAAAAGGGATCAGATTTAATACATGGGAACTTAGGAGAAAAAGGATCTAAATAGACCCCCCGACTGTTAAGGTCTATAAACAAGTCAGGATGGCGCCTGGCAAATGTTAGAGTCTGTAAACAAGTCTGGATAGCGCCTGGCATTTTGCCAGAGGGAGTGGTTTGTGAAGTAACGCCATCGAGCCATTAAGTGTGGAGATTCCTTATTGGTTGACTGATGTATCTAGTTTATGCTAATTAAGATAAGCTGTGTGGAATGTATAAATACCGCTCCTGTCCTACAACAAAGGGCTCCCACTCCTGCTGTATCAATGTACACAAGTTGCTCGTCACCCCCCCGGTTATTTTGCTGCAGCCAGACTTCAGCACCCGACCTTGGGGGCAGGAGTGAGCATTGGGTACCAGTCTGTGAGGAATTAATAAGAATGGCATTGGACTGTAATGGACCTGGTTTTAAGCAAAGCCAACAATCTTCAACTGCGTACTTAACCCAGGAGCAGCAAAACCAATATTGTAGAATTCATCTCGGGTCCTGAAAAAGAGAAGAGAGATGGATATCCTCAGAAGGCAGGGAGCCTTCTGGGTCCTCATCAATATCATCGGGGTCCCCTTCCATAGGGGGACAATATTTGAGGTCCCTCGCAGGGACCCAAATGGGTTTCTTTTCGTCAGTGGGAAAAACACAGCCAAATTCCCCTTTCAGCTGTAATGAGGGGATCTGGACCCCTCCATTCTCCACTGAGAGGATCTCTCCATCGGACTTGGATTGTCCAATATGGGACAGTTGTTGCCCAATGTTTTTGGAAAGGGGAGAAATGTTCACCTTTGGCCAAATTTAAAATATTGAGAGCAAACAGGGCCATCTTCAACTGATCATGTTTTATTAGTTGGGATTTTAGAAGGTGATGATGTTTTTCCACTATTGCTTGTCCTCTGGGATTATGAGGGATTCCAGTGGTATGGGTAATTTGCCACTGTTTGAGGAATTTGCCAAAGGACTTACTGATGAAACATGGGCCATTGTAAGTTTTCATCTGATCCGGAAGGCCAAGGGGAGCAAAACATTGTAAAAAATGACTTATGACAAGTTTGCCTTTTTCTCCTGCATGGGCAGTGGCCCGACATGCACGAGAGACGGTATCTACTGTTAAGAAGATGTATTTAAGCTTTCCAAAGGAGGGAGAATGTGTGAAAATATTCTGCCAGAGGTTATTAGGCCTCAGACCCCGAAGGTTCACACCACTGGTCTGACGTGGGGGACCTGCAAGAAGGGACAGGATGACTGGTTGAAACTCTCCTTTGATATCTGATTCAATTCATTAAGTCAGGTTCAGTTTATAATTTAAGAAAAAATTTAAAAATATTTGTAAAATCTAGTGTGTGTCTCTGGGGTACTGTATTCCACCTTTTCTTTATTTAATAAAATTGAGTAAAGGCTTGGCATAAGTCATAGTATCATTAGTTTAGTTATAGATAATAGAATATGGAAATGCTCTGGAAGAACCCATGAGGCCACCTCAGCCAACACCCAGTAATGGTCGTGGTCCCAAAGGGGTAAAAGGTTCCAACAATGACACACTTAAAATATGAATCTTAAATCATGAGAATTTTTTGAACTGTCTTTATTCCATCAAGCTTTACATCTATTTCAGTGTTTGCATTTTTATTAAAGCTTCTCTTATTAGGTATTATTCTTTGTACATACTAGGTTCTCAATAAACACTCATCAAATGAAATTGATTCAAACCTGCATGTCTTCCTTCTCACTGTTGTTTTTCCAGATTTGAATGCATTGAGTAGAGCTCACTTGATCATGGAGAAGGTCACTATGTCATCCCTACTATTTGTTGTTATTTATATGCAGAATAGCTGCATTAATGAGGTATCAGCTGAGTCAGTGAACTCTTCTTTTAACCACCATATAGTTTGGAAGAAAAAGAGAGCTAATTTATATAAATTTTATAAGTTAGAGGAAAATAGTTGTTACTTCTCTCCATTAATGAAGAAAGTTAAATTTAAAAAGAGAACTGTTATACATAGCAAGGATTTTATGTTAAAAATATTATATATTTTCCTTCAAGGTACTTCATAAAATTTGAAGAGGCAAAATGTTACATCAAATGCTCACATCAAAATAGGAAAATAGATGCATGAAAAATCAAGGAGTTTTTATACCTCTGAAGGAACAGAAACAATACTTCAGAAATAAATCCCAGTATGAAAGAATCTATGAAATATCTGAAAAAAAATCAAAATAATGATCCCCAGAAAACTCAGTCATATGCATGAGACCATAGACAGAAAATTCAGTGAAACATGGGGAAAAAATTTCATGATATGAATCATAAATTCAACAAAGATAATAATCATCAAAGCAAACCACACTAAAAACTTCAATCAATGAGGTGAAAAACATAATTGAGAGCTTTGGGAACTGATTACATCAACCAGGGGAAAGAATTTCTGAATTTGATGGTGATTTTAAAAAAGTAACAGAGAAAAATTAAAAAATTTAAAATAATTTTAAAAGCCTATGAGAAACATGAAAACATCATAAAGTGTACCAACATTTAAACTATGGAATTCCAAAGGAGAAGAGAAGGGAAAACGACATTTGAAGAACATCTTTAATGAAATAATATAAAAACCTTCCTCTGTATTGGGAAAAATATGGATATCAAGATGCAGGAAGCTCAAAGGACCTAAAATGACAAAACAAAAGAAAAACATTTGCAAAGCATATAATAATCAAACTGTTAAAGTCAAAGTCAAAGAATTTTTTTTTTGGTATGGGTGATTGAACCAAGGGGCCCTTTATCACTGAACTACTTCTGTAGTCCTTTAAAATTTTTGTATTATATTTTGAGACAGAGCCTTAATAAATTGCTTAAGGTGTTGTTAAGTTACTGATGATTGCCTCAAATTTGTGATCCTCCTACCTCAGTGTCCTGCTGGAATTGTACATGTGTACCACCACACCCAGCTAAAGTAAAACAAAAATTCTAAAAACAAATGAGGGGGGCAGGAAGAAATAAAAAGAAAAGTCCCTTTTCACATATAAAGGAATACTTTAAATCATCTAACAGGCAATTTTTGTGAAGATACTTATAGTCATAAAAGAATGAGGTGATTTATTCAAATTACTAAAGGAAAAAAAAACCTTCTACTCATAAGTACTATGTCCAGCAAAATTATTATTCAGAAAAAAAGTGAAATAAATGCTTTATCAGAAAAAACAAAAACAAAACAAAAATCCAGAAACAAACAACAGCAACAAATACAGGGTATCACCATTACACTAGTCTTACAAGAAATGTTAAGGGGAGTTCTATTTCTGGAAGCAAAAGAATAATAACTACCATCATGAAAACATAAAAAAGAGTTGAAGCAATGGTAATGCAGGGAAATAGAAAAAGAAAATCATTAAAACTTATCACAAAAGAAAACTACCAAACCACAAAGATAAATAATAAAAAAGGAAGAAAGACTATACAATGCAATGAGAAAATAATTAACACAATGACCAGAAGCTCAACTGTTAATAAGAAGCTCAGATATAATTCAATTAAATTTTTCAACCAGAAGATGTCGGCTGGCTGAATACATAAAAGAACAAGACCAACTAGATATTGCCTGTAAGAAATTCATTTCATTGGTGAAAATACATATAGGTTGAGGAGGAATAGCTATATTCATGAGTTAAAAGACACTTTAAATTAAAAAAAAAAACTGTACAAAGAAGGTCATTATAAAATTATAAAAAGGTTAATAGATATAATCATTGAAAATATATATGTGGTCGACACTGGACTAACCAAATTTATAGAGCAAATGTTACTAAATTTAATGGGAGATATAGAATCCAACATAATATAGTTGGAAACTTTAATATTCCAGTTTTCACTAATGGACAGATCACCCAGATCAACCAGATCAACAAAAATATATTAGAGTTGAATCATGCCATAGAACAAACAGACCTAACAGCATTCACAGAATATTTTATAAAACACTATCTAATAATCATTCTTCTTGTAAACACATGTAACATTCTCTTGAATAGAACATAAGTTCAGACAAAAATAAACTATCAATAGATACTGAAAAGTTGTAATGTATCTATGCATCTTTAACTACATTTGAATAAAACTAGAATTCAACAACAAAAAAAAGAAAGAGAAATATATAAAAATATATATAAATAGAAAAACATGATTCTGTACAAACCAATGAGAATGGGCCATTGAACAAATTTGAAAAAATTATTGAAATGAATAAAGATAAAAACACAATCTATCAAAACCTATGTGTTACAGCCAAAAAATTAGAGGAAAATTTAGAGTAATAAATACATATATCAGATGAATAAAAAAATTATAAATAAATAATCTAATAACACCCTTGAAAGAATTAGAAATTCAAGAAGAAGCCAAACCCAAAGTTAGCAGAAAAAGAAATGTTAAAAATGAGGAGAGGACTAAATAAACCCAAACTAAATTAAACTACCAGAGATGCATGAAATAAACTTAGATTGCTGAAAATGAATAAACAGATGAAACTTTAGTCAGAACAATAAGTAAAAAAAAGAGAGGAAACTCAAAAATAGAATTGGAAATGAAGAAGAGGCATTATAATTTATACCACAAAAATATAAAGAACCACAGGAAACTACCTTGAAAAAACTCTCTACCAATAAGTAGAAAACCTGGAAGAAATGGGTAAATTTATGGGCATAAAAATTTACCAATATTTAATTACAAAAAAATAGAAAATATTAAAAAGAAAGTTAATGAGAAATGTGATGAAATTAGTAATTAAATATCTACCATTAGGGACAGGTTCAGGACATGAGTTTTCATAGCTAAATTCTCCAAAATCTTTAAAGAAAAATTGCTTGCAGTTAATATTAAAGTATTCCCAAAAAAAAAAAAAAAGTAAAGGAAGGAACTCTGACAATCTATATTTTCATGAGCCCAGCATTATCCTGATAAGAAAACTACACAAAGACAAAAGAAAACAAAATGGCAGGACAATATTTCTGATGAATATAAATGAAAAATACCAATTACCAAAAAATTGAATGTAGCAATACATCAAAATTATCCTATACCATGAATAGGTGGAATTTATTCCATCAATGCAAGGATGGTATAGATTAATAAGTCAATAATGTGGTATATCACATTCAACAGAAGAAAAACAAAAACTATTTGATTATCAAAATAATTACAGAAAAAGCATTCTATAAGATTCAACATCCCTTCATGATGAAGCCAACAGATTGGATGTGGAAGGAACATAACTCCACACAAACAAATATAACAAAGCAAGAGCCATATTGACCTAGAAAACAATGAAAAAATTTTTTTTTATAAAATCAGGAACAAGACAAGGATGCCCAGTTTCAACAGTCTTTTAAGTTAATTTTAAACCAATACATAAAAATAAAATTTTACTTATTTGTGGGTTACTATATAATGTTTTGAAATATGTATATATTGTACAGTGTTTATATCAGATTAAACATGACTCCTCAAATATCTATAATTTCTTCTTATCAATATTTTTGTTCTTCTTGCTCTTCTAATTATTATTGTGTTAGAAATCAATATATATATATATAATATATATATATATTATATATATATATATATATTTAAATTACATATATATATATTTAAATTACCACAAGACTCCTAAAGCACAAAGAATAAACTCAAGAATCACAATAGCTAATCTATGGAACCATCCTAGGTCCCCTTCAACAGATAAATGACTAAAGAAGATGCGGTACATATATACAATTCTTTTGCCATAAAGAAGAATGAAATTATGACCTTTGTCAAGGGTAAATGGACAGAGCTGGAAACTATCAAGCTAAGTGAAATAAGCCAATCTCAGAAAGACAAAGGCAATTGTTCCTTTTGTTATGCAGATGCTAACACACAATAAGCAGAGAGTGGGTAGGGTAAAATAGAAGTACTTTGGATTAGACAAAGGGGAATGAGGGAAGGGATGGGTGAGGGGAATTGGAAAGACAGTGGAATGAATCAAACATTACTTTCCTATGTTCATAAATGAATACATGACCAATTTAACTCCACTTCATATACAGCCACAAAAATGGGAAGTTATATTCCATGTATGTGTGATATGTCAAAATACATTCTACTGTCACAAACAACTAAGAAGAAGAAATAAAATTTTAAAAAATAAAGTGTCCATCAATTAATAAGGAAATATGTTGTATATACACATAAAATATCATTTAGTCATAAAAATTATAATACTGACATTTATAGTATCAGGAATAGAACTGGAAGACATTAAGTAAAATGAGACAAGCACAGAAAGATGAATATTACATAATCTCATTCATATGTAGAAACTAACAAATGTATGATATGTCAAGATCATTGTATTCTCATGGGCAACTAATAAAAATAAATAAAAAAATAAAAATAAAACAGTCAAAAAACAAAAAAATGTATACTATAGAAGATTGGAATGGAATTGTTGTCACTAGAAACCAAGAAGGGATAGGGGATGAAGGAGATAAAAAGAAGATAGATAAGGTGTGCTGTCTTAGTTAGCCTTGTGTTGTTTTGACCAAAATACCTGATACAGTTTGTGATTTCAGAAATTTATTTCACATTCTTCTTAGTTCATTGCTTTGGGCTCAAGGTTAGTCTGCACATCATGACCGAAGGGCCTCCTAGAGGAAACCTGCTAAACTCATGGTGGGTTCACAGACAAAGAGGAGAGGGAAGATGCACCTTTCTAGGGCACACCTCCAGGGACATTCCTCCACCAGCATGCCCTCTGCTACCTACAGTTATCACCCAGTCAGTCCATTCAGTGATTAGTTATAGCTCTCATAATTCAATCATTTCACCTTTGAGCATTTCTGTGTTAACATAGGAGCTTTGTGGGGAACACCTTATATCCAAAGCATAACAGAAAACAAAATAAAGATGAGAGGAATTAGTTCTGATGTTCTTTAGTCAAGTATAGTAAATACGTCTACAAAAATCTTTGATATATTTCAGAATAATTAAGAGTGTTCAAACATTTCCTACAAATAATAAATTGGTTAATGTTTGAAAAAAAGAAATCACAAATTGCCCATAGTTGATCATTTCACATTTTTCTGTGTGTGATAGTATCATATTATAATCCATACATATGTACAAATATATTATTATATGCCAATGAAGAAACATACAGAATAAAAAACCAAAACAAAACAAACAAAGGCAAACTAGGTAGAAATAATTAATAATGCATCAGACTTTGACATCTTTTTCTAAAATGCACAAAATGAAATCTTAAGTGCTCTGTTCACATGAAAGAATATGCGACTATCAATGGACTTCTCATGATCAATGCTAGAGGAAAGTTCATTCCTAATTTTTATTTAATGTGTTTGACAGAATTGCCTCTTACCAGGCAATTTAAATTGTTCATCATCAGACATTTTATATTACCTGGATTAAAGATACTGAACGAATTGTTGGAATCAAGTTTTATACACATTTACTACATAGTGGTAAAAGTAAATAAAATGTTTATATGTAAACTATGTGTCATAAAGGTATTATTCCAATGAGCAATAGTAAATTTTAGTATGATAATAGTTTCTAGTTTGTTTGTTACTTGAATGACACATTTTATATATTAATTGGTGAGGCATAATAATTCAGAAAAATAACATAAGTTTTGGTGCACATTAATTTTCTTATAATAATTTAAATTGACCATGAAAAGTTGCCTTTTGGCCAAGAAAAAGAATTAGTCCTATATTAGCAGGCAAAGTATGGTTAATAAAGAAAAAACAAAGTTAAAAAATTGCAGAACAAACAAAAATAAACCAACAATAAAAAACTAATGCTTCTAATGCACAGATCATAATATATTATTTATTATTAGTTTCAATGCTAATTTTATTATTATTATCATTATTATTATTATTAGTTTCCAATTAGTCATTGAAATGTTAAAATATTCTGGACTCAGGTTTCATCAGGAATTATGTTTGTTTAGAGAATATAATAAACAATGCAATGAGTCTTGCTAGAATCTACATGCATGATAAAACTCCTTTTATAAGTGTCTGTCTATAGTTTAAAGCATAATTTCTTAACCCTGACTGCACATTATCACTCTCTTGGGAGATTTTAAAAATATGATTACTGAGGACTCAGTCCCAGGGGTTCTGATTAAATTGGCCTGGATGGCACCTTAGAAAGGCAGTTTATAAAAGCTTCCTAGGAGATTGTAATGTTCAATCAAGAATGAAAACCAGGTATTTGAATTAATAGTATGGAATATTAGTCACTATCAGCACATGTACAAATATATAAGTTGATTTTATTTTATCCTTTAAAATATGCACAAGCAAGATATGGGACAGGATCATATCATTCCTATCATATTCTTGCTTCTGCTTGGATTACCATTAATGTCTAGGAATTCAGTGTCTGGCATCTCACAGTCAATCAAATAAATATTTATTGAATTGTTTAGTAATATTCTTTCTAGTGTTTGATATTAATATTCTTTCTAGTGTTTTTAAATGTAGAAAACCTTTCCCAATGAACAATCATCCATATTTTATACATTGTCTTGCTATATTAAAAACTAAATTAGTTAAATTTTATATTTTTTTTCAGTAATTCTCAATTGCCTGAATTTTTTTTGCTTCTTTACCTATATAATAATTTTTATAATAGACAATTACTTTCACTTTATCACTATCTACATAATGATGGCTAAGAGTAAAAGCATTCATTATAAACTTGCAGAAAAGATACTTTTAACGTGAAATAAAAATAAAAGTTATAATAATAAGAAAATCACTGGTTATTTTGTAAGTTCTTATTTTGAATATTTTTTAAGTGCAGATTAAACAAGTCATAGGCCAGGAGGAAGTGCTCCAGATTGCTATGTCCAGCCATTTGTCCTCCCATATTCAGCAGATAATAAAATGCTAGAGAAAATAATTCACTCTTTTATACCAAAACAGCAATAGAATTAGTCAAATGAGTGACTAATTCTCCCCTGAGTGAAATAAAATCTATTACCAAGTTCAAGGTTGTTGGTAGAATTATTTAATTGCAGTTACATATTTGAGGGCCAAATATTTTATCTGGTTGTCACTTAGAAGCTACCTTCTACTTCTAGAGGTATCCCACAATTTATTGTCTTATTTGTTTCTTTGACTTCGTTACTTACTTCAAACCTGAAATGTGTATCTAGCTCCCATCTGCTAATATACAGTCTTATATTAAGAATGTGACATCTTATACCTTTTATCATGTTATTCATTAGAAGATACTACCTCTTGAAGGCTCAAAAGGAGAAGATTACACAAAGATATAAACACTTGAAATGTATAAATCATTTGGGTTACCTTGGGGTATGTTTTTCAGAAGTCCCCATAAACTCAAACAATCATTTATGTAGAGAGAGATGCTCATCCTAGTATGAAAGAAATGGGTAGAATACTAGAGCAGGAATTATTAAGTTGATAGAATTAATAATATATTGTCATCCCTTGTAGATAAAGCTAGTAGAAATTGTCCCATGTGGCATTACAAAGGAAGACAGTAGTTTTTGGAAATCATTTTGTCTACCTTCTTTTTCCTCTATATATCCTTGAAATGTTATCCTTTTTGTACAAAACTTCTTAATTCTCATTAATGTCCAGTATGTGTTATAGTTTGGATTGCAAATGTTCCCTAACAGTTCATATGTTGAAAGTTTTGTCCTTATCTGGTGATATTACTGAGAGGTGCTGGACAATTTAGGAGGTAGGCCCAATTGGAGAAAGTAGATCACTGAGGCCATGTCATTGATGGACTTTTCCTGTCTCTAGCCACTTTGATACTCTCGCTCTCTTACTTTCTTTACCTGTTTCCTGGTCCCTGAGGTGAATAGCTATGCTTTATGATGTGCTGCCCACCATGGCGCTCAAAGTTCCAAACATTGAATGAAACTTCTGAAACCACAAGCCAAAATAAATCTTTCCTCCTTTAGTTCAATTTTTTATAAGTATTTTTCTATAGCAATGGAAGGCTGACTAACAGAAACTGGTACTGTTAATGGGATTGTCTCTGTTGTTATACCTGTTTGTGGTTTAGAAGTTCTGGAATAGGTTTTCGGAGGTACTTTGAAAGGTTTAGAGAAGTAGGAAAAAGTATCTTTAGAAATGTTGTAAACAGATCTTAATGTGTGATTTCTGGTATGATTTCAGAAGATCAGAATACTGACAAGAAATTTTATAATAAAGACTGTAATCGTGAGGTAAGGGAATGAGGATTCTACTGGGATTTGTCTAGAAGCAATTCTCGTTATATTCTCACAAAGAATTTATCTATATTTTTGTCCATGCCTTAAAATTTGCGTGAGGTTAAATTTAAAGGTGACAGACTAGTATATCTGGTGGAGGAAATTTCAAAGCAGCACAATATTCAGGCTCTGTCATTAGTATTACTGGTTGCTTATAGACATAATTTCAGAGAGAAATGGAAGCAAAAAGAAAAGCAGAAAGAATTTAAAAACTTGTAGTGTGGCCAGACCCAGTGGCTCATGCCTGTAATCTCACAGCTCAGGAGGTCGAGACAGGAGGACTGCTGAGTCCAAAGCCAGCCTCAGCAAAAAGCAAGGTGCTAAGAAACTCAGTGAGACCCTGTCTTTAAATAAAATACAAAAAAGAGCTGGGGATGTAGCTCAATGGCTGAGTGCCCCTGAGTTCAATCCTCAGTACCAAAAACAAAACAAAACAAAACAAAACAAAAAAAACCTTGGAGTTTGACCAGAAGGGAAGAAAGTGTAAAATTAGGGATAAGGAAGATATGTTTCCTGATCAGATTAACATCATTAAAAAGAAATCAAGTGCATGACATTTGAATAACAGAAAAGATGCATTGAGGGTATCTTAGGAATTGGCTAGACTGCACCAACTGCAGGCTCAAGGGTATAAAAGTTTAAGTTTGTTTGAAGAACTTTGGTTTAAGAAACAGGACCAGGGTGCCCTGCTTGCACTGGACTGTCTAGGAAGTTACTTTTCAAGGATTTGCTTCACTGTACTCAACTGTCTAAGTATCTTGAGGATGTTGCATTCATGGTAATAGTGGACCCAGATACTCCTCAAATTGTAGTACATCTTATAAATGTCCACATTATTCTGATTTTGCAGAAGTGCAGAATGCAATAGTTGTGGGATCATGGAGGATTCCTCTCAGTTTAAAAAACTAAGATTGAGAGGTTAGAAAATGTGTGACTGCGTTGGAATACCTGCATATCCCCAGATAATGTGAAGCATGAAGCTGTAAGCATGAATTAAAAGCTACTTTGGAAATCTTAGGAATTTAGAGACACCGGGAACATGAAACAACATCCTAGAAAAAGAAAACTACAACAGGCAGTGAATAGAGGCAGCCCAAGAAAGAATTCACCTGGGCTGCAGCTAGAAAACCCGGGATAGATGTGGGGATGCAAAAGCCCTTTGGAGTTCAAGTCTTGCCACCATGTGTCCTGCATATAGGACATGGGCTACAAAATTTAATGTTGACCCTGATTGGTTCAATCTTGCTTTTTTCTTAAACACCTTAATATTCTCCTATTCCTACCTTTTGGAATAGATGGTTGTCCCTGTGTCATCTTCTTTTGGAAGTATGAAAATTTGTGTGTGTTGTGTTTGTTTTTACAGAAGCTTATAAATCTGAAGATATTTTGTCCTTGGCATTTGAGAAATGCTGGAACTGATAAGATACTTGGAGTTGAGATAAACTCATTTTGCATTGTGGGATGGGCGTGAGTTAGAGTTAGTAGGTTAGAGATAGAATGTTATAGTTTTGATATGGAATATTCCCCCAAGGCTCATGTGTTAAAGTCTTGGTCCAGGACTGTGGTGTTATTGGGAGGTAATGGAATCTTTAGGAGCTAGGGCTCAGTTTCAGGAAGTCAGTCACAGGGGTGTGCTCTTATATATCTTGCCTCTCTCTTTGATTCATGTCTGCCATGAGGTGAATAACTCTGTTCTGCTTCACCAAAGGTCAAAAACAGTAGGACCAATTAATCTTGAACTAGAACCTCTGAAACCACGAGACAAAATAAATCTTTCCTCCTTCAAATTGGTTTTCTCAGGTATTTTGACACAGCAACCAAAAGCTAACTAACACAATTTATGTTTGCTTTGAAGTAGATGAGATGGTATTCCTAACATGAATCAAAGATTATGTTAGGCTCTGGTTACATATTGCCTTCTATTGAATCAAAGGTTTAAGTCTTGCTCATGCTATATGTCAATCATTAATCATCAGGAAATTGCCCTTCATGCTTTCCTCATTTCAGGTCCCAAGATGCAAGAGAGAAGATACATTGAAAATGATTCGTTTCCTGATGGGAAAACAAAGTGCTGGGTACATTGTACACTAGCTCTTAAAGTTTCTAGAGGAAATTTATGTTACCTCTGCTAATGTTGACCAAACTAATTCACATAACTACACCAGACCTCAAAGAAGTAGGCCATGGGTAAGAATTGTAAACAAATTATGAACCGGACTAAAGATTATTAAGAAGGAATTTTGGGTTCAGGACTGGTTATATTACCACAGATTGACAGTCAGATTACCCTCCAGGCTGGACAAATGCAAACATATATTGTCAGGAGTTAAGTCCACTGAAGATTAATTAATAAAATCTTTTCACTTAATTTTATTCATACTTTAATTACAGAGTTTGAGAAAGCTCAAGAAAAAAGGATTTCCTTGTTTCTAGCATGCTGCTCCTGCAAAATTCCCTTCTTCTAACATATCTGGAAAACAACATGGTATGATTTATGTACCAATGCTGCTCTCATATTTTTTAATATTTCTAGTTCACCCAAATATTTCTTTTCTTTCTTAGAACATTATATTTTCTTGCTTAGCAAAGAAATGATATATGTAAGACAATACCTTTATTTCATGAATATAATTTTAACTTCCATAATTTTAACTTAGAGAAAAGGTCATATACTTATGTCATCTTGTGTATTTATATAGAACTTTTGAGAATAACCAGAGAAAATTAGATAAAGGTAGATATGTACATGCATACAAACATATATAAAGAGAATGAAAACTGAGCTGAATTCTAATACTATACTTTTCTCAAAGTTCAAAGCAGGATTCAGACAATGGGAGATTTTAATGATCAGAATTTTCACTTGTTTCTCTCAGGGGAACATGCATATTTTATTATTGGTTCCCTCCCTGAGGATTTCCCTTCTTTTATAATAGCAGTTGCAAATCATTATCAGTAAAGCTAATGCTGAAAAAATACATCATATTTAAGAAGTTAACCAATCTTTAAATAAATCATAAATTTTTTAGATAAATATGTCTACCTGGTTTTCAACATAATGCAATACGTACATGTATTAAGCATTACGTGATCGCACATATATGTGTATACTTTTTATGTTTTACATATCAATAAAAACAAATTAAAATGAACCATATACTTATAAAATGTAGAAGAAAAAAACTTTGAAAGGTTTTAACATAGTGACATGACAAAGATTTTATGAGATAGTCATGTTACCATGATTTAAAATACAATACAATGTGTACATTATCAAAATCTCTTATGCCCTCCTTAATATGCATTTTTTTTGTTTTTACTTATCAGTGAAAAAGTGATTTTAATTTTAAAATGTGGAGTATATTTTACAATTGAAGCATGGGTAGATTATCACATTAAAAATGAGGTTTAAGCCAGGTGCAGTGGCACACACCTATAATTCCAGTGACTTGGAAGACTGAGGCACCAAGATCACAAATTTGAGGCTGGCCTTAGCAAATTAATAAGGCCTTCAGCAATTTAGTGGGACTTCATCTCAAAATAAAAAATAAGAAATGGTCTGGGTATGTAGGTCAGTGGTAAAATACCCTTGAGTTCAATCCCCAGTACCATAAAGGAAAAAACAAAAAAAACAGATGAGTAGTGAAACAAGTTGATAAGCATAAATTACTTTGATTTATATGGCATAAATTTATATTTATGAAGAACAAGAGTTTTTTAAAGGTAGGATTTGTTATTAATTTATATTTCCATTTTCATCCACTATCTAAAATTCATTCATTCTAAAGATCAGAAAACACAAACAAAAAGTCATTTTTATCTTATGTTTGTCGAGAAAATAAGATATAATGTAAAATTTTAATTAATAAATATATTTATACTTATTATTTTCCTGTTCATGTGATATTTTCACTTTACTAAAGAAAAATATTCACATCATTTAAGTGTATGTAAAAAATATAATTGATTCTACTTTCCATGAATTACAATTCTTTATTATTGTATGTATTTTTGAAATAATTTTTATGATTGGAAAACTGTCATTTCTCACTGATGATAGTTTTTACTCCTCTTGGATGACCATCCTGGCTTTATCCTCTGAATTTGAGGGAAACTCTAGGGATATTAGAATTGCTTTCAGGACTCAGTAAATAATGAGAGAATAGGAAACACAATAATTCCAGGTATCCTGAAAACTATCTTTTGTCCAAAGTATTTGAAATCTTAACGTTTTTCCTCACACTAAATGTTGAGCCCAGGATCAATTTAAATGGTATCTCAGAGTTTCTACAAGTCTAAGGAAACTGTTATATGACACTTGATGTAACCTATTGAGTTCTAACAGATTCCTGGTGAGGACCTAGTACCCTTAATGCACCCAAATTCCTAGGAGTGCTGATGACTGAGCTCTCAGCTCAGCCCCTCTCAAGAATTGTCTTTGGCTGAAAGATCTTCCTTGCTTTTGTCCATATTCCCTGTCCATGATTAGCCAGCATCCAGTGACATGTAAGGTTATGTAAGGTTATCTTGGCTTCAGAACTACTCACAGGTTTTACTGATGCCTTTCTTGTGACTGCATTTCTAGTCAACTTCTTCCACTGCCAAATCTGTTCTCTTTCTCTCATAGTTCTTGATGCCTGAAGTACTGATCAATAAAGCTACTGCATAAAAATCTCACTTTCAAAGTCCGTTTCTCAGAAAAAAATGCCCCATTACATGGCTGTATAAACAGACAACAAAAGTACAAATGCCAGTTTATACCATGCATCTAAAAAAAGCCATCCTTAAGAACAACCTCAGAGTTAGCATGTGTTGAGTCATCAGAGAGAGGCATCTAGAGATGTTCAAGTGCATTCTGAAGAGATTTATTTTCAATCTTGCCAAAGAAGGTCAACAATTAAGGATACAGACTGTGTGACCACATCTATTGTTTGTAGAAAATAATCTGTTTGCAAAAATAATAGCTCCTTCCAGAATTGAGAAAGCCAAATATAATTTTTCTCAAATAGCTCTTCAGCTCTCAATTGTGGAGCTCTAGTAATAAACTTACAGGTCAGAGTTTCAGGTAGTTGCAGTAATGAATTCTTACTTCTCCAGAAAATTTTTGAAAACTTGATTCATCAAGCAGCACTGGAATCCCTGGTAGCTTTGGTGGGTCAAGTGCATACCCAGGATTTATAGGAACATTAGGTAGCTTGCATTCATGTTATATTTTGTATACAAAGTAAAGAAACTGGATAAAGTAAAATAAACTACTCTCTTTAGGTCTTTTCAGAGCATATCCCCATAGCTTGTTTGAAGTGAACCAGTGATTATGCTCCTAGAGAACATTCCATTGTCAAAAGACAGACATTTTTTATTGCTTCACCTTGGAATTGGAGATTATTAGTATTTCCATCCAGTTTGTACTAACATAAGAAAACATCTGAACCTAGAGATATATCTAATTGGTAGGGCACTAATCTAGCATGTGTGGGACCCTAGATTTTTATCCCCAGCACCACACACACACATACACACACACACGCAACCTAAGGCAGAACACTTTATAAAGAAAAGAGATTTATTGATTTTACGGTTTCAGAAACTAAACGGGGCATTCACATCTGATGGGAGCCTGTGGTGTGTCACAATATGGCACATAACATCACATAGTGGGAATGTATGCAAGAGATCACATCAGAGAAGAAGCAAAGAGTAGGGAGGGCCAGGCTCTATCTTCCTTAGCAACACACTCACTGGAACTAATCAGCCTGCTAGAACCACTTAGTTTTTTCCCAGGGAGGTGGCCTATGACCTAATAATCTCTTTGAAAGTCTTCATCAGATTAATACAATTTCCTTGGGGGATTAAGACTTAACAAGATCTTTGGTGGAAGAAATCTCATTCAAAACAAAGCAGATGGTATTGGTATCCAGTGGGTTGAGGCCAAGTATATGGCTAATAAACCTTCAAAACAGAAAATTATCAGATCTAAAATGTTGATAGATTGAGAAATTCTGCCAAAAAGCACTTAATGATTAAGGAAAGGGTACATCTGTTGTGCTCTTTTTTTTTTTTGTACAACTAATAGCTCACTCAAAACAATTTTGCAAACATTAAGTTAATTTTACTTCTGTTTCTTAACCACAGACTTCCCAAGATCATTCATTTCCATTATTCAGAACATTGACAATTAAAATAAAAATAATTAAACTGCAAAAATGTACAATACTGTGTGTGTGTGTGTATGTGTGTGTGTGTACATGGCATATATACATGGAATAGTTTTAATCAGCAATGTTCCTCAAAGGCTTAAGTGTTAAAGGCTCAGTCCTTAATTTGATACTGTTGGAAGAAGGGGGAAAGCTACTGGGAGCTCCTAGGTCATTGGGAGTTTACAATTACAGGGGATTGTGGAATTCTAGTCTCTTCTTTTTTCTTTTTGCTTCCTGGGCAACATGAAGTGAGGAGTTTGCTCTTCCACACAGTCCCTATCATGATATTCGGTCTCATCACAGACCCCAAAGCAGTGAGTCTACCGAACCATGGACTGAAACCTTCAAAATTAGGAGACAAAATAAACAGTATAAATTAATAATATCAGGTATTTTGTCACTGTAATAGAAGCTGGCTAATGCAATTCACACATTTTTTTGTAGACTAGAGATTATATGAAAGTATTACCATCAGTAAATATGTTTGCAATGTGACCTCAGAGAATGTCTGATCATTCTTTTCAACAGTCCTTCAGTGTAAAATCTCTGCTAAAATTTAACTCTGACAATTCAACTTAACAAATGTTTATTGTGCTTACCATAGATACTGTCATGAAGGTTGCACTGCGTATCATAAATTGATACGTATCATAATGCCTGGAAAATTTACATTTTTTTGCAAGGTTAACAAATTGGAATCACGACTAATCGGTCTTACAACGTTTGAATTTTATTTCCTTTTTGATAAGCTGCTTTTAAAGGAACAAAAATGGATACTTTATTTTTCTAGTTTAAGTCACCAGCGCCACAGGATGAACTTTAGAGGACTAAATTTAGATGGGTATGTTTTCTTATTGTTTCAAATCAGTTAAACTTACAGAAGTTTAACTGATCAATTAGTTAGAAAATTTTGATCTATTCATTAAACTGGAAATTGATTGACATTGTAAAAAATTGATAATGGTTTAGTCTATTTATATATTAAGTCATATTGCAAGGTAGAAAATACTTAGTCTAATTGTATTACAGGGACTAAAGGAAGAGAATCAGTTTCAGGTTTAATGAGAAGATTGTTTCTCTCCCAGGAACTGGAACCATCCCTGCCAGTTTCACCACAAGTTATAATATTGTGACCTAGATACCAACTCTCTTCGTTATTGTCACCAGGGGTTAGATATTGTTCCTTTTTAAATTTCTAATATCCAAGAAATGAAGAGAATGATATTTTTAAAAAATGAAGTGCCCATTTGTGACCTTAAAGATACTTTAAAAGTCACCTAAATATTGACTATGTCACTCTCTTTTTTGTTAACTGTAAGTTCTTGATTTTGGTTAGTTATTATTTATTTATTTTTTTCAGCTTTGAAAATACAAGTCATGCAAAGCAGAGTCTTCAGTTAGAAGGAAAGTAGCTTGGACAAGAAGCAAATTTGCAATAGTCAAGCAGAGATATCAGCTCATCAGAGAATGGCAATGGAAGAAAACTAAAAATGTCAGAAACTCACAGAAGGAGAACCATAGACTTGGCAGGTGGAGAGACTTTGTCAGGTTCTAGTAGGTGCCTGCCCATACATAGATCAATATCTATAATGAGTGCCGGCAGGACAACACCTGAAGTTCTTCATAGGGAGCAGGTGATCCAAGAACTCCTGCCTTCAAGTGTCAACTCTGCCACTTGCTAACTATACAGAAAGAAAAATACCTTACACTTCTGAACCTCAGTTTGTTTTTGGCAAATTTAGAATATAACAGTACATATATGTTTGTTGAGAGGAAACAAAAACATATAGCATTCTGTAGGTCTGCTACTACTATGGAAAACGTGTAAGCTCAAAAAGCCTGTGAAGTCAGAGAAATAAGATGTGTTTTAATTTTCCCAATTGTTTTCAAATTTCATTTTTGTATAGAAAATAAAATGATTCTAGTTACTGCCTTAAGTCAAGGAACAATTTATTAAGAACCATTAGGTCTGATTTTTTTTTTTTCTGATTTTAAAATGAACTTTAGATATCAAGCTTTTATTCATGTCTTTTAATATGGTTGGCCTAAATTAAATAAAGACATAATTGTTTAGTGTTTCTTAAAAATAGAGTTGCATTGCACGTGAAAGTAATTTACAAACTATGGAATTCTAATATAAAGACCTTAGCATTGCATGGCACAGTGACCTGTAATTCTGAGGCAGGAGAATCACAAGATCAAGGTGTCTGGGCAACTTATAAGACTCTATCTCAAAATTAAAAAGGCTGGGGGTATATCTCAGTGCTAGAGCACTTGCCTAACATGTGTAAGACCCTGGAATCAATTCCCAGTACCACAAAAAAGAAAGAAAAAATAAAAAAAGAACTTGTTTTTAAAGATGAATGTAGAAAATAAAGAATAATAAAATTCAGTGTGTTCATCAATATCATTCAGAAGAAATTTAGAATAAAATTTTAAATAGCTTGCATGAGAACTTCCATAAATTATAAATAATGCAGCAAAGAATTTATGGATATTTGAATTACTTAATATTCTACACTTTTTTAGGATAACTGAATGGAAAAGGAATGATAATTCACTTCAAAAAAGTCTTATTGCTCCTATTAGAGACAAAATATTAGCACAAAAGTATTATTTTAGATAAACAGGATGATGACCATGCCTACAGAAATTATTACTGAACACAGACCCACAGCATAATGTAAACAATGGTGAGTTTGAATCAGAGTTAGAGTGCATGTCTGGGTTTGCTTCTTTTTATCTATATGACTACAAATAATTTATTTTTGTGAAACTTCTTCCATGTAAAATGAATAATAATCTTTATGTATCTTTCTGAATTTTAGTTAAGACCAGAAGAAAACACATTAATGTTTTTGTCAACATTAAAACCTTATCAAATATAAATAGTTATTATCATCATCACCATCATCATTTTGCCTTGAGAAATCACACTATTTGTTTCATCACCATGGTTATTTCTATGCAAATCACATCTATCCCAGAACACTTAATAATAAATTAAGTGTATATAGCTTAAAGATTATATAGCTTAAAAATTTTAGTGTATGTAGCTTAAAGATATTGTTCTGACAACCAAGTTTTATATACATTTCAGTTAAATGGAAAAAAAATTAATACTAAATGCATAATTTTCTTAAAAATTGAAAACATGTATTTAAATTTAAAATATAAAATTTAGAGACTAGTATCACATCGAGTTGAGAAACAAAGAACACCAGTGAAAATTAAGGTGGTCCACACTAATGGATAAGCTATGTCCTAAGACTATGGAGTATTTTTGGAGAAGAAAATCTCCATTCAGTGAGTTTAATATTAACAGATGTAAACTCCCAATTTTTCTGAGCATTATCCACTGATTTTCATAAGATTAACTTTGTTTCCTTTATACAGTTATTTTACGGAAAAAGAAAGTTGTTAAACATGTACCTAATGACTCGTTTTTAAATAAAACCCCCAAGCCAAAACTTTGCATATGAAAACCAAAAATTGAGATTAAGTTAATGATAATTATTGAGTTAGATAAGGTTCTTCCCAAATTATTTTAAATTAATTAGTTCTGAGAGTGAGAAGAAATTTAACCCTGCATGTCTGTGTAATTTTCTCTAAAAATCTCTGTTTTTTATAAAACTTTTGAAACCTACATACATCTGCAAGTTTATTTTTGGGACAAATATTTTTTAGCAGTGCACACCCCAAAATGTGTTTTGCTTCCCCAAAGCTTCTCAGTGGTCTCTTCCTCAGTGTGTTAGACCTATATTGTTCAATCTCCCTGTTCTGTTCTATTTCAGTGTAGCTACCAGGGTCCCCACTGAGCTGACAGTGAGCCTTTATGACCCTCTTCTCCAATGTCAGTAAATTCAAAAGGAGCAGATATTGATTCACTCTTGTCCCTTCTGATTTTCTGGCTATGGAGCTGGCACTAGAATAGGAAAAACTTGGCCAAAGAAACAGAGAGAGCAATAGAAAAATTATGGAATCAGACTCAGAACACACCTGAGAGAAAAAAAAAATAGCTATCTATAGAAAGAAATCCTTTTAGATTTCCAGTCCCAAAGTAAGTCCCAACTGTACTTTCTGTTCTTGGTTTAGTTAAGGTGCCCTTTCTCTCATACTAAAGTCCTCTTTACTGCTTGGAGGATATAGCATTGCATTCATACCATTGCTTTGGGAAGGAGGATATCTTTGAAATATAAAAACATTATGTACAATAAGTAATTTATTTATTAAGTTCTAACAGAAAGAAAATCAAAGAAATAGAAATTCACTCACTCATTCATTGATTAGAGTTTTTACTAATTTTCCTACAAGGAAAGACTATAGATTCAGAGTATAAGAAACAAAAATCCAAGCCACAAGCATTTTTAGCATCTTACAATCAAGATAAAAGACCTCTTAAAATCCAGCTGTGTGTTTCTTTTAATTATCTCACTTACTCAGTAAAACATGTATCGAAAGTATTCCTTCTTGAATAACTTCCTTGAATAACACAGCTGGGAGCATACTCAGTTGAGCATTGATGCAGCTGGGTAGCTGAAATGATGAAAATCAAATGTGAATTCTGATGAAGTAATTTCATTTTGAGCCTTTCATATTCCTTTCCCCCTAAATTAAAAAGAAATGAAACCTCAAGTTCAGCTGGTTCACTGCCTACTCCATGCCAATTCACATTTTCAGATAATAAGAGTATTTTGCCCAAAATGAATACTAAACATGAAATTCTATTTTCTCATATAATAGAATTTTTTTTAATGTATGGAGCATATGATAATTTGCTCTGATAATATAATAACTGACCTGCTTTGTGAAGTGAGGTGAACATTGTTATTATTGCTAAACTAGTTAAATGATGCTGTAATTATTCATTATGAAATATTATCTTAATTTACAGTATGTTAAGTTTCAATAAAGATTCTATTGTAAAATAAGTGTAATGATTAATCTTGGGTAATCTTTCCATTGTTTAATAAATCACTAAGTTGTCCAAGACTTTTTTTTAAGCACATGCTTAGAATGTAATGAATATCCTCAGGAATTTAATAAGTTGATCATATCATCATTTCAAACAGTAAACCTGTGAAATTCAATTAATGTAATGGAAATATCTCCTTATTCTAATTATATATATGACATAGCATTTTGTAGTATGACTTTAATTTTAGTTCTTCATTGCTTTGTGTTAATGTATTTAATTATGCCAGATTTATTTTTTAAATGCTATTTTTTAATTTACATATTTATTAATGTATCCACCCAATAAGTATACATTGTGGTGCATTATTTTCCAGATAATATACAAGGCATTGGAATACAAAAATAAATAATGCAGGTTTTGGCATTCAGTTCTACAGAACACTCATAAATATACTTATGATGGGCTGAAAAGTGACAATGCTAAATACTGGCAAGGATGTGAAGAGACTGGATTATTAATACATTGCTGGTGAGTACAGCCACTGTGGAAATCACTTTGGCAGTTTTTATACAATTGAATATGCAACTGCCAGCAGTCATACACCTGGGGATTTGCCACAAAGATTTATGTTCATACAAAAATCTGTATGCAAATGTTCTTAGCAGCTTTACTTTTAATATCCCCAAACCGAAAACATGTCAAATGTCCTTCAAAAGAGCAAGAGTTAAGCATTTCATGGTATATGTGAACCACGGAATACTGGAATACTACTCAGCAATAAAAATTAACAAGTTACTCATGCAAGCAGTAACTTGGAAGTAATCCCAAGAATTTTTAAAAAACTAAATTTTAGAAATGAAGTTCAGAATAGTAGCTGGTAAAGGTCAAGAATTGGGTCAGTGTGTGGGAAAGAGGAAGGTTTCATTAGAAAAAAAGAGTGTGAGGGATCACTTTGGTGTGATTATTCTTTAATATCTTGACTGAAGTTCTGGGTACATGAATGCACAGACTTGATAAAGTTATATAAAATAAATACATATTCATTCTTAAATAAATACAGGTAAAAAATGATGAAATCCAATTATGAGTGGATTGGATCAATTGTAATATCCTGCATTATTAAGGCAGGTATTTAAAGCTATTAGAACAAATTGAAGATTTGATTCACTTGACAGTGGAAAGTCTAATTCTTTTAAAGGAGTTCTAGTATTTGAAAGTTATATTTAGGTATTCTAAATTCCTTACTTAATTCTCATTCCATTATCATAATTTTTCAATTTTCACTTTTCAACAAATATCAATTTAATAACATTAAGTTCTCTGAAAACTTTTCTGTAATTGACAGATTTGGAAGAATATGCTTGCTTTAAATTGATCATATATGACCAAAGTATGTATAAATTTATATATTTTCCCCCAAAATGACATGAAATTATTTCCATTTCTAGAAAAGTTTATATGACTTCAAATAAAATATCATTTTCACTATTGTTACACTATGATTTTCCTTACCTTTAGAAACTTGGCTTCTCATTGAGAAGATGAATGAAAAAATTGTTATTTTCTTTTTATAAAATTCAATAAAATGTATTAAACTTTTCAATGTCATGATATGTTTTATTTCTGTTTTTCTATTCTTCAAGTGTTAAATATATCACAAATCTTTCCAAAATAAAGTAATAACTTAATTGTTTTGTTTTACTTCTATGTTTTAATTAATATTTTCTCATTTTTGGTTCAACTTTAAAAATGTGATATTTTCTATTGTTTTTCTTTCAAACTTTAAAGAATAATGTAAATAACACTCTAGATGCTTATTATAGTTGACCTTGTTATTATACTTTTATTTAACATAAAA
The DNA here is from genome assembly GCF_001458135.2 of Marmota marmota marmota. Taxonomy (NCBI): domain Eukaryota; kingdom Metazoa; phylum Chordata; class Mammalia; order Rodentia; family Sciuridae; genus Marmota; species Marmota marmota. The sequence continues at coordinate 17,469,259 of NW_026000075.1, forward strand.
TGCTCATGTTTCAATATTTTTAGAATGAAAGTCAATGAGGAAACCATTCATTTAAGATTATACGTAAATGTTAAGGTATATCCAACTGTACCTAGTGAGTTCTTTCATGCCAGAAAATTTTTCAAACTAGACTTTTTCTTTCTTTTTTGTTTTTTCCTACGTAAAATTTAAAAGGCACACTTGGTGGTATTAGCGATGTTTCAAAAACATAGCGCTAAATTACAAATTAAGAATTATTGGTGGAAGAGAGTAACTGGACTCTGGTCTTGCAGCAAACAATTATCAAGTTATCACTATGTGTTGGTAATGGGTAAATAATTTGATAATGGATAAGTTTCTCTAAGAGGAAGCAAATATCCTAGTGATAATTGAGCCTTTACTATTATTTCATATGTTCTGAAATAAGCCAAACTTTCTAAATTTACATCATCTATGTTAAAAAATTATACCAAATACCTAATGTCAGCCTACTGTCCCATAAATTACTGAAAACAAAGAGATTAAAAATACAATATTAAATACATACACAAATTTCCTTATGCATTTCATTGAGTTCATCACATTAATTCTGTGCATAAGGCACAGGGAAAAAATAATAGCTCATTTCCCATTTGAAAGAGTAATTATTTTATTTCCAATAGTTATATTATTTTTAGGAATTGTTTATTCTTGATGAATGAGATTTAGTAGAACCTGAGAGATGGAAAAGAATTCCAAAATTAGATTCAATCTATTTCAATAAATTAACAATTTTCTTCAAAAATTACACTTGATAAACATGTATTCAGATAATTTTAAATAATTATAACCACAAAATTTAGACGCATGCTTAAATAGTGACAGAATTTCTTTGCAAAGTACCATTTTAAAAGCATTTACAATTTTTATATTCATCATGTTGGGAAAATAGGATTGTACATCTCAGGACCGGCCATTCTATTTTCTTTCTTTTTTTTTTCTTTATTTACTTTTGTATATTCCTTCTCTAAGGTTCTTCTTTTCTTATTTTTAATTTTTTATTGTGGGTTGTTCAAAACATTACAAATTTCTTGACATATCATATTCGACACTTTGATTCAAGTGGGTTATGAACTCCCACCTTCACCCCATACACAGATTGCAGAATCACATCAGTTACACATCCATTGATTTACAAATTGCCATACTAGTGTCTGTTGTGCTCCGCTGCCTTTCCCATCCTCC
>NW_026000075.1:17473605-17479921 GCF_001458135.2 Marmota marmota marmota
GGGCAACCAAAGCAACGGGTGAGTCCTGACCGGCCCTCAGCAGGACCCGGACCGAGAAGCAGTTCCGCGGCTCCTAGCCTGGGCCAGGGCAGTTCCGGGAGCCGGAACTCGGCCGCTCCGTGCTCGGTGTAAGCTCCTATCAAGTGTAAGCTCCAAGAAGCAGTCCCCGCGGGCTCAGTTCCGGGAGCCGGAATTCGGCTGCTTAGTGCTTGGTGTATGCTCTGATATGGGCAGGGTCCAAGAAGCAGCCTCCGCAGGCTCCGCAGCCCTGGGCCAGGGCGGTTCCGGGACGGTTCCGGGAGCCGGAACTCGGCCGCCCCGCGCTCGGTGTTCTCTCCGATAAGATCAGGTTCTAAGAAGCACCCAGGCGCTGAACCCTAGCAATCTGTCTGCAAGCCGCAGGCGAATTGCAGCCTGAAATTACCTGATCTATGGCTGAATGAGCTGCGGTCAGTCGAAAACAGGGGAGGTGACGTCAGTTTACCAACATGGTGGCTGCTGGCCTCCTCTGTGGTCTGACCGGTGTTGAGAACCGAGATGGACCGCTCGGCCCCTCTATTTTCACAAGATACATTTGATTTGAGACATATAATTTACATACACCAATGAAACTATCTCCACCAAGTACTACAGTAAGTATACCAAGCAATACTGTCCTCTTTGGAGAAATCTTAGAATGGTAACAATATTTAAAATCTTGTTCTAATGGAAATTTCTGAGGCTCAATAAAGAAGTGACAATAAGAAGCTGCTTACATTTAGAGCATTGTGTTTGTGGTACCACCTCATTACCTCTATTATCTATTAAAACACCATAATATAACTGCAAACAAGCCAATATATAATCTAAAGTCTACAAACTATACAGCCATCTGAGAGGTATTCAAGGGGAAGTTGGGAGGGTTACACTTTACAGCATGTCTCTGGCAAGGTTGCAAATTCAAGTATCAGTAAGGCCAAATAGTATTTGTTATATTATTTGCAGTTTTTGAAAAAATATTTTGTATAAGTAGTGTAATATCATGTATTTGTATGAGCATGTATGCACAGTAGTTTAAATTACAGTCAGGTGAACTGATTTTCTTAGGATAATTATTTAACATTTAATCACAAAGATCTGATGTGAGAGGTGGATACTTTATAAATTTTTCAGACTGTCCATTCATCTATGATACTTTACTATTTTTCAAAAGAGATGATACAATATTCATGTGAAATTATTGGAATCCATGTTTTGCAAATTGACTAGTACTTTCAGGAATATGCCAGGAAAGTGGTGTTTCTTGTCATGCACCTCACATCCTTTATCTTTCCTCTACTTTCTTAATAGCCACTGAGTAAACACTTCATAAAGATTCTATGCAGTTTGAAATTACCAAAATTCCCTTGCCCTTTATTTAGGTTAAGATGGAAGTATGAGAAAGAGATATCATACATTTAAAAGACACATCTATATTTAGCAGACTGGTGATCAGTGAAACACACAGCTATTCATGTTTTTACCCTTTACTCAAATTTGTTAAGAAAATATAAGTTAAACAAAAGTTAAGAATGCTAAATCATACAGACAAGATAGAAATTTTATTGTGCCAAAGAATACTATGAATCTTGAGAAAGGGTCTCTGCAAAAATATACATATATATGTGTGTGTGTGTGTACTCCAAAAACCCATAGAAGGCAGGAATTTATAATAAGATGTTGACAGTGGTTATATATATGGGGTAGGAAAGGGACAAATAGCTTCCTCCTATTCTTCTAGGTTCTTTGACGGGGCTACAAATTAAATTGACATAAGAAAGATTAATAGTAGATCATTTTAATTACATGCATACATACCTGAGTATATATGAGACTCTAATATGAGACATTAAGAAGGACCTAATAATGGAAACTTGTATAGGATCCTGTACTATAGAAAGGAATAACGTCTTCGAGTTTCTGGAGAGTGGTAGAGGCACAAGGGAGGGTGTAGGGAGGAAATATATAATGAATAAAAATTGTATTTTGCACATCAAATCTCAAGGAAAGCAAATTTCTAGAGTAGTTCTATGTCTGACATGGGTAAATTTACTAATGTGGGTTATTTTATAGATATAATTTTATTTCATCAAAGGACATCTTTCCAGAGCTACTTCTGCATCTGCAGTTTCTCAGAATAACATATTTAACATATGTCATAAGGGTATATTCTGAGGTGAAATATCTGGTCTCCTACAGTCATATTTTAAAGTGCTGTTATGATTTAGATATAAGTATATCCCAAAAACTCTTGTGTAAGGCAATGCAAGAAAGTTTAGAGGAGAGTTGATTGGCTTTTGAGAAGCTTAACCTAGTCATTGCATTAATCTATGATAGGGATTAACTGAGTGGTAACTCTAGGCAGGTAGGGTATGGCTGGAGGAGGTGGATTACTGGGGTATGCCTTTGTCCCTGGAGCGTAAGAGCTCTCTCTGCTTTCTCTCTGCTCTCTCTGCTTTCTTGCAGTCATACTCTGAGCTATTTTCTTCCTCTACCCTTTTTGCCTTGATATTCTGCCTCATCTTGGGCCCAGAGCAGTGGAGCTGGCAGACCTCTGAAACCACGAGTCCCCAAAATCTTTTCCTCCTCTAAAATTGTTCTTGTCAGGTCATTTGGTCATTCTAACTAAAATGCTGACTGAAACTAAGGTGGTGGGTCCTGAGTCCCAACAAAGGCAATACATGGCTATATTGGTTTCTAGTTTATAAATTCTTAACATGGACATGTACTGTACTTAAAAAAAGGAAAAAAAAATTGGTATGTATTTCTATCTCCCCATACTCATAGATTTACCATTTTTATTTTCGTTGTCAGTAAAATAAAATGATGCCCTTAAGTTTGAGTGCATTCTATTTAATCATTGCAGAAGGATTTTGTTAAGCCCTCAGAAAATAAACTAGGATTTTTCCTGGATTCTTCAGAAAATGAAGTTTTGAACATATGAATTTCTTTTTGGCAGAAAAATAAATGATTTTCTGAACATATGCATTTGGAGCATATGATGTCTAATTAGAAGTGAGGCCTATTTGATTGCCTTTCGAGAACAGTTGAGGGTCCTTGGAAGAACAAGAAGGTTATAACTACCAGTTTAGCAAAGACAGTGCAGTAAGATATCAGTGACACACAGAAGCTCCTTTCAGAGAGTGTGGAGTTAAATCGTACCACATCTTGGATTTTCTTTTTAACACATTTGCAGGTAGTGCCAACTTTCTCTAATTTCCTGCTCAAAACTCCCTAAAACAGAACTAACTAGATTATATTTGTCTTCTAAATTAACTAATATTTACATCTTAAGATATGATTTCCTAATTGTAATCACTTTGCCAAAATAAGAGTCTTATGTTAGAGAAACTAGGATAGGACTATAAAGATGACAACCACATTTAGCCATCCTCACTAACGTGGATAAAGAATACAGTCAGTTCACAATGTTTATCTGTTTTCCTTCTGTGGTTGCCTTTCTCTTCCCACAAGTTTCCTCTTGTTTTGAATTGATGACTTGTACAATCTTTCTGAATTGTACAATCTTTCCTGAATTGTACAATCATTCCTGAATTTGCTAATATATTTCCTTAGAGAGATTTGGTATACTCAAAAATATCAATATTATAATAGATATTTAATATCTTATATCATTTCTGCACATAGTCAACTTTGATGCCTTTCATGAACTCTTTAAATAGATGAACCAGTTGCCATCACTCAGAGATAGGAAATTAGGCCTGAGGAACCCTTCAGTTGGTTCAATAATCTTCTTTGGTTTAGATGCATATATTTTAACAGGCAAGTAAATTCTAATAGTCCTAAAAACAAACATATGTAATGTATGAAATTATTTTATTTGTAATGAAGTGTAGATATAGCATTATATTACTGATAATTTGAAAACATGAGTTATTGCAAAAACTCATATCCTATATAGTATGTAGTATATAAATTGCAAAAGGCTTCCTCAAATTAAAAAAAATTAAAATGTCAATGTCTTATCTAAAATAGCTTTGCCCTGTGTGTTTTTCTTATTAAACTTTGTACTATTTTCTAAAATAAAATTTCCAGAAATTTGTAAAAAAAATCAGACTAAGACCCTTAATTTAAATATTAGTTGTTCCAAAATTTGCTCATTTTTCATTGTGAAAGACAATTGCGTACTTATTGTATCCAAACACTGCCCATATGGAGAAACTATACATTTCATCTCACAGTGCCTAAACCTGACATATTAGATGTTGCAGCTGTAACTTGGTTCAAACAACCTATCAGATAATTGCAACACAGTGGCCATTGCCTGAACTCTTATTATAATATCACACATGGCTGGAATGGAGTGTCACTGATTATTGGAATTAACAGTGCATCAATTTATGACAACATGAACTATTTTTGCAAAGGAAAGAATACAGTGAATGAACAGATGTAATAATAATTTAATTCTAAAGATTTTGTTATGAGGCAGAGTTGTTAAGAATTTGTTGCATTAAAAATAAACATTTGCTTAATCCTGAAAATGCTATATTTAATTATCAAACATATACTGAGCCTAGAGCAAGAATAATTTTTAGGGAATCTGTTTTAATGAGTTTACACACACAAACACACACATACACATCAAATATTAGTCTTCATAATCCAAAAGTGTATAGTTTAATAGGGGTAGATTATGAATAATACAACTAGAAAAATGATGACTTCATTATAGTAGGTGTGGGAACAATATGTTAGTAAATAATCAATTAATACAAATTCCAATCTAGTTTTTTTACTCTTCTTAATTGTCAGCTGAACTGTACATGTTGCACATGTAAATCTATCTATCTATCTATCTATATATATATATATAGTAAACACATTTGTATGAATGAGCTTGAAGATGCAGTTTTAGAGAAACACTTGGAGGTATACTAGGTCAACTGGATAATTTGAAGTACCATCTAGATTAGAATATTTGTCTAAAGCTCTTGGATTCTTCCCACTGATTCACTCCCTACAGTGTAATCGAGCACAAAAGTTTTGTCATTTACATGCAATTGCAATACTATAGCAACGATCTAACAAGTGGGTAAAATTCTATATTTTGAGAATGAAAGAAATTGTATGTGGGAAAGCTACCTAAATTAATAGAACTGTTCATATTCAGTATTGTTTATACTCATCAATAAAAAATCAATCAATAAGTAAATGAATAAAAGGAAGATCAGTAGAGTCAAGGGAGAAGAATAGAGGGAGGGAGGAAGGGAAGGAAAGTGGTCAAAGGGACTGAAATGGAGTAAGTCAAATTTAATGCGTATATGATTTTATTACAGAAACTCCTATGGTGCTCTAGAGGTGTACCTATCACCTAAAATTAAAAACTTGATTTTTTTTTTATTTAAATTTTTTTTATTTCTATATGACAGCAGAATGCATTACAATTCTTATTACACTATACAGAGCACAATTTTTCATATCTCTGGTTGTATACAAAGTATGTTCACACCAATTTGTGTCTTCATACATGTACTTTGGATAATAATGATCATCACGTTCCACCATCATTTCTGACTCCATGTCCCCTCCTTTCTCCTCCAGCCCCTCTGCCCTATCTAGAGTTCATCTATTCCTCCCATGCTCCCTCTCTCTCTATCCCACTATGAATCAGCCTCCTTATATCAAAGAAAATATTCAGCATTTGGTTATTTGGGATTGGCTAACTTCCCTTAGCATTATCTTCTCTAACTCCATTCATTTATCTGCAAATGCCATTACTTTATTCTCTTTTATTGCTGAGTAATATTCCATTGTGTATATATGCCACATTTTTTTTATCCATTCATCTACTGAAGGGCATCTAGGTTGATTCCACAGTTTAACCATTGTGAATTGTGCTGCTATGAACATTGATGTGGCTGTGTCCCTGTAGTATGCTGTTTTAAAGTCCTTTGTATAGACCTAGGAGAGATAGCTGGGTCAAATGATGGTTCCATTTTTAATTTTCCAAGAAATCTCCATGCTGCTTTCCATATTGGCTGCACCAGTTTGCAGTCCCACCAGCAGTGTATGAGTGTATGTACCTTTGTCCCCACATCCTCGCTAAAGCTTATTGTTGGTTGTCTTCTTTTTTTTTTTTAATTTTTTATTGTTGGCTGTTCAAAACATTACATAATTCCTGATATATCATATTTCACACTTTGATTCAAGTGAGTTATGAGCTCCCATTTTTACCCCAAATACAGATTGCAGAATCACATCAGTTACACATCCATTGATTTACATATTGCCATACTAGTGTCTGTTGTGTTCTGCTGCCTTTCCTATCCTCTAC
>NW_026000075.1:17482000-17513220 GCF_001458135.2 Marmota marmota marmota
TCCCCTTCCCTCCCCTCGCCTCTTCTCTCTCTGCCCCCTCTACTGACATTCATTTGTCCCCCTTGTATTATTTTTCCCTTTCCCCTCACTTCCTCTTGTATCTACTTTTGTATAACTCTGAGGGTCTCCTTCCATTTCCATGCAATTTCCCTTCTCTCTCCCTTTCCCTCCCATCTCTCATCCCTATTTAATGTTAATCTTCTTCTCATGCTCTTCGACCCTACTCTGTTCTTAGTTACTCTCCTTATATCAAAGAAGACATTTGGCATTTGTTTTTTAGGGATTGGCTAGCTTCACTTAGCATAATCTGCTCTAATGCCATCCATTTCCCTGTAAATTCTATGATTTACTCTGCATTAAAAAAAAAAAACTTGATTTTTAAAAACTTGACTTTTAGGATATTTTCTATAATGATGAAATGTAAGAAAAAAAATTGTCTCAAGGAAGAATTATGATTAATGAATAAGGATAGGGAGTTGTGGGCCATTCTTGCGAAAGCTTTGTAAAAGTGAAAGCATTTATAATTTGTAAATAATATCAAAATTTAAAGACCAACCTGTAAAACTAAATAATTATAGATATCAATGTACTTCCCAAAATGGTGTCAGTACTATCCTTCCTGGGAACAACTATTAAAAGCTATAGAGATTTCTCTGAGGTATTGGCTAAAGGTAGAAACAGTTTAGAACATTTTGATTCGTGTGAAAATTGAAATTATGTGTTCTGTTCAGAGTGGGTTGAAGTGATAAATACAGGAAAAGTTGTTTCAAGATGTTTCCAGGAAAAAGAACAAAACTCAGAAAAACAAAATGGGCTGTGGTATAAAAGTAGTAGTAGTAGTAGTAGTAATAATAATAATAATAATAATAATACCTTCAATAACATGATTAAAAGAAAGCTACTGAGGAAAAAATGTGTTTAGTTGTAGGAAACAGCTTTGAATTGAAAGTTCGTGACTTAAAAAAGACTTTTTAATTTCCCCCTGAAAAAAAGATTAAAATATATTTGAAGTTGTTTCTTGAGAAAATAGTCTCTCACACACACAAAAAAAGCAAAATTCATGCAATGAAATGATCATAAACCTCTCTTTCTTGCTAATAACCACTATTTCTTTAAGGTGGTTGAGGAGTAAAATTAATCACATGACCCCCAAATCCAACTTGTATTCACAACAGCATGGACAATTCTGATTCAGCTATGCAACATCGGGTCACCTCATAGAAGACTCAGCAAACTGAGAGATGAGATCTTCCTCAGTCACAGAAACATCAAATTTTCAGTTTTACTGTTTTTTTTTTCCTTTTATATCTTAGATGGACATGGATTATTAGCAGTGGAGGGCTAGGGATCAGTTTATGTCACCCAAACTTAACATTCAAATTATTTTCTTCTTATACTGTGAGGTTTACTTTTGGTTTTAGTCCAGTTTGTCAGTCCATGGCTTTTTAAGGCTCATATCAATACTGTTGACTTCTTCCAGGGCAGATTCCATAATTTTCCAATCCGATTTATAATAAGTAAATTGAACATCTATGATGATCCAACAAATTTACACCATAGCTTAATAATTCCCATCACAAAGAAGTTTATGTCTTACATAAAAGTTTGGCTGTCAGTCTTACTTGACCACTGGCAATTGTGCATTATCATACAATTTCCTTACAGAAAGACCCGATAGTGTGTCCTATTCCCTTCCATAAAAATGATAATCCCCTCTTTCCATAATTTTATTGATCCTTTGCAGTTACTACATTTGTATTCAGTTTCCTTTCAGACATGTAAATACACACAAAAAGTTTAGATTCCCCTAAGAAATATCACTTTGTCTTTTTCAAGAACTGTCAGCTATTTCTCTGGATGAAAGGGCAGCTACTTGGAGCAAATATACAGTCTGGAAATTTGTGTCAGTAGTCTTGTAATTACTCTAATTACTGTGCCTGTAATCCAGTCCTCTTATACACCTGAGGAGATTTGCTTATAATTTAATTTTATTACACAAAATCTAGGTGTTTTGATTTCCTCTGCTCTATAATCATTGATATAGCCACTTTTTTGTTTTATCTACAAATAAGTCAGCATTTCATGCTTCTTTTAATGCCTATTTTCCCACCATTTCAATAAATGTTTATACTTTACTTTTTTTTTTCTTTGATAAAAGTTATATAAGCAGAATTTTGGGAAGTAAACTTATGTGTTTCATTTACTATCTTGATCTAGACCACATTTTTTAAAACAAATTTGATTATTATCTATTATCTGTTTGATGCTCATCTATTTTGCATATTTTTGTACAGAATATTCCCACATAATATTTACTATACTTTGAAATATAAAAAGATTATTTAATAGACAACTTACTCTATACAAAGAAAAGGGTGAGGATTATCAAGTTATATCAAGGAAAAAGAAAAAATATTCACTCTTTTCTCCCTCTCAGTCTCAAACAGAGAAGAACCATTGATTAACATCAGTAGATTTGAGTATGAATATATTAACTTCAATTCAAAGTAAATTAATATCTAGAAGTAATTAGAAAATATTGCAATAGGTGTAGAACACATATTATCTTCCCTTAAACCCAACAAGGTAAAGAGCTAATTGCATACCTACTACAAAAATACAGAATCTAAATCGGTGCTTGGCTTGGATATAAAAAAAAAAATTTGAAGTAAGCAGGAAGGAAAGACTTAATCACATTAACCCTTCTTCAACTCCAAGCAGTATAAAGTGGAGATATATGCCACATTATGTTCAGCATTAAGTCCAGCGTTAGTCTTGGGAGTCAGCACTAGCCCCAACATGGTAAAACACATTGCAAGCTGGAGCCCCATCGCACCTACTTGTAGACTAGTACTGCAGACTGAAATGCAAGAACTGCTTTATTCATTTGATCATTGGATTTTTTTTTACCCTCCCCCTGATGTTAGGCAGCATAGCCATGACCAGGAATACCTATGAACAGCATGACACTAAGCTAGCACAGGTCTTTGCTTTGGAGCTTAGTGGCAGATGGCAGTTGTAAGACTGTTAGGTAGTAGTAACCAATGAGCAGTGAAAAGTGAATTAATAGTTGTTATGCTCGAATTCGGAACCCCCAAAAGGCCACCAGAGACCAAGATCGATGTAAACAGCAAAGAGGTGTTTATTACGAGCTAGCTCAGTCCTCAGCACACACACACAGCAATTGGTGACACTGAGAGGCCCCGAGCCCTGGGGCCTCTTTGGAGAAGGAAGGGACCCCCACATACATCATAGCAAATCATCACACACCGTGGGAAAATCAAATAACAACTCTAAAAATATGATTAGCACATTCACTGGCGGAACCAAGTTGGGTAAGGGTGATTGGTTACTACAAGAGGGGGATTCGTTTGAACTGATTGGTTTAAGCCAAAAGGGGCATATGTGCTGAACTACAAGGTTTCCCAACACGTTATCAACCACCATAAACTACTGGGAAGGTCATCTGGCATCCCAGGTATTTCCCTGTCTCATGCCGATTGGTGGCTGCTAGGAGGTTGCTATGGATCCTCACCTAGCCTGACTGAGTTAGGGACACCTGGCACAGCAGATCTCTCCTGTTATTTGTAGATAAACAACTTAGCAGGGTGGGAATGTGCCTAGGAGTGCTCTGTGGGTCTTTCCAAGGACAAAGGTGATGTCCCTTCCTTGGACAAGCTTTGCTCTGAGGTAGAGGCTGGTTTTTCATAGTATAGCAGGATCATGGAGTTTCTTTGAAATTGGCTTTAATGGCCAATCAAGTATCTTGTAAAACTACAGGTTTACTAACCTTGAGAATAAACCAGTGGAAACTAAGTCAGTTAAGAAATACATCAAGAAAGCAAGATCAATAGAACTAATTCTTGCAGGTCCGTCTTCTGAGGTCATTTTAAGTTAGAATTTATGGCCATATGTTTCTCAATATATTTCAGAGGATAAATTTCTTTAGTAGCACAGGTACACTCAGGTAAACTCTGTCTAGCAGTGACCCCAATACTCACATTAACTTCGAATTGACTTGTAGACGAAGCTCCTGAACAGTAGGCATTGAACAACTGATTGGCAAAGAGTACAAAAGGTGGACTCCAGTTCACAAGCAACATAAACATAAAATAGAAATGAATTTGGAAATAACACTGCTTCCTTTGTTGTTCTTTGGAAACAACTGACTCCCTCTAAAGAATGTTGTTTTTTTTTTTGCTTGATTCTTATTTTTACCTATAATAATGTACTTTTGGTTGTATTTTTGTGTCTGACTTTAAATTTTCTTTTATTGTAACCAAGAATGGAGTGACTGTCTCTTGTAACAGGAACAAGCACTAGTTAAAAAAAAAATAAAGGCTTTTATATTTAGACCAAGGTTCACAGATAAAGCCTCTGGATTTATTCCAGCATCAAGTGAGGACCAGTACACAAGTTGGACAGTTTACTGTTTTGATCTGTATTATTGCTAGGCCTGAGTGGCATCTGGCACCCACCCACAGATAGTGTAGATCACTGTGGCTGTGAGATTCATGTGTGACTCAGCTTAGCATCAGCTATGGCAGCCAAGGGACTGTCTTCACTGCTCATACTTCTGTCTTGGGCAAAATGGGTAACATTAGGCCAGTTTTGTTTGCAGGTAAAGTCTCCAGAAATGCTAAAGTATCTGAAAACATCTGTATACTTGTGTTCTGGTATGTAATACCAACAGTCTCAATATAGGCCTGGGTAAAGCCTAGAGATTGTGCATATGATACTCAGACATGACCTCACTTAGCCTAAGCCTCTGTGGCCAAGGGACCATTTTTACCAATATTTCTCCAATCTCATGGAATATACTATGCAGTGAGACTCCATTCACTGAAGGGCAGGACAGAGTAAGCTCAGATTTTCCTAACTAACCTTCAGACTTGAAAGATCCTAATAGCTAAAATCCTAGGTTTGCCTGTGGACAGAACCTTTGGAAAGGTCTTAGTACCAGGGGAATATGTAGCCCTAGTATACTTGTCATTTATTCTATTAGTAATGTCTATGGTTGGTTGTAGCAGTTAGGGACCAAAAGTAAAACTCAACAGTAGGCAGCCCATAATAGTGTGTGCCATGATCCTATTTTATCTCATGACTATGCTGGTCTAAGTAAGATATTTGCTCCAGATTCAATACAAAATTTCAAAATTCATGGTCTCATGCATTGCACGTGGGCCTGAGGGTGGCCCCTTCAAGGAGATTCTGTTCAGAGCTGGGAAAAATCCTTCAGTGTCTTACCATGGGCCAGTGGTTATGAATGGGATTTGTAGGAATAGACTGATTCCTGGGAAAGGCTGAAAAGGGGATGGGCCATCCTTTTTAGGTGCTTTTTGTTCAAGTTAAATAACATACCAGCTGAAGATTTGTAACAATTATGAGCTTGGATTACCCACTAGAACTGAAATAGTGGCAAAACACTAAGCTCACAACAAACCTGAATAATGGACTAAAATATTGGAAATGACTACATTCTCAGAGAAAATTAGAAGCCTGCTTAGAATTCTGGAAATAAAAGCACCAACAAAGCTAAATTATAATGGCTGTAATACATATCTCATCATTTGGTGTCCAGACAACATCACTTACTAACAACCATTATGAACATTTAGGGAACCAAATGAATCATCGAACAGTAAACATTAAGTGCCAGAAACCAACCATATAATAAACAATATTGATGAATCTTCACTGAGAATTTGAAACAGCTGTTTAATGGAAGCTCCAATGAGCTGGGAGAAAACAGATAAATGATTCAATACTGTAAGAAAGAAAACTAACAGAGATGGTAGCATTAAAGAATAATGCAAAAATCCAAGAGCTGAAAAATATACAAAGTGAATTTAAAACACAACAGAAGTGGATGTGTAACTGATGTGATTCTGCAATCTGTATATGGGGTAAAAATGGGAGTTCATAACCTGTGGTGAAGCCCCTGGCCCTGGAACGGGAGTAAGTTTCCTGCTCTTTGTTCCGCATGTGGAGGCGAGTACCACTGAAGTATGAATCAGCATTGTGGGCTTTCTGTCAGCCTTGTGGGCTTTCTGTCAGCCCTGTGGGCTTCCTGTCTATCTGCCCTCCTGAGAGCCTGGGACAGATTGTACCTGCTGATTAGTGGCCCAGCTGGGCCTGGCATGACCGACCTGCAAAACCTGACCTAGTCTGCCTAAGGCTGCTCGAGACCGCTTCCTGTAAAGTGTGTGTGTGTGTGTGCTTAACCCTGAGGGTGGGAGGATATATAATAGGGGGGTAGAAAAATAAAAGTTGTCTCCTGGATGAAGAACCTTGGTGTCCTGTGTCCTTTAACCTCGCCGTCCCTCGCCGGACTCGGCTCCTTTGGCCGGACGCGGCAATAACCCACTTGAATCAAAGTGTGAAATATGATATATCAAGAACTATGTGATGTTTTGAACAACCAACAATAAAAAATTTAAAAATAAATAAATAAATAAATAAAACACAACAGAAGGCTTTGATAGCTCACTAGACCAAACAGAAGAAAGGATTAGTGAACTCAATGATAAGATATTTAAAAATACTTAGTTGAAGGAGGAAAAAAGACAAAAAAATGAAAAGAAATAAAGAAAGATTATGGAAACTTTGAGACAGTTTAAAAAGAGCAAATATACATATTACTGGAGCTTAAGGGGGACTTGAGGATGGCTATGATGTAGAAAGCTTACTCAGGAAAAGCAGAAAGCTTGCCAAATTTACAAAAGAACATAAATATCCAGGTAAAGGAAGTTCAAAGATCACCAATCAGATTTAACTCAACCATGTCTAACTTAAGACATCTTACAATCAAACTCTAACAGGACAAGGAGAAGAGAAGATTGCCAAGACAAAAAGAAACAAATAGCCCATAAGGGTTTTCTAATTTGCCTGACAACAGACTTCTCAGCACACCATTATAGGCAAAGAGAGAGTAGTGTGAGATTTTCACAGTATCAACAGTATGAAAACGTGAAAAACAAAAATAACTACAACAAAGAACCCTGCCATACAACAATACTGTAATCATTTCATTCAGAAATAAAAAAAAATGAACACATTCCTTGCCACAAATGCTAAAATTCTTTAAATTATAAAAAAGGTTAATGAGCAAGAAGAAAGTGTCAGAGGATTTAAAACTCACAGGTAACAGTAACTATACAGATAAACTCAGAGGCTTTGATATTATAATTATGATATATAAACCATATCTTAAGTATAATGATTGAAAAATAAACAAATAATTTCATTGACATGATGTAGCCAATAATAGAAAGATGTAAAAGTGACATCAAAAACTCAGAGTTTGGGGAGAATTATATTCCAAGTATATAATTTTTTTTATTATATTTTCTCCTTTTTGTAAGGGATGGGTATCAAACTTAGGGCTTAAGCACGCTGGTAATCATTCTACTGCTGGGATATATTCCTGGCTTTCTGTACATTTTCTTACTTATGATTATATAAAATTACTATCACTTAAAAACTATTTATTATAGTCTAAGAATATTTATTTTTCAGCCTTATGATAATCAAGAAGTAAAAATCTATATTAGATAAACCCCTGATAAGCAAGTGATTAAGGCCTAACACCAGAGAGAACTTATCTAAAAACAATCTAAAAGAGAAGGAGAAAGAAAGAAATTACAATAAAACCAGAAATCAACTTGCAAAATGGCTGTGTTAAGGCCTTACCTATCAAAAATTACATTACTGATCATAAATGTATATAGATTAACTTACATGACAAAAAGACACAAACAGCAGATAATAAATGGATGACTCAACTGTGGGTGGCTTGTAAGAAACTCACTTCATCTCCAAAGTAACACATAGACTGAATGTGAAGGGATGGAATAAGTTATTCCTTGAAAATACAACCCCAAAGAAAATAGGAATACTCATACTAATATTAGATAAAATATACTTTAAATCAATATCAGTACAGAGAGACAATGAAGGTCATTTGTCCTCTTTCAAAAATTATATGAGCTTCACCGTATTCTTTTTTTGATGAAATCTATGACATAAAGTGCCTAAATTTCTGCACAGAAAAAAAAAAAAACCACAACAACTGAGGTTTTATTATATGGATATAGAAAGGCTGCATCAGACAATTTCCTCATTCTCTGCCATTTTAGGATAGATTTTCACCAAGTAGGTCTCTGGACTCTTTGATCTTACTATATTCATGAGAAAAGCTCTTTAGTTATCACTCATGTCCTATTAATATTATAATAAGTTAAAATAATTAAATATTTTCCTAAAGTTACTGTTGTAATGGATTGCTTAATTGGAGAGAATGTCTCAAAAGCTTTAGAATTTAAGAAAATAATATTGAATAAACATTAACATAAAATATCATTTCCATTATAAGATCAATTTCACTAGCCTAATAAATTAAAAGCTAACAAATTTAAATGGATTATCATAAATATTGTAGACTGGCAATCTCATGTATCATGGCAACCCTTTGAAACAACTGTCATAACTTGGCATGTATTAAATAAATTAATTCAATATATTTCAATATAATTTGCATATAAAGTTTATTTTAGAAATTCATTTAGGGATTTTCTACTACCACATCTATTGCAAGTTGATTCTCTCCCCTCTTGTATACTTACCCTTTCATTTCAAATAACTTTCAAAATGTCACATCTTCCATAAAACTGTATTTAATATTTTACCTTAAACTAGGATTTTCTACCTTGAAAACCCATGGCATTTTTATCACCTTATGACACTTTTTGTGCTACTGATTTTGAGTTGTTTTTGTACTTGTCTTACCTATGTCTGCTTTTTAAAACTGTTCTTTCAGTGCACTTTGCCTCATTATCTAGCTTCTCCCCTACAAAGTATTGTCTACAGTGCCCTAAGAATATAAGAAATCAAAGTCAAAATACAAGCTTATAATGTTTATACTTTCTTTCAACATATGCATTATGCTCATTACAAACAAAAAGTATAAAGGGTAAATGATTGATTGGCTCAATTAAAAATTAGTAATTATTCAGGTGAAATCACCTACATAATAGAATAGATATACACATACATAGAAGGAAACACTAAGGAACTAAAGACCCAAATCATTCCTGGTAAATATCTGTTCTACTTACACTATAGTTGTTAAATGTAAAGCAGTGGGCTACATTAATGTCAAAAGATCGTGAGGTATGGGTTGGGCTGCAACACAGGGCAGTGAAACCGGAGCATGAAATGAAATTAGATTTTTGCTTCTGCTGGCAGGTGGGGTCTGCATAAACTGTAAGAATCTGCAGCTGAGAAAGCCCATTTCCCCTGCACTACCATTGAGTAAGTGTAGTAGATTTGTATGGTGGGGCTATGCCCTTCAGTGTTGCAGCAGATCCCAGTGACTCACCAGTAATTTCTTCTTTCTGGGTTGTCTCCCAAATTTGAATAGCTGAGGATGAATGAGAGTAAGTGAGATTAGAAATAAAACTCCTGCAGATCCAAAGAGGGCCCAATAGGGTTGCTGCCTGAGTGTGTTAATATAGGGGTTTATATAGCACTTGGGGAAAAGCTATTTATGTTATTTATGTCAATATGGATTTGGAAAAATATTAATGCTATTGATTAGCTCTTAAAACTGAACTTCCATGCGGGTCTACCCAACTTTCATTTTCTCAATGTTTATCAGAAAGTGGAAGATTGAGGTTCTGCAGTGGGGTCCCTCACCACTGATGTAGGACAGATGAAGCTGGTGTTATAGTTTGGATGAGGTGTCCTCCAAAAGCTCATGTATGAGACAACGCCAGAAGGTTCAGAGAAAAAATAATTGTGTTATGAGAGTCTTAACCCAATCAGTGAATTAATTGTTAGATGGGATTAATTGAGTGGTGACTGAAAGCAGATGGGGTGTGGCTGAAGGAGGTGGGGCATTGAGGGTGTGGCTTGGGGTATATATTTGTATCTGGTGAGTGGAGTCTCTTTCTGCTTGATCATCATGTGAGCTGCTTCTGTCCACTACACTCCTCTGCCATGATGTTCTGCCTCACCTTAAGGCCTGAGGAATGGAGCTGGACTTCCATGGACCAAGACTTCTGAAACTGTGAGCCCCTGAATAAACTTATGCTCCTCCATAAAATTGTTGTTGTCAGATCTTTCAGTCACAGCAGTGAAAAAGCTGACTAAAACAGTTGATGACCTGAGGAATTTTCAGGAAGCAGGTTTGCTTAAGCTGCAGGGGTCCAGAAGGTCTAATACCTAAAAATCTTTGGACCTAAAGTCTGGAAATTCAGTAGTGGTTACATGACAGTGGGTGGGTACATAATAGTTACTCTTTGTCTCATGTTCTTAGGCTAGACAGAGGTTTCACAAGATTTTACCCAGAAAACAGAGAGTATCTTTTGTAAAGCAACAAACTTAATTATAGATCTAGCTTTTACAAGAAAGAGAAAACATGCCTTCACAAGAGGAAACTTCAAGCCACATTGAGCTCTCTGCAAAAATCCTGCTGACATTCTTTGTAAATTTCTTGTTGACTAGGAGGGAAGATTAATTATGTTAAAGGTCTTTTGGGGACTACTCCATCATGCTGATTGGACAGCATAGGGGTGACCTGTCCATGAGCCCTGGCTTACCATGGCACTGGCCCATTGGGCTGGGAGGTATAGAGGCACTGTCCAGTGGTAGTCTGTGCTAGCTCCAGCCCTCTGGGATGCCATTCTGCACTTCTGCTGCTGATTTACTGCCACTTATTGGTGGAGGTTAGTGGGCTTGTTATGTACCTTGGTGGCCTTTGGCTAGGGACCCATGTCAATAGTCATATAATTAGCATCCAGGAGGTCCTGAGTTCAATCTCCAGTACACACACACACACACACACACACACATACACACACACACACACATACACACAAGGATTATAGGATAGAAATGGGAAACCAAAGATATTGTTATGCAAGAATCATTTCATGTCACCTTTGGTAAAATTCCTTAATTCTGTTTCTCAATTTTCACAATTACAAATGGAATAAATTCTCTTTTAGTTATTAATCCTATGATATTTTTGCAAAAACATACTCTGCTGATTATTTGAAACTTCTTTGAAGATTATTAACTGGTCTACAGGAATACATTTTATTGTTAGTTTTACATGGAGTTTCCTGAAGGTCTGATTTTTTTTCTTTTTCCTGTAGAACTAATGGTATTCTTCATCAACTAATATTAGGACAATAGGATAATATCATTATTACTTTCAGTCATGAAATTCAGATTCCAGATTGCTATAAATAGTATTTAAAAGTAAAGAATATCTGATTCATTAGTTAATAATAAAAAATGCTACTTTCAATGCATATGAAAATATAATTATGAACAGATTTAAATATCAGAGCATCAAGGTTGTTTTAGTCAACTGTAGATTAAATTTGTTTTATCTTCTTTATGCATTGTTTATCTTTGTAAGAATTGTTTGTTGGTATACCCATAGCTAGGACTGTTTATAACTTGAAAAATCAGTCACAAGGACTTCCAACCATTTATCTTATTAAGATAAATCTAGTATAGTTAATTCATCAACATAAACGATACTTAAAATAATAACAGAGCTCAACTAGCTAAAATTGTGACCAACATTATATCCTAAATGTGACATTTTATGCAACCTCAGATAATACTAGATTCTAAGATATTGTTACTGTTCAAAATCATCTTATCCCCATGTGTTTTATTTAAATCCTTGAAGTCTTGCTCCATCTGCCTAAAGATATTATTCCCTTTCTTGTCTGTGTTTGTGAGTGGTTCTTAATATATTTTGAATTGCTAAATATCTTGGGTAATCTAATTCTATGGATCTTTTTCTCTCTAACCTTATATAAATGCTCACAAGTTTATAGATATATGATTGTACAATTTTACAATTTGCAGATATTCTGAAACCCAGTCATGTTGTTATGCTTTAACTAGAGGATGGTGGATTCCAGTTTAAGAAGTTGTGCTTGGGAACTATAAACCTCTTTTTGAGAATAAATTAAAAAAAAATGTACTGGAGGTTTAACTCAGAAATCCCATGCCACTGAGCCACTGAGTAGCATTTTTGAGACAGGATTAATGCTAACTTACTGAGGCTAACCTCATATTGAGATCCTCTTTCCTAAGACTCCTAAAGTTGTAGGATTATAGGCATATGGCATCATGCCCAGCAAGACTATTTTTTTCAAGTTTTTTTTCTTTTTTTGTTCTTGTTGATTCCAAACACAAGATCCAATTTTTAATTTTATCTTTTCGGCCTCTATGAAAATAATTCATTGTCTTGTTTCCTTTTAAAGTGTTCCATTGCTGACCATTACTAGCTCTAAGATGTTTTTATTCTCTAGAGTACAGCTTTTCAGAAGCTTATTGTCAACCACCACTCAGATTTACTCAAAGGAGAGTTTGGGAAAGGGTTTGTAGACGATGGTACAAGGACATGTAAAGATAGTGAAACAAATGAGGAGTCTTCTGTTGGTTTTGTTTCCCCTATATATTTGGAATGATCTCTTGAGCAGAGCTACCTACATAAAAACAGGTTAAAAAAAAAGGAGTTTATTTGTTTTGTATAAAAACTGAGTTTACGTTCTCAATTTCCCTTGGTATTTGGAAAGAATGGACTTAGAGTACTATTATCATTCAATATAAGGTAGAGTATGTGATACTCAAACTTTATCTGATTTGAGTCTTAACCTCAACCCTATTTAGCACATTATACCAAGGACATAGAGAAACCATATTTAGAATTTGAAATACCTCTTACAAATGGCAAGTAATTAATGATAGATGTTTCATTGATATCAAACAAGCATGAATTGAGTAACTTTCCAGATAAAATTAATAAAGTTGTTTATCCTGCTTATTTTTATTTCTGAAGAAAAGCATTTCTTTTAAAGACAGAAATGCCAGGAGACTATGAATTTAAAATATAAATTAATATTTTTGATAGACTTGTTAGATTTTTTTAAAAAATAAATTTATTTTTACTTTTTTAATTGACACATAATAATTGTATGCATTTAATTATCACATTTAAGTGATAATTTTATACATGTATACAAAGTATAACAATGACATCAGGATAATTAGCATTTCCATCTCTTTAAACATATATTATTCCTTTATGATGGGAATCTATTTTGAAAGTCACTTTCCATCTGATGATTTCACTTCTGGTCAAGGTTTCCAAATTATATTGTTTTGCCTTGCACATAAATCATACAATATAGAACTACTGTCCTTTATAAACAATGTGTTTTATTTATAAGTGTGAGAATGAGTCAGTCTTTAAAAATAGTTGTATGCTTTTTATAAAGTGAGGTGTAATGAAGTATTATTACCTAATTGGAAATGGGAGGAGAGGAACCATGGATAAAATATAAAGTAGATTTGAACTGTACAAATGTTTTGGAACTATACAACTTTAGTATTTGTAGATTTTTTTCATTCATAATTTCAACTAGTCACAAATGAGCTTAAGTGCTCATGTAGTAATTTATCACTTTATAGAGATGAAATTAAGGGTCTGATATATGGGTAGAATTTATCATACAACTTTAGTCTAGCAATGACTTCAGCATCTGCTTTGCAAGTCAAATTTTTATTTCTTTTTACTTATTAGGATTTGGACTTATTTAATACAAAGAAAATATTTGGTACTTATGATTCATATATTTGAAGATATGAGACCATCATACATGCCCCAGAATGTCAGACTTTGTTATAGTATTTCCCCAATTTTCTAAACTCGATATGGAAAAAAAAAACAAACTAATGAAATCAAATTGTTAAAGAATGATGCCAAGAATCACTTATCATATTTATATTTCAAAATGTAATGAGGAACAAAACATTAGGCTAAGGGAAAATGTGTGTTCTTTCCCACATTTCTTATGAAGAGGAAGTATACTTCCCTGCAAAGTGAGGATCAGATGAGAGAGTAATAGAATTAAGGGATGACTTTTGTTTGATCATGAGTGTTATGGAATCACTTTAAACTCTCCTTTAAAATATTGATCAGAATGTCCAAAATGTAAGCAATGACATTGTATAATTGAGTTGGAATGCAAATTCACTTCAGGTTAATTATTTCTAATAACAGGAGTAGTTAATTTATTAAATATGTGATATATGCTAGGCTTGTGCAATCTATTGATTGCAGGTAGATTTGCAAAATAGCATTTACAGTTCTACAGCTCAAATGACCACACTAAAAGCCATTAGAGCTTGTAAATGGATTCTGTAAATTTGCAGGATTACAAAATTAACATACATAATATTAGTAATATTATGATGTGTTAATAATTGATTATCTGAATTAGAAATCAAAACACAATCTTATTTAAGATGGCTACAAAAATTTTAAGAAATAAACTTATCCAAAGAATAAAATATCTACATAATGAAAACTATAGAACATTCATGAAAAAAAATTGAAGTGGGCATAAAATGTTTTAGGTTAGAGAAAGTCATCTCATGTGCATGAATGGAAAGATCTCTTATAGTCATCTGCAAATCCAATGCAATCTCTTTCAAAATACCATATCACTCTTCAAAGAAAATTTGTTTAAAAGTCCCTAAAATTTATATGGAACAACAAATAAATCTAAATAACCAAGGGAATTTTGAGCAACATGACAAAAGTGGAGGCATTATACTACTTGACTTCAAAATTTAGTACAAATCAAAGCAACATGGTATTGACATAAAAATGACACATAGACCAGTAAAGCAGAAAACAGAGCACACAAGTAAACCCTTGAACTTATAGCCAACTTATTTTCAGTGAAAGGGCTAAGAGCATGCATTGGAGAAATGACAGACTTTGTAATCAACGATGCTGGGAAGTTGGTGATCCATATACAAAAGAATGAAACTAGACGCTTATCTCTCATCAGTTAAACATCCACTAAAAATGGATGAAATATTTAAATGTAAGGACAAAAATATGAAACAACTGGAAGCAAATATAGGATAAATACTTTAGAACACTGGAATGGATAAGGATTTGTTGACGTCATCACAGTCATGCCCTCCCCACAAAATAGAGAAAAGTGGGATTACATAAAATTTACTGGCACAGTGAAAATAACATACAGAATCAGAGAAAATTCTGCCAACTCTTCTTCTGTGTAATTGTTAATTTCCAGAATATATAAGGAGCTTAAAACATTTAACAAAAAGTTATTAAAAATGGATACACAATCTGAATAGACATTATTAAAGAGAAGCCATGCAAATGAACAAATACATGAAAAAATACCCATAAATTTTTCTACTACTCATTAGTGAAATGCAAACTAAAACTAAAATGAGGTTCAGCTTGATGGTGCACACCTGCAATCCCAGCTACTCAGGAGACAGAGAGATCATGAGTGTCAGGTTCATCTGGGCAAATTAAGGAGACCCTGCCTTAAAATAAAGTTTAAAAAGTGCTGAAATAGACTTCATTGTTAGACTGTTTGATTAATATGTGTAAGCCCAAGGGTTAAATCTACAGAAGCATAAAAACAATGAAGCAACAAATAACACCTCACTTGAATAAGAATGGTTAATATCAAAAATCGAAATGATAACAAGGTTGGGTCAGATGTGATGAAAAGGGAACTCTTGAACACTATAAGTGGGAATGTTAGTTTGTACAGTTATTATGAAAAAACAATGGGAGATTCCTAAAATAATTAAAAATAGAATTACCATATATCCAATGATCCCATTCATATATATATATATATATAAAGGATATATATATATCCTTTATACTCTCTTATTTATTTAAACACTATTCACAAATAGCCAAGAAATGAAAACAACCAAAGTATCTATCAACCAATGAATTGATAAAGAAAATTTAGCATATGTACACAATTAAATACCACTCAGCCTTAGAAAGAATGGAATTCTATCACTTGCAGCAACATGGATGGAATTGGTGATCATTATTTAAGTAAAGCCAGGCACAGAAAGACAAGTACTGTGTGGTTTCACTTATATATGGAATTTTAAAAAGTTGATCTCAAACAAAATTAGAGTAGAATGGTGGTTGACAGAGGCTGTGGAGAGTAGAAGCAGGGCATGGATCAGTGAGTAAGTCCCATTTAGAGAGAAGCACGAAAATATGATGTACTTTTCACAGGAAGGTGGCTATAGAGAAAAGCAATGTATTCTATGTTTCGAAAAGCTAGAAGAAAGGATTTTGAAAGTTTTCAATATGGAGAAATGACAAATGTTGGAGAAGATAAATATGTTTAATCTGATTTCAACATTATGCAACATATATCATACATTGTAACCCACTCATTTGTATAGTTTTTGTTTCTGTATTAGTAGTCAAAATTAAAATATGATCTACCTTGTCTTACAAATAATAATAAACTTTCAATATAAATTAAAAATAAAAAAATATTCTTTCATGAGATATGAAAATATCACCCAAATTATTCAAAACAGACTATTGCTTCAGTTTAAAAAAATAATGTTTATAAAAGACCAAAATATACGGAAATAGCATACAAATAGCATAAGTGAAATTCTTCAATGATTTTTATTAAACAAATGCAATCAATGATCAATTCACATTATTTATATGGTAGGTGATAGGGACACAGTGATTAAAGAGATTTTACTTGAAGTCTCCATATTAAAAACAAGAAAGTTTCAATAATAAGTGAGTATGATAATGGCTGCAACACAGAATGTTTATTATCCTGGCAGGTCTGAGTAAGAGAAGCACACAAGACTCTCTGTAGTCTTCTAAGGGAATATCGTTCTATGGGAACCTATACTAAGGAAAAAATCTGAAGTACCATCTGCAGTCTATATGGGACAATATTATGATGCATAGAATTTGATTAATTCCGAAGATTAGTGCTCTATCTGATGTGTGAGTGGTAAAGATTTGCTCCCAAGATGTAGGGTCTCTATTCACCTCACAGATTGCTTCTTTTGCTGAGAAGAAACTTTTTAGTTTGAGTTCATCCCATTTATTGATTCTTGATTTTTATTCTTGTCTTATTAAGTCTTATTTAATTCTTGTCTTATTAAGTCTTATTAAGGAAGTTGGGGCTTAATCCCAAACGATGGAGATTAGTGTCTACTTTTTCTTCTATTAGATGTAGGGTCTCTTATTTTATTCCTAAATTCTTGATCCATTTTGAGTTGAGTTTTGTGCCTGGTGAGAGATAAGGGTTTAATTTCATTTTGTTGCATATAGATTTCCAGTTTTCCCAGCACCATTTGTTGAAGAGGCAGCTATCTTTTCTTCAATGCATGTTCTTGGTACCTTTGTCTAATATAAGATGATTGTAATTTTGTGGGTTAGTCTCTGTGTCCTCTCTTCTGTACCATTGCTCTACCAGTCTGTTTTGGTGCCAATACCATGCTGTTTTTGTTAATATTGCTCTGTAGTATAGTTTAAGATCTGGTATAGTGATGCCACCTGATTCACTCTTCCTGCTAAGAATTACTTTAGCTATTCTGGGTCTCTTATTTTTCCAGATGAATTTTATGATTGCTTTTTCTATTTCTAGAGGAATGTCATTGGGATTTTGATTGGAATTGCATTAAATCTGTACAGTGTTTTTTGGAAGTATGGTCATTTTGATAATATTAATAATATTAATTCTGCCTATCCAAGATGTTTCTATCTTCTAAGGTCTTCTTTGATTTCTTTCTTTAGGGTTCTGTAATTTTCATTATACAGATCTTTCACTGTAAGTTGATTCCCCAGTATTTTTTTTTGAGGCTACTGGAAATGGGGTAGTTTTCTTCCTGTTCTTTTTTGAGGATTTGTCACTGATATAAAGAAATGCCTTTGATTTATGGGTGTTGATTTTACATCCTGCTACTTTGCTTAATTCATTTACTCATTCTAGAAGTTTTCTGGTGAAACTTTTAGGGTCTTATAGGTATAGAATCATATTATCAGCAAATAGTGCCAATTTGAGTTCTTCTTTTCCTATGTGTATCCCTTTAATTTCTTTCATCTGTCTAATTGCTCTGGCCAGTGTTTCAAGAACTATGTTAAATGTTACATAGCCAACAAATTACTGAAAACATATTCAATACAGTATTTGGTTTCATTATCTGATTATTGTTACCTTAAAAATCATGCCTTTTTCCTGAGTATGATTCAGCACAATAAATTGTTCATTCTGTACATTGATAAATTGTTCTAGACAAGGATGCATCAGAACATTGAAGGGAATATTCTGCCTATAGTTACCAATTCTTTTTCCAGTGAAATTCTTCAAAACCCTCTAAGTAAGGCAAGGCTCTTGAGAAAGACCATCTTAATTCACTTCCAGCATACTTCAAATTTTGAACTGTGAATCAGAAACACATGAACACTCTTATAGGATTTCCTGCACATACAGTAGCTGAGTTTTTAGATCTGGCATTTGAGTAGATAAGTCTCACCAGAAGCTGATTGATAGAGAAAAGACAGTCAATGTCGTGGTCAGTTCCACACAAGTATCTTATCTTTCACTTTCAGAATACAGAAAACACAAATATTAACATTCACATACCAAATGATGATTAATGAACTTTTCAGAAGTTCCCAACAAAGAATCTGCAAAGACGGAAATAAAATCTGTAGAAATGTTTTAAGGAAATTCTTTCTAAAATAGGGAAAACATTAATAAAGAGGCTATCAACCTCAAAAAAGACGTATGTTATTTATATGTATATATATATATATATATATATATATATATATATATGAAAATCTATTGATGATAATCAGAAAATGCCATAGTTAAAAAAACTAAAATCTCCATGAAGAACTTATTCATTTCACAAATACATTTAGGTGTTTAGTACATACTTACAATAGGTCAAATTGTGGAAATCGGGGGAGGGGGGAGGGGAAAGAGATTGAGCTGTGGCCCAGCTCAGGATTAAGAGAGGTAAGTAGAAAGTTATAATAAAATAAGAGTTATAGTGGAGAATATTTATTATGCTGAGGGAGGTTAATTTTATTATTCATTTATTTGTTTATTTATTAAAACCTTTCACTTAGACTTTCTGGAATCTCAAGTCAGTCATCCTATTATAAAAAATAGATACTTATGTTGAGACTTGTGCGTCGGTAGGATTTATACATTAAGAATTCTGAGATGATTGTTTCTGTTTGGTGGAAAGTCACATATGAAAACTTTAGAATGAAATATGCAAGGAGTTCAATAAACTGAAAATATTTAATTACATATGCTTAAACCATAACAATTGAGGGAAAGAGTAGCAAAAATATCAATTCATTTGTTTTATACTTTAGCTATAAAATATTAAAAGCCTCAGAATTGAATTCTTACGATTATTCTGAGCACAACCTAATATGTTCAATTCTCATTTTAATCATTTCACAATATTATGGTGTGGATGGCTTTATAATAAAGTACATTATCAAAAGAAAATGAAGAATCTTTGAGAGGCATTACATGGGTGTATCTTAGATTTTCAATTTGTAGCACTTGGTTGCCAGGTAGAAAAATAAATTAAAGCATAATAATAATAGAGGGAACAAGCCACATTGGGAAGTTCAATGGGAGCAATACAGGGAGCCAGAAATAATAGGGTGGCTGAATGACATGACAAAGTGGATGGATTTGAGAAAATTTTAGGAAAATCTATAGACATGATTTAGTGTTCAACTTTAGGAAGACCTAATGCTGTCATTTCATTCTTGGTGTGAATAACTGGAGAGATGAAAATACAAAAGATAAATAATAAGTTTTTTGTTTGTTTGTTTTGCATTTCACTTTCTTTTAGGTGGAATTTGCTCTGTTTCCCAGACTTGCCTCAATCTTATGATCATCCAGTAGTTAGGTTACAGGAAGTAGCACCATGCTCAGATACTAAATAGAATATCTATAAGTAAACATTTGCTCATTTCAGTTTTGTAAGTTTTCCTTTGTGTGATCAGTGAATAATGCAATCAATGTATATGAAATAAAAATTTAAAAAGATCACCAAATTTGAATAAAATAGAAACCCCTAATTAGGAAAATTCTATTGCACTATGAATCATTATCATATTTCAGTTAAAGAAGATATCTGACTTTTAAGAATACTCCAAAAGAGATTCTAAAATACAATTACCTCTCAATCTGTCTCATCTTCTATATATACTTACAAATCAGTTACTCCTCTTCTTTTGGCAGGGTGAGGTGTGGTACTGGGGATTGAACTCAGGGGCACTCAACCTCTGAACCACATTCCCAGCCCTATTTTGTATTTTAATTAGAAACA
Source organism: Marmota marmota marmota (assembly GCF_001458135.2). NCBI lineage: Eukaryota > Metazoa > Chordata > Mammalia > Rodentia > Sciuridae > Marmota > Marmota marmota. The sequence goes on from NW_026000075.1 coordinate 17,502,242, forward strand.
GGGTCTCACTGAGCTGCTTAGGGCCTCCTCATTACTGAGGCTGGCTTTGAGCTTGCAATCCTCCTTCATCAGCCTCCCAAGCTGCTGGGATTACAGGTGTATGTCACCGTGCCTGGTTTCTCTTTCTCTTTTAGGAAACTAAAGACCAAAGATAAAATGTTCAGTAAATTCTAAAAAATAATATTTTCTTTTTAAAATGCATTTGCCAAATATTCTTAGATATGTCTGAATCTCAACTTTATTCTAAACTGCTTGGAGTACTAACAAATGAAATGAAGCTATCAAATACAACTATAATCCACTGTGAACATTTTGAAAGGGATTCATGGTTATTCTATATGAGTCTCAAAATTGTATTGCATGCAGAGCTATTTTATTTGACGTTCTTCAAGTATTTATTACCTTGAAAATATCCATGTCACTGAAGTTGTTCACTAGCAATAGTGATTAAAGTTACTGTTTTTTTCTTTACCTTTTAATAATAGGTAAAAATGTTAGTCATTCTTTACTTGCCATTCTCCCCACTCCCTTTGACCTCTGGCTACCTCTCTTTCTCTATTTTTCTCCAAACTGACTGGCTGCTGCTTCTCAGGATGCTCTACTTTTATTCTTCTCTGGGTTGACCTATAAATAGTGGGGAATTTTAGGGAAGTTTATTTTTAGTTTCAGCCTAGGTGATATAGCCACGTTACATAGCTTTAAATAACTTTTATCTGATGATAGTGTGTAAATATTTTTTATATTCCTGATATCTGTAGGCATGACTGATAGGCATTTCTAACTTTCAATCTTAATATTCCCAACACAGAAATCTTGATCTTGCTGTACCAGGCCCAATCCTTCTTTAATCTTCTTCTCTCAGTAAAAGCTATCACCTCCCATTCAGTTTCTTAAACAAAAAATCCTACAAGGCATCCTTGATATTTTAATTATGTGTTTTCTGAATTTTTCTCTTTTTTCATTTGTGAGTGAATGTTTGATTTTTTTTTGATGGCTTATCAAAATAACTTGAAGGGAACCTGACTTTATGTACACAAGCTAATAAAATAATAATTCAGAAAATATTCTCAAAGGTTCAAAAAAAAAAAACTGTACCTTTTCTTGTTGATACTTTGACAGATGACAAACCAGAATCCTTTATTCATAGAAATAAAGATGCTGCAAAGAATGACAGTTTCTGCTCAGCTAATTGACAACTAGGGACATAAATACATCAAAGGAAATACATTAGGATGTTCCTCAAGGGAACAGTCTGTTAGAAAATGTGTAATGTTTATTAGCTGAAAATGAGAATGTATTTTTGAATTACAATATTGAACAGTCTGTTTCCTCTTATAAAATGAAAACACTAGCTGGAAAAATAATGATTGTCCAATTGTGCGGTTATAAGGCAGTAAGGTGGACATAAAGAGCCTTCTCTTGAAATATCCAAGTGCTTCTATTCAAACAATTTAGCAGGGTTTTGTGTATTATATTAAAAAAGATCTTTAAATTGTAATAAAATTTTATTGTATAGATTTTGTACTTAATAATTTCATTCAAATACAAGTATCACCAATTTTTAAATTCCTATATGAATGTCATGAGAGTCATTATTTTCACCCTTATTGCTTTTCTTTGTAATGCATATAACAACAGTTCAAAATAAATTGCATTTTCTCAAATAAAAATTATCTGAGAAGACTGTAAATATTAATAAGAGAATAACAGTTCAGTCTCATTATTCTCTGTAATATGTAATAAGAATAACAATAAGTGTTTATATCTGTACTTGTCTGAAGAGTGAGTAGGGAAATTTTAATCTTTCCAAAGCAAAACAATTCTTCTCCTGCAATTTTTAAACTAATTGTACTATTAGAAAGGAGAAGAAATAATCTGCTTTGAACACCTGCTTTATGGCTTATATTACGCTGAATGTATATTGCTCTGTTCATAAGGATATACTCAGAAGTCCAAGTAAAATGAGAAAAACCAATATGCAAATTAGTTTTTGTAAAGTTAATTTTTTTTAAGTTTATAAGGTTCTAATTTTTTCCCAGTCTATATCATTTGTTGGGATTAAAATGTTTTCTGTCACTAAATGATAGCAAAGATATCTGTGAAATTTGATTTTGTTTTTATTTGGAAATTATAAAAATCCTACAAGAGTATCTGGAGGATTTGAAAAGTGTTATAATTTCATGGAATGCAAAATTATTGGAACTACAGATGCAAGTACAGGATTTCCTGATAGTGTTTATCATTATTTCAATAAAATAGGTGATAAAAACAGTGTTTAGAAATAATCAACTTTATTAAGATTATCCAAATATTAATGAATAAGGGATAGCAAACTCAATGAGAAAATACAATAAAATCAGTTGGGATTTTATTACTTAAATTATAAACTACAAATGATTGAACTACTTATGGGTATTATTTCCTCTCTTAGAAAAATATAATAATCTTTAAAGGCAATATGCAGAATAATTTTGAAAATATTTCTTGAAGTCAGTTTTTCATACTGAAATAAGACTTCTCACCTGATACTTATAAAAAATGCTTAATTAAATGAAGTAGCCAAAATTATGTGTTGGAGAAAATCTGGTCTCTTCAATAAAAGGTGCTGTGAAAACTAGATATCCATAGGCAGAGGAATGAAACTTGCCCTGTATCTCTCACTTTGTGAAAACAACAACTTACATTTAAGACCTGAATTTATTAAACTATTAGAGAAAACAGAGGAATAACTTTAAAACATGAGTTTAGGTAATAATTTTGATAAGATTCCAGAACAGACAAGAAAATAACAAAGAGAAAAATGAAATTGTATTAAACTAAGAAACTTCTTCAAAGAAAGAAAACCAAGCAGCAGAGTAAAGAAACAACCAACAGAATAGGAGAAAATAATTGCAAACTATTCATTCCAAAGGGAATTAAAATCTGAATACATAAAGAATTCAAAAATTTCAAATACTAAAAATAAATAGTCCTATTTAAAAATGAGCAAATGATATGAATTGACATTTCTTTTAAGAAGATACATAAAAGACCAACTAATATATGAAAAAAAATAATTTGTCATTTGCCATCAGGAAAATGCTAATCAAAACCTCAGTGAGACATAATCTTACCCCAGTTAGAATAGCCATCATATTTAATAATAACAAAAGTTGGAGAGGATTGGAGGAAACTAAACTCTTATACACTGTTGATGAGAATATAATCTGTACAGGTATTATGAAGAACAGTATAGAGTTTCCTCAAAAAAATAAAAATAGATCTATATTATCTATCTATCCAACATCTGGAGATATATCCGACGGAAATTTTAAAATTTACCTATGTTTATTGCATCACTATTAATTGTACCTAAAATGCAGAATTAGCTTAGGTGCCCGGTAAGAGATGAATGGATAAAAATTTTCATCCACATATACAACAGAATGTTATTAAGCCATAGAGAATAATGAAATTCTCTCACGGCAAAATGTATAAAATGGGAAGTCATTATTTATATTAAATGAAATAGGTCAGACATAAAAAGACAAGTACTGCATCTCCTCTCACATGGCAATGCTAAAAAAAAAATACACCTTAATATAAAAAAGTGATTACCAGAGACTAGGAAGGGTGGAGGAAGGGTAAAAAGTGGGCAGTTTGATTGAGTCAGTGCATGCTGAGTGCATGTATGAAACCTCATTTGGATATATGATTAACATGTGTTGATATTTTTTAAAAACATGCTCAACATCACTATTCTTTAAGGAAATAAAAATCAAACTACAATGAGATTATCTCACTCCAGTCTCAACTGTTTTTATCAAAAAAGCAAACAAAACAAATGAAAATAAGAGCCCTCATACACCAGTTACGATGCAGATGAAAGCCAGCTCTTATACAGTGCGAGTATAAATTTAAATTACTATTACCATTATGGAAAACAATATGGAAGTTCCTCAAAAAATTAGAATCAGAACTACCATATGATCTACCCATTTCATTCTATCTTTGGTATATATACAAATGAACTGAATTCAACCTCCCAAAAAGATAGGCACATTCCCATGTTTATTGTTACTCTATTCATACTATCCAAGGTATGAAATCATAGGAGCTGTCACTGATTGATGAATGGATACAGGAAATGTGGTATATGCACATAACAGAATATTGTTCACCCATAAAAAGAAATGAAATCCTGCCATCTGTGATAAAATGGATGAAAGAGAAGGATATTATGTCAAGTGAAATTCACCAATCACAGAAAGATGAAAGCTGCATGCTCTCACTCACATGTGGAAAATAAAATGACTTCATGTAAGTAGAGAGTAGAACAATAGTTACTACTAGAAGTTAGGAAGGATAAAGTAGAGAGGACTGAGGGAACCCAGATAACAAGAACCAAAAAAGTGTTGGACAGGAAGAGTGCTTCTAATGTTCTGCAGCACAGTAAGATGAGTATAGTTTAGAAACACCTGTCCTATATTTAAAAAAAGAACTAGCAGAGAGTAGTTTGAAGGTTTCAAACAGATAGAAATAATAAATGTAAAAGGACATGAAAATGCTGATTACCAAGATGTATGCATGCAAATATGGATTTATCACTCTATACACCTAAATATGTACAATTATGATGTACTGGTTTTAAAAGTTTTAAAAGTTTAATAAGAGTATTCAAGTAAAAGGAAGGTCAAAATACCTGTGAAGAATTTGAGAGGGGAAAAAAACCAACACCTTCAGATCAGAATTAAAGAAATGTCAATGTATATTATTCATTTTACAATAACTCCTAATGATTTACTAAACAAACAATTCTCATAGAATTGTAAAACTGATAGATGCCAATTATCAAGAGAAAAGATTAGAAAAAACTGAAAATATAAACAACCTGTCTTTTTTTATTTGATGTGCTTTGAAGAATTAGACTCATCCCAAATCTGTATTATTCATAAATTGAAAATATAATATTAAAACACAAAATAACCAATTTTAGACACAATTTATTAATGTTTTATAGTTGTTTTCTACAGAATTTCACATTAGAATCTAAGTTATATTTTCCATTTTCAAGTATTTCTTCTGGTGGTTAGTGTTTCAATGCATGCATATATTCTGCAGTTATATCTATGAGAGAATTCTTCCTTTCCGATTATAGAAACTTCTGTGTTGCATGCTTTTGATATTGGGTTCCTACTTAAGCCTACAAACTTTACCAGACAAAATGATCTAGTCAGCACTTCTTTTCTATTGAAAAATTCCTTAGATAAATAAATGTATATGCTCTTGAATTAAACAGAAGTAATTTTTGATATGACCACATATCCATTTTTTTCTGAACATTCAACCCTTATAGAAAATCCACCATTATAAACAAAAGAACATTCCTTCTTTTGGTTTTTTTTCTTTTGATTTTACTTTCCTTCATGGTAACAGTTAAAGGATGATTGTAAATGTATTCCTATTTTCAGATCAATGTAAAAAATTCTGGGAGAAACTAAGTAAATATAATCACCATTTGTGTTTTCTAATATTATGATATTATATAACACATATAACTGATACATTTATATGTAACATTTTTTTCTTTTTTGATATTAATTATAGACTTGAAATGTAGAACAAATATTGAGATTTAGAGAAGGAGGATAAATTTTGGAAGCACAGATAGGATTTTAATCATAATTCTGTCATTTGTTCATACATGTAATCTTTTAAGAAATACTGAAATATTGATTTCCTATTAATAAAGTTTCATTAGCAATACTTTCCCAAGTTATTCTCATATTTGAAAATAAAATATATACAAAGCACTTACTCAGTACTTGGCTTAATATTGGAACTTAACTAATTGTTCCTGGGAAGGCTGCAAGATTTAATTCATGATCAGATATTATCAAGGGTAAAATCTATTTGCTTATATTTTCAAAATCTAACTATATTTGGAGACACATGAGAAAATATATTTAACAAATTCACCAGAGTGAGCCATCCAAAGAAGTGCAGTCACCCAGACTATACTCTATCTTTTGAAAATAGCAATAATTTTATCTAACTTCAAACCAATTAAAATGAAAGTTTGGGTGGTATGATCAAGCTCTAGTTTTCAGAAAAATCAGAGCATTAGATGGGTGATCAAAATTCATTTCTTTTATTTAATGAGTCACATAAACTGAAGGCTTTTCTAAGCAAAATTTATTCTACTAAATTTATTAAACAGTGGCTAATAATATGCATTATTTTAAGTACTTAAAATACGTTTATTTGTTCTACAAAACAAAACTGAGAATTTTCTAGAATTATTGTACTCAAGGAAAAACGAAGCATGGAAATATTAGTAACATTCCCAGGTGTGCAGGTGATGTTGACAGAGTTGGATTTCCAACCAGGCAGTATGAATATAAAGTCCATGTCTTAACCACTTCACCCTATAATGCCTCCTGAGCTGCACTTGATTTGCATACATAATAATATAGATAATACTAATAACATAAGAATTGCTATCAACTTCAAAATTTCCTCACTTTTGGCACTGAACGTCTTATTATGTGTAACTAAAATCCAAGTGAATTAAATATAATTATTAATTTATAGATTAGATTTTTGAAAATGTAATTATATAACTCTTCAAATACATTTAAAATAGAGAGCCCTTGTCTTCCTAATAAATTTAATCTCTATATGACTCAGATATAATTATACTATTAATATCTTGTACATTTTCTTATTGTCGTCTTTAAAATTGTCCTATATCTTTTCTTAATAATATCTAATCTTACTGTGTTACATTTTTATGGCACATCCACTCATTTTGTTTTTGGAAGAAAATAGAATATAAATAAATAAATGTCTCTACATTATTTTGACATAAAAAATTGAGTCAATTATATAGGAGCATATCCTACATTATGACAATTAAATATAGAGGAAAACTTCTTAATAATAAAATATTTAAATTATTTTCAAGTGACTTGGTATCAATTTACAATTGAATTTTTGGTTCCTGTACCTGAGTCAGGCATTTTATATTTGCAAATAATAGAGCCATATTTATGTTGACTCATTAATGTGGCAAATTATTTGGAATAACTTATTATTCATTTACCCTGTTCTACTAGAGAAGTAACTAAAACTCAGGAGTTTAGTTGAATTAAGTTCCTACAATCTGTGACTAACAAAATTAATGGTTCAGGACATAATATTTTAATCCTATAACAAGCATACTTTCTGCTTTTTATGAGTGTGGATACATTTCTCTTCTGTGCTTTTCTGTGACATATTCTTTCCTGATGCTTGTAGAGCCTAGAAGAAACTTCAAGCACAGAACACAACAGGGTCCAAGAGATAAACATTAGGTTAGAATCTATCCATTACAAGTAGAAATTATGCAATGGTGAAATGGTGACTATACAGATAGAAGTTAAAATTATAGATGACTGGAAGAATCAATCATTTTTGAGAGATTAACCAACATGATATAAATAAGTTTGAAAATTGCATGCATATACTTACAATTCATTTCAAGAAAACAAAGTCAAAACATAATACCTCCTTCTTCCTCCCCAACATGATATTTGAGAATCATCAGTTTTGTGGATTACTAATGTTTGTTTATTGAGGTGAAAGGTCTAGGTAGAGTCACAATTGAATTTAGAATATTTTCAAGTATCAAGATTGTTGATAGCACTCCCTGTCTATATGAAATATCATAAATATAACATAATATCTTTGCACATAGAAAATTGTTAGGATATATTTTATCAATTTTGTCCAGATAATCTTCTTATGGCTTTCTGTATGTTTATTATGTTCTTGATCTCTTTCATTGTCTAATTGCTCAAATGTAACTTTCTGATCCATACATAACTTTCTAAAATAAGAGTTGGGACAATAATTGAAATCAAGTGAGGTTATTACTCAGCTTAAATTGATAAATCCCTTCCAGAAAGTTCAGGAAATTTTCCCTCATCTGTATTATTTGATTAAGTAATAGCCAGTATTGATATTTTTTCATATTCTCACAGTGAAGTTCTCATCAATTAATTTGGATTTTATCTTGTTAGGAATATATTCAGATTGATAAATTCATGATCATAACAAAGCAAATTAAGATTTAAATTAACTGAATCAAAAATGACTTGCTATAACAAATTCCATAATAAGTGTGGCCAGAATATTTCAATAGAACTGCTATTCTTTTAGCTATTAGACTAGAAAATCCTCTTCTCTATCAATGTTGAGATAGTTGCTGTTTTTGCCAATTTCCCAAGCCTGGTTTCTGATTGTGTTAGTCATCTTTTTGTTTCTGTGACCAAAATACCTGAAAAAAAAAACTCAAGGAGGAAAAGTTTATTTGGGGTTCACGGTTTCAAAGCTTCAGTCCATGGTCTGAGGTAAGGTATGATATTATGGTTGAAGGATGTGACAGAGGAAAGGAAAGTTTTTCAGCTTATTACAACTGGGAATTGGAGGGAGGGAGAGGAGGGGAGGGAGGGAGAGAGAGAGAGAGACAGAGAGAGACAGAGAAAAGAGAGAGAGAGAGATGTGTGTGTGTGTGTGTGTGTGTGTGTGAGAGAGAGAGAGAGAGAGATCCAGGAATAATATATAATCCCTAAGGGGATGTCCCTCAGTGACATATTTCTTCCAGTCACAACCTACCTGCCTATAGTTACCACTGTAATTCATTAAAATTTTTATTCCATCTAATGGATTAATTCACTGATGAGGTTATAGCTCTCTTAATCTAATCATTTCACCACTGAACATCCCTGTGTTGCTTAACACTTGAGGTTTTCAGAGGATATTAAAGATCCAAACCATAACAATGGTAGATCACCATGCTTTCCTATCATAAACAACTTTGTCTCAAAACTGAAGACAGTTTTATAATCGCTTCACATCAACTACAATGGCACTGAATGAATAGTTTTCAGCTTTATAGGCATTTTGCAACTTCAGCATGACTAGGGTTTTGTGATTTTTGGGTTTTGTTTGTTTGTTTGTTTTTAAGTTCATTACCTACTTGTATGCTGTGTATGTACATAAAAGCCATAGCTGGTTTTTCATTTAAAAATAATTCAATATAGAGAATTTTGGCCCTTAAAAAAAGATTAATTACAACTACTTGAAGAGAAATTTGAATCCATTCAAGTGACTTTGTGTTATTTTGCTATAGTTCATTTTGTATATAAAACTGAATTTTTTTTGAAGTTTCATATATTCTGAGATTCCTGAAAGTAGAAAAAGGGCTGTAATCATCTCTGTATCTTTACTGCCTAGCATGCATGCTTTACATAATATGCAACCGAACCTCATTCACTGAATAATTGCCTAAATAAGTTATACAGTTCTCAAAATACTACTTAGAATTTTTACCTCTCCATGTGTATAAAGTAATTCCCAGAAGGAGTTCTAATATTTGTTGCATATCAAGTGAACAAAGGATAGAGTGAAAACAAGAGTGATCTAATGACAACAAAAAGTAGCATCTTTTCAAATAAGAACATTTGGCATAACATCTGGAACTTTTAGATACTTATACAGTAGCTCATCACATTTTCAGCAAAGACTTTTATTTATTAAAAGTGTTGTGGTTAAAAAAAGAAATTTCCAATCATTACTACATACATTGATTAAAACTTGGAAATAAAAACAATTAAAATTTGTTTTGAAGATATTTAGCAAGTAATTTGTAACTTTGGTACAATATCTGTGATAACATAATTTATTAATAATTCTATTTCTTTCTAAAACTCCTTTCTCTCAATGTGAATTTGCCCAGGATAATGAACCCATAAGAATACTAAATCTAAAAAGTTGAATTTTTTAGGATAACTTTGTAAAATATTTTATTGTTAGATTTTTGTTAATGATATGCATTTTGTTAGTGATGTGCATTCTGTTAGCAATAATTAAATTACACTCCTGTCTACTATTAAAAATAATCACTAAAAATTTTCTTGTAATTCATAGTACCAGATATTATAACATTATACTAATACATTTTGAGCAGATTCACATTATTTCATATATGATGAGGCAATCAATGATGCCAGATGGACAAGGACAAATCAACAAGGCCTGAGGGTATGTAATAATCATGTAGAGGAGGAAATATAATTTCAAATTATATTTAACTTGAGTTTCTCAAGGAAATGAATAAAACATAATTGCAGTTTAAGTATATACTTGTAGCTAATGAAAGTTGTTTCAAGTGGAGAAAATATGAAGGGATATTTTACATTAAGACCAAAGGCAAGAAAAAAATTAACATAAAGAAAGAAATTTTTGGCAACAAATGAGGTATTAGATTAAAACTGCTCATAGAAATGCCAGTGATGAAGGCCCAGCAGCTCGCTGGCGTGGTAGACACATCACCCCAATTGGAGGAAGGTCCCAGCTGCTGCCCACAAGGTAGGCAGACCACGCGACCTGGAGAAGGGGCCCAGCGGCACGCCGGCCTAGTTGAAAGATCACCCCAATTGACGGAGGGGCACAGCCGCCGCCTGCGCCTGCAAGGTAGGAAGACCTGCAACCTGGAGAACAGGCCCAGCAGCCTGCCCGCGTGGTAGACAGATCATCCCAATTGGAGGAGGGGCCCAGCCGTTACCCACAAGGTAGGCAGACCACGCGACCTGGAGAAGGGGCCCAGCGGCCCGCTGGCGAGATAGACAGATCACCCCAATTGGAGGAGGAGCACAGCCACCGCCCGCCCCTGCAAGGGAGACTTTGCAACTATACAAGAGCAATATAAATATATAGGGGGAAAATCCAATAATACAACAGTTTCACCAAGCAGAAAGAAATGCAAGTAGTATGAAAAGACAAGGAAAGAAAGGACCACAAGCAATGCAGGTCAACTCAACTTTAGAAGAGGTAACAGCTGCAGCAGATGGAATGTCAGATAAAGAATTCAGGATTTACATGCTTCAGAATATCTGGAGTCTCAAGGAAGACATTAGACAGCAAAATCAGACAATGAAAGATCACTTCGACAATGA
>NW_026000075.1:17513354-17638339 GCF_001458135.2 Marmota marmota marmota
TTATGCTAAGTGAAGCTAGCCAATCCCTAAAAAACAAATGCCAAATGTCTTCTTTGATATAAGGAGAGTAACTAAGAACAGAGTAGGGTCGAAGAGCATGAGAAGAAGATCAACATTAAACAGAGATGAGAGGTGGGAGGGAAAGGGAGAGAGAAGGGAAATTGCATGGAAATGGAAGGAGATCCTCAGGGTTATACAAAAGTACATACAAGAGGAAGTGAGGGGAAAGGGGAAAAAAAAACAAGTGGGAGAAATGAGTTACAGTAGATGGGGTAGAGAGAGAGAAGAGGGGAGGGGAGGGGAGGGAAGGGGGGATAGTAGAGGATAGGAAAGGCAGCAGAATACAACAGACACTAGTATGGCAATATGTAAATCAGTGGATCTGTAACCGATGTGATTATGCAATCTGTATACGGGGTAAAAATGGGAGTTCATAACCCACTTGAATCAAAGTGTGAAATATGATATGTCAAGAACTATGTAATGTTTTGAACAACCAACAATAAAAGTTAAAAAAAAAAAAAAGAAACGCCAGTGATGATGCAAACAATGGTTTACCACTAGACTCTGAATAGGATCTAGGATATGTAAGTAGTTATATAAATGGAATAAAATACATGAGTTGATTTGTTGCTAAGCAGAAAATTTCACAAATATTTAAACATTTCCTATCACATGAATCCATGGAATTTTAATTTTGCTCTAAGCGAAATCAAGTGCCTTCAGGAAATGATGAAATGTTTAAATTGTGAAGCTTTTGCATATTCTGATTTTTTGAAACCAAAAACATGAAAAAAAATAATTAAAATTCTACGAAAAAATTATTAAAGAATTGTTGTTATCAAAAATCCTGAAAAAATTTTCTTCTTCTTGCTGGCCTGGAGAGAAGCAGTAGCAGCTTCTATATTCCCATCTCCTTCATCTGTGCTATTGACAAACAAACAAACAAACAAACACAAAAAACTTATATTGAGAGATGAAGACAACAAAAATGTTGCCTTTGTGTCACTATCAAGAACCTGTTGCTTCTGTGGATATATAATAAATAAATGGATGGATGGATGAATGGATAATTAGAATGATAAATAAACATCTCTAATTGTGGGAGAGAGAAGGAATACATGTGAATTCCAGGGTTATAACCAGAGAAGGGGAAGACAGATATGAAAGACATATACCCTAATCTCAGAGACACAATGCCTTTCTAAACCTCAAGTTTAATCCAGATGTCTGAACACTCCACCCTTACTTACCAGGCCACCATGTTTTGGATGAATACAGATACGGCAGTTACAAGAGACAGGTATTGGCCATGTGGTACAGTAAAGAGAAAGGGTGGAGAAGATATCAAGGAAAAAATATCTGGCTAATTAACTTTCATTCAAAACACAAATTTTCATTAATGAAACTTGATAACTGTATAGCACTGAGGGTAACCATAGTAACAAAAAATATCAAGTTGAGCTCTTGACTAAATTAATAAAACCTTCATAGTAAACTTCAAAATTATTATCTCATTCTCTATCATCCTACATAAGATGTTTTATTAAGTAAAAATAAGAACAAAACAACAGCAAATATTAAATATTAAAATATTAAAGGCAGTTAAAAATAAAAGAAAAATATTAGAGTATAAACATGAGAATTATAAAAAAAACACTTCTCTTTTATAGCTAGAAAATAATATCTTGAAAGTACTAAGGCAAAGAAAAAAAATTGTGGCCCGTTATTCTGAATCTACAAAAGAGGTCTTTCAAAAAGAGAGTATTTAAGAAAACTCATCTTCTGTGATCAATATATAATTGTAAAGGTGGCAGAAACGCAGGTGGCACTTAGGACACAACCTCAACAGGTCTTTGATATCGAAGTTCTGGCTGTGATGGGAAAATCATGCATCTTGAGGTGAAAAATGGAAGTATTTGGTTGGACAATACCAAGAATTTGACTATGACTTTTCTTTTTATCTTGCAGCATACCAAAATGACACTCTTCCATTTTCCTAGGCCCCTAACCTCTGCTTGTATGGTAATCATGCAGTGGCTTCACCTGAATATTATAGTATTCCTCATTGTTTCCTCCACCATCTTGCCTTTAGACTGATAATCTGAGTCAGGTCTCAGCATAAACCTGGATGGAAGCACCTTCTCTGCCCCAGAAGGAGCAGAATTTTACTCCAAATTAAATAAAAACCAAATGTGCTTAGAAGAATTCAGGAGGAGGGCATCTTTAGGTATTAGAATGGGAAAGAAGTTATCAGAGGCTGGATAGAACAGACTTTATTACTATGAAGGTATGCACCCATGAGTTGGACTTTAATATTCCAGCAAAACTATCTAGAATCAGACTTAATCTATTGGTTTGGCTCATTGAATTCTGGACATAAATATGGTTTATGGCAAATGAGATAGATTTTGGTATAGTTTTGAGAAAGTGGTCAGTAAGTTCATGGAAATGGAAATATTAGGAAATATTAGTTCTCTAAGTTGTCAGAACCCACTACCCAATTATGTTTTCAAAATTGTTCCAGAGGACACAGGGTTTTATTAAGGAAACAGGGAATTCCTGGAAAGGTCAAATTGTTATATTTGAGAATTTTGAAGACTGCTTCCTATAGAATTCAGTTCATAGTCAGAGAGGTTCCCATGTAACTGGGATTTCCAGATGCAATAGTGATTATTTTGAATTCTGAGATGGTGGAAGTTGAACAGTAGCACTTAATCACCAAAGACAAGATGAATGTAAACACTGTAATGGGTAGTTAGGTAGAAATAACAATCCATAAGGATAGTTGGAAAGTAGTTAATACATCATGGTGTTCTTACAGGTGTGAGAGATGGATAGCTGACTAGGGTCTTGCTTGACTTGTGTAATAACATTTGTAAAGAAAAATCAATAGCTGGCATCATCTATCACAATAGAAAAATTGAGTCCTTAATCTACTTTTCTGATCTAAGTAAAATTATAAAGCCAATGAACATTAAAGGGAAGTCTAGGTTCCCATGAGGAAAAATTCAGTAATTTCATGGCAATTATAAATATCTCTCCAATCTCTTCTTACAAGCCTTAGAAGCATTCTCCAGGGTGTTTGTGCACTGATTAAAGGGAAATACCCAGAGTTTCCAAGGACAATTTGATAAGAGGTCTGAAATAATCTGAAGATTACACACTTCATTATAGTGCTTTAAAGTGGTACCATATGGCAATCATTTGCTACAGATTTACCCCAAAACTATCTCAGAGTAGATAGTTATTTTCTAAGTTTTGCAAGTATTTTCAAAATAGATTTACTTAGTAACTGGAAGAACTTTCATGTCAGCAAAGATGTCTACTATGAGTTGGGTGTTATTTTCACCGAATTATAAGGTCACTTGAAAACATGGCTTTTAGTTGTACAAAAGAAATGACATTTAGTATTTGGGATGGGTATTCCTATAAAAGAGCTAATATCTTTCTGTCACATTTGAAATGGGTATTTGAGATCTATTCTCACAATGGTCTGCCTAGTGATGTTTATGTTTGCTTTGTATACATTAATATATTTTCTAGGGTCTTAAGCTTCATCCTAAGAAAATAAAATACTGGTATTTATGGAATAATTTTTGTTTTAAGAAAATAAAATGGAAATTGTATATTCAGAAAAAAATGTGGAAAATAGAAAAGGAGATATATTAAAGGTGTTTCCCTTTCACAGGCCCACCTCCTCCCTTTTCAACTGGCCCAGTTCCCTCTGTTCCTCCTGTATTGTCATCCCTCACACCTCAAATTGACTCTGGGCAAAGGAGAGGTGAAGCTCTTCTGAATGGGCCATTCCCCTTATTTGTGAATTTCCAGAAAAAGCAGCCTGAGCGCAGAATTTTATTAGCTGGTAATGAACTCTCTGCTCTATTTGAGGACATGGGTTTGTATGTCTGGTAACTTAACCCCAAGTTTACTTTATGTCTCAACCCAGATTTCACCTCCAAGAATCCCTTTTATCACAAGAAATGATAAAGAGACCTGAGCAGGGGATAATGCATAACTTTGTTCCCATGTGAAGACAGAAGGAATGTTGTAGCTCTAGTCACTTGAGAAAAAGGCACATGAATACAGTATTAACCTAGTGAATGTCAATATGGGAAAGGAATTAAAGTGCTATATAAGTATCATTTTTATTGTCTCAATCTGTAGAAAACCGCCCCTTCCTATTTGGATCATTAGCAAAGTTGATGCCATTGAGGAGCTACCCAGGATTCCTGTGAGTCTTCGCCATCTCTTCTTCACAGCTGATGTTACTTATTTACAAGCCTCTTTTCCTTATGCCCTGGAATTTCACAGAACTGTTCCAGAACATGGTTTTCTTCCATAGGCCTAGTCATGGAGATGTGCATGGCTACTGTGTGAGATTCTGCAACCAGCAGACTTTGCTCCATTCATAAAGGGAGCACATTAGGTTCTAGAAGATCACCAGTGGAGGCCATGGGAAGCTATTTACAACCTTCCATAACTAAGTAAGAGCTTGGGTGTTAGAGGCCCACCAAAAGTGGTTGCTACTGATATCAGTGAAGGTTTTCTGGTGAAGTGAGCAGGGAGAAGCAGTATCAATTTACTCAGAGGATGGGCGAAGCTTCCAATGGTAGACATTAGTGGTTTATTGAGGCTTTCTGAAAATTTTAGTGGTAAGGATCCTGGGGAAAATCAAAATTGTATTCTTAGAAAATTTTAGGTCAGCTCTTTTGTCATGTCTCTCTCCCTATAATATCACCACATGTACAGGGAAGAATGAGTAAATTTGATAAAGATGGCCAACCACTATATATATTTTTATACAAAAATTTAAGCCATTAAACTCTGTAATCCTAACCCTGCAGATATTTTGAACTATTCCTACTTCTGACTTTGGTAACACTGCTTAAAAATTTTATTTCTGCATTTGATCTATGTTCTGTTACCTCTCTCAATCTTTCCTTCTGAAATGCCTCTCTGCCTCCTTTTCTTTTTTTTTTCTCTTCTATTTCTCTAATGGTTTATTATAAATTCTTATTTTCCTTTTGTTTACAGATTCCAGAGAACACCTCAAAGTTTTCAGGACTCATGTTATTTTCTCTTGTTATTTACAAAACAAAGATGACGTCTTAGATTACTACAGTATTAAAGACAAAATATTTCTACTTTTGCAACAGCAGACAAAATCTCTGATGGAATAATTGTATGACAATTTTCCAGCCCCTTTAATTTGTGCCCTAGAATGTTAAAAGCCTTTTACAAAACCAAAATTGCAAATAGCCTTTTCCCCAGCTTTAGAGATATTACATTTTTAAAAACTTGACCTGATTTAACTGATATTCCTGTTTATATTGCATATTTGATAATGTTTAATGATGAGTCATGTACTTTAGATAAAAGTGGCTCAGTTAAGTCTTCTTGTGGCTTGGTTACTTACAAAAATCTTGAAAGCTTACATTCAACTGGAATTAAATCTTCACAAACAGATGAGTTAATAGCAGTCACCAGAACTGTAATACTAGGTTCAAGATTTAATATAAATATAAAACTACTAATAATTATTTTGGTATCCATCATGCAATACAAAAAAAATTTAAAGAAAAGGTTTTCTACCTAAAATAAGAACTGAAAACACCTCATGATAAATAGTTGTTTTTTCAGAGGCTTTACAGGTTCCTGCTCAGATATCGGTGATTAATTGTAGTGCTCATACAAAATAAGTTTCTAAAGGCAATAGTTTTGCTAATAGAGCTACAAAAGCTGCTATTATAACACAGCAGACAGCAAGCATAGAAGCTACACTTTTGATACAATAAGAAACTTTTGTTCATTTTTAAATATATATTTCAAAAGGAAAATGAACAAATTGTTTATAAAAGGCACAACAAATGAAATTGAGAAAACAGAGGGAGTTACCTAAAACAATTCCTATACTACCATTGGTTTTAGCTTGATTAATGTTGTTGTGTCATCAAAAAAAAAATCTGAATAAAACAAAGACTTTATTAGACTCTTATTCTTATTTATTAGACTACAAAAGATAAGATTCAAAAGATATGAGAATTTTTACTTACTAGTAAGTATTTATGAATCACCACCAAGGTAAGCACATGAAGTTTTCCTTGAACAACCTCATCAGGAATTTGCAGCATTTGGATTTCATAGAATGAATGCTTGTAGGAGAGAAGCCACTATTTATGAAATGTATAAAGTGCATGATATTTGCCACACCTACAGTTCGTCCCTCTTCAAAATCTGGGACTCAGGGCTGGGGATGTGGCTCAAGTGGTAGCGTGCTCACCTGGCATGCGTGCGGCCTGGGTTCGATCCTCAGCACCACATACAAACAAAGATGTTGTGTCCACCAAAAACTAAAAAATAAACACTAAAAAATTCTCTCTCTCTCAAAAAAAAAAAAAAAATCTGGGACTCAGAATAAAGTTCCTTAATATCCACTGTAGAACATCAAAGCATTTGAATTAGACAGAGAAGCCCTTTTAGTCCTTCTGTGATCCAGGAATTATGCCAATGTGTGCAAACTCCTATGCCTTTCTGCTATGCAGTGCCAACCAACAATTTAGATATCAGTACTAACATCACCAATTATGGATATTTTTTATAGATGTTGGATAAAATATGTTTTAAAATTTATTTTAGCTGCTTCATGAAGCATAAAAATATACCTGTTCACAGGGTAGCATATAATCTTTTGATACATGTATAGAAAATTTAATCTTTTCTCCCTAACCTTATATCCTTATATATATATTCTTATTTTATATATATATATATATATATATATATATATATATATGGTATATATTTTAAAATTTGTATGCATAATATGTAATTAAAATTTAAAATATAAGTAAAATGTTTAAAATTTTAAAAAGATTGTTAATTAATGATTAGGTTTATGAGTGAATAATTTTAAAACTATAATATATTAGTATTTTTAGCACCAAATCTACTTATTTATCAATGGGGCTATGATAACAGACATCAATTTTAAAATTAATAACTTGAATCTGTAGGAAGTGATTTGGAAGAAAAATGCATTGAGTTACCACTTTGAAATTGAGTATAAGAGGTATATTCTTAACTCACAAGTTTTTTACGGATGGTGATTTAATTGTTCTATCATCTAACTACTATGCTGTTTCAAGTGACATGTAGTCAGATTTTTCACTTTCAATTCAAGGAGTATTTTCAAATGTTCTCAGAGGTTTAGGGGTTGATTTATGATTATTGTGCCATGAATTATTTTATAATTCATTACTTTTTTTTCTATGTTAGATAAGCAATTTGCTTTCTGTGTCAATATTTTGGTGCATGCCATTCCTTGCTTTCCTGCTTGGTCTTGTTCACTTAAATAAATATTTGAAATAGATAAAAATCACTATCATCATCATGATCTCAGATATACTGCTTAAATAAGTAGTCAGAAACTGGTTTTTTAAACTCATATTTAATAGTGAAAGGAACAAGTTCTTCTTTCATGTTGGGGGTGGAGGAAGTTAAAGTAACTTTTATCCTCAGAAATTCTGGTCGTATTTTTCTGATGAGAAATCAACCTCTATTTTTAGAAAAAAAGGAGCAACATGAGGCTTTTAAAGTCTTGGGCATAAAGACAGAACCATAAGTACCACAGAAGTAGGACAAAAAGGAGGGAAAGATGATTGTGCGTGGGTTCCTAGGTCACCTAAAGCCAAAACTCATAAGTTTCAGGCCTGCCTTAAGGTCTAGAAGCTCTGTGGAGAGTTTGAAGAACTAATATAAATCAGTTTGGTAGAGACTGGAGTGGCTACTGTCCAAAAAAGTCCACCAGAGTCTGAGCATAGGCACTAATCAGGCTTTGGACCCTTGCCAATAAGCACCACACTTTGACACGGTGAGTCATAAAACCCATATTTGTGAAATTCTTTCCATGATCTGTACTCTCTAAATTTTATCTACCAATATGTTAAATTTTTGTATTTAAAGAAGAGCAAGTTCAAGCTGAATCACATCATCACAAAATGTCAAAATATCAGAAGTAAAGCAAATATTTTAAATATATAAAATTTAAAAAAATGAGTTTGTTTTTTGCTTTGTGTTTTAGTTCCTCTTTTGTACTAAGTTTTGTCTTCAAATTTACTTTAAGGTACCTATAAATCTGTGGCTTTATATATTAAAGTGCATTGATTGCAAGTGCTATAATTATTACATCAAAAATCTATACTTAAAAAATTTTGCTTTAAATAATTTTTGCTATCCTATGGTGAGAAAACACAGAGTCGGCATGTATTCTCTTTCTTCAAAGTCCCCAATGGAATTGAGTCACACCTATTCCTAGAAGTCATTTGCCAAATAAATTACAAATATTCAAATATTTTGTTAGGGTCTGTGGGAATCCTTAAGCAATGACATTTTACTTCTTTAGTGCATTTAAGATTTGTCTACACAATTTGTTTTTCACAGGATTTAAAGTGTTGCAAAACTCCTGTTACTTAAAAATCAAGATTCAATATTCAAGTTTTACATTGCCAATGTAACTTTCCTGGGAATAGATTTATGTACTTCAGTGTCTTTCCTTTTCCATGTGTGTTCTACAAAATGCAACAAAAGTCAACTTAATGACCAATATGATGTCATTTTTTGTTGTTGTTGTTCCTTTCATTTTTTTTTCCTGTAAAGTCAAAAGACATGTGCATCATTTAGAAATCAATAAAGCAGTTCACAGTACAAGGCTTAATGGTTTCAGATGTGTGAAATATGAATTCCAACTGTCATGAAACACATTTATATAAGCACTTACTTCTACCCCATGCTTTTGAAAACTCCAGTCTATTTTTTATCATTTCTTGCACTGTCCCTCTCATTTCAACTCTTAAGTACTAAAATTTTAAAATCAATTTTAATGCTTGGTGTGTATGCACTCTTCTTTTTCATCAGTTTTGGCTATTCATAAACACTTATCATTCTGTATTAAATTGTTTACCAATTCATCAAATCAAAAATAACAAAATGAAGGGCTGGGGCTATAGGTCAGTTGGTAGAGTGCCTGCCTCAATGTGCACAAGACCCTGGGTTCAAATCCCAGCACCAGAAACACACACACAAAAAGAAGCCTTAATCTTATATAATAAATATGAAATGAAGAAAATCTTCACACCTATCTGCACTTCGAAGCTTACTTTATAAAATAATTTTGAAGGTCAGATAAAATGTAAATATAAAAACTCTTTGAAAAATGTATCACAATGTAAAAATGAGAAACACGGTTTCAGCCTTGTTGAGTTAAACACTAATTGCTGTCCTGGAAAGCTTTTAGGAAAATAAACAATAAAAAAAATTATAATGAAAAAAAATGGAGAGGGGAAGCTGGCCACTTCTTTTATCTCCAATCTTTAAGTGAGGAACAAAGTAAAAAATGTGCTCATAAAACATCTGTGGAAGTATGCCTGCACAGTGGACATGCTACCTATCCTATATATGTCCCCCTTTTGTAGTTAGTGTGTCCCTCCATTGTATCCTGGCCTGCAGCCACTAAAGAGTAACAACATTTCAGAAACCTCTCCAATGAGTCCTCCACATTCTCTATTTGGAATTGGTAAACAGTATGTTCGGGACATTTGCAGCCCTGGGGTTTAATAAACTACTATTTTAAGGGACTAGAAGAAAAGAAAATATTGAAAAATCTTACCCAAACTGAAATTAAAATTCATAATACACCAGGCTATATTCTATGGTAAATGTGAACACAGTGACCTCTACACATTGATACATTATCTATTGTAAGATGTGGAAGGAATGTGAGAAAATGAAGGAACATTAAGTTTTAGAGACTTGTGAATTACTGGGAATAAATGGCAGATGAAAATTGAACCCCAGCTCTTTTACTGTACCTTTTCTACCAACGTATTTGCTCTACTGAATCGTGAATATTTTGTAGAGCAGGTAAAATTCAATATTTTAAGTAATTCTTCTTAAAATACAATTTTTTTCTCATTTTTGTAACAGGAGATGTTTATATTAGGCAATCTAATCTCTTACTTCAGGGATCCCTTCCTTTTCCTCTTTGAATCACCAAGGAATTGATATGTCACATGAAGAAGGGGAATGCTGGAATTTCTTTTCCAATTTTTAACTTCTATTATTTATCTGCATCAAAAAAAAAAAAACCTAAGGTTTGAAGATGGATATGCACCTTCTGTTGGTTCATTCATTCCAGTTAAGAATGCATACCATTAAGTATTGTAGCAGCAATCAAGTATAAATAAGCATGTGCTTCACAATATACTTATTGTCAAGTCAGCCAAAAAAAGGAATTTGAGCAACACATGTGAAGCATTTGGAGTCTGATTTTTACTGAGCACAGGATTCTCCCTATAGAAAAACAAATGTCAGCTGCTGAAATGTCAGGTTGTTTTCATTTTATAATAAACAAGAAACAGGCACCATGATTAAAACATTGGACGACTTAGAATTGAATAAGTTAAGGGCAGGCTACCTTAGGATACCACCACCACATTTTTTAACTATTAGGAGGGATCTGCTGAGGTTGAAGGTGACTTCCAGTAGGCAAAAATCTGATTACTGCATTTTAGAGCACTATCCTTGATTTGGGAATGTTAATAAATTTCTGGGATGAGCATCTGGAATATTAGTCTAAATATCACAAAATGGTCAGAGGTCTAGGATCTAAACAGCAATTTCATAATTTCAGCAATTCTATTAGGCTTTTGGTATTCTTTAGGTTATGAATTTTAAATATGTTCTACCTTGTTCTTTGAAACAAAATGTTCATTGATTCATTTCATTATTTTCTGTGGATCTAAGTATCCCTTAATATAAAATGAGTGAATTTTTCATAAGATACTTTACTGCAAGGAAAATCACATTTCTAGATGAAGTTAAATGACTCAAGTGTTTTTTAGGTAGGCTAAAAATCAAAACTCATTAATTTTAAGAGCCTCTATTCTTCACCTTGATACTTAGAACCCTGTACCAAACATATAATCTGTACCAATTCACATACAAAAATCCATATTGCAGCAACTTCTCTGTGGGCATTGACTACTTTCATGCAGAAGAAGTAACTTCAGGTCCAGGACTTGGGCCTGTTCCTTTCACCCTGAGTTTCTTAGTTCACATCTATTCTCGCTCTGAATTTGTCTTCCCTCATGGAATATTTTTGTCAGTATCCCTGTTCTGGTCTTCTGAGGGTTTTATAAGTCTAATCTATGTACATGGCTTCGTTTACACCATTGACTGACCAAATCATTCATTTTATGGTAAAAGGTGATGAATTATATCAATGGCCATGAGATCCACTGGCATTTTCATTTATCCCAACACCCAGATATAGCTGATGAAATAGAATATGGAAAAACTTATGGACAATTGGCTAACGTTGCAGCTTAAGAACACTCTTCAGCTTGGGATGCTATCCTCCAGGATCCTGGATGTTTTGATGAAAAAATATGCAATATATTTTATTATATGATGCATGTGATATTTTTTATACCTAGGATACATGGAACATAGAACTATTAATAAATTTTTATGTAACTATTTTTCCTTGTTGAATTATTTTTTTCATATGTAAAATATAAGCACAGTGGATCTTGTCATCCAGTTTATTAGGACTAAAGCTTCCTACCCAATGGAATTCAAAAGCTTCCACTCTACCTTGGGGTCTTGATATTGAGATGGCACTAACAATACTGACAGCAGTGCTTATGTTTCTGAAATGGGTTATGTTTATGCTTCATGGGGACAGCCTTTAACCAATAGTGTGTAAGTCTCCTTTGTTTCCCTGATGACCAGTCCTGAGATAATTTCCTAATGACTCTTCAGGAGTTCTGGTCAGAATAAATCAATAGTTATTGGCCAACTGCTGGTTTATTCTTTGAATTGGTTCTCTTCCCCTTCCCTTTTACATTACATATTTTTCTCACTCTTGCACCTCAGATCACATTTGCAATAAACACATTTAATTTAGGCATTTTATATATTTTACTTTCTAGGAAACCTGGCTCCCACAAAACCCAGGGCATAGTCAAGGTAAATTTTTTGACAAAGTGCTCTGTTCCTTGTTCCTTAAAAAAGAGTACTAACCTGCTCATTGCTTGGTCTTTTTGGCCTATTGAGGTTTAAGTGGTTCTACTACTCAGAATATCTCCTACTTCCACACATCAATCTTAAAACCAGAATATACACTAAAAATAAAGTGTTTATTGATCAGTTTCCAGTAATCATAGACTCTCAACTTTCAGGCCAGTGTCCTTTGTGGTAGTAGAATACCATCCCACCCACTCCTTGCATCTGCATCTTACTCTATGAGAATTCAACTTTCTCTGAGATCTGGCCACTGATTCTTACCCACCTCTTGGCAGCACTCAAGGAAAAACATAACACAATTGCCCTGAGCATAGCCTTTAAAATTTTAAGCACTGTAGAATCTTTGCTGGACTAATAAATTTCAAAATTTCCAAGACTTAAAGGCTTGACTACACTTATATTTTCCTAAAGATCTTAAACTGAGAAATTAAGATAGTTTAATTCTCATCTAATTGCTCTACAAGTTGTTTAGGGAAAAAAATTATTTACTTTTGATGAGGTGAGGATAATAATGACTTAGAAACTGGATATGGTATTTATTGTCAGTATACTAAGTATATGTCATTGAACAGGCCCTAGGCCTCAATTTCTTCACCTCCAATATGGGAATAAAAATCTCTATGATTTATGTGAAGATAATACACAATAATATTTGTGATAGTAACTTGGTGATAAATTTTAGATATGTGAGATATTTCCATTTTGCTATGGCTATTCATGTTGACATAGTGCTTTCTATACCCAAAATATTTTTTTGTCATGAAAGTAGTTATATGTTAAATTCAAATGTATTCACATATAAGTTAATCACATAGACTCTATTTCTATCTCGCCTAAAATGACTAGATATTGAAAACATTCAAAATGGGCTAAACTATATGAATATAAAAAGTGCTACTGAAAAAGTTAGGAATGATTTTTCTATGTCATGTAAAGACAATTTGCATATCAGTTTGCATTATATTACATAACATTATTGTATAGTTTTTATTGCTCAAATAAAAATATATGTGAGTAAAAACAAAACATATCTTCTTCTTTATAGTAATAATCTTATATTTTTCCATCTGGTTAGACTTTATGTTTACACTTAACTTACATATCTATAAAATAGGAATGAAAACTATGCCTAAAATGAACAGTTGATTTATCCTAAATAAATATTCACACTGTGAAATGAAATAAATCCTTAAAAGAATGCTAAGTAAGGGGATTTCTAATAAAATTTTTCAAACACTAGCAAATTCTAAGAAAATATTTCTTCAATTCATTGTTTTATGATTGAGAGTTTTTAAATGGGATCATGGAGTAGAGTGTAGAATCAAATTTAAATATAAAGTTTTTTACTTCCACATTTATTTCTCATATATGTCACATTTTCATTAGATTTGACCAATAACTAGTTCAAAGGAACAACCTCAGTAAAAGTGATTTCTCACATTTGTTGACTATACACCAATAACTAGCCTTACTGCTTGAATGCATATGTTTATTCTCATTTTCTTTAATAGCTTAAGAGTAATCTAGATTTTCATGGGTGAGAAATGAAGTTAACTACTCTCTTGAATTCTATAAAGTATCTAGATTTGGATGATTTGTGCATTGCAAGGAGCTAAGGTTGAAAGGCAACTTTCTTCATCTATTAGGGGAAAAATATGACTTTTTATTAGAAACAAAATTAAAATTTACTCTTATTTGCCATACTCAAGCTACTGTAGAGAAAAAATTCTGTTTTAAAACATGATACCATTATATGAATACCATTATTCCATGTATACAAGGACATTATATTTTCTTCTTTATTAAAGATTTTTTTTAAAGGTAAGGCTTTCTATAACCTCAGAGGAAGTACATACAGAATAGGTACTATGGCAATAAGATTTTTTTTCTCTAAAAATTTACATATTTCGAATGACTGGAAATAAAACTGTCAACAACAATTAAAAAGAAATTTGCATCATTTCAAACATTATTGCATTTACTTCTTATGATTCTGTTTGTTTGTTTGCTTATTTATATGATTTTATTTTTGGTACCAGAGATTGAACCCAAGGGTGCTTAATAACTGAGGCACATTCCCACACATTTTTTTAATTATTATTTTGAGAAGGGGTCTTGCAAAGTTGCTTAGTGCCTTGCTAAGTTATAAAGGCTGGCTTTGGATTCACAATCTTCCTACCTTGAACTACTAAGTCACTGGAATTACAGACGTTCACCACTACACTCAGCATGTTTAAGTTTTTAAAAGTGTTTTTACTTTGAAATCTTATTGAACTTAAAAACAGATGCAAAACAATACAGGTAACTCCTATAAGTACTTCATCCAGATTCACAACTTTTTTTATTTTGCCATATTTGGATTTTTATTGTCTACCTACATGCACAGATGAAAACATTATTATTATATATTATGATCCTCCCCAGAATTTTTTATGAGGGTCAAGAGTTTAGGAGAAATCTTTCACCTTTGTGGATGAGAACTTGTTATTTGGTTAACTAGCTAACATTGTCTCTTTGAATCACCTGATAATGTTAGCTAGTCAACTGTGTTATTATTTACTTGTCTAAGTCCATTTTGCGCTGGTACAGGAGAATACCTGAAATTACATATTATATGACATGTTTGGACAATCTAAGATCTTGGGCAATCCAAGATCAATGCACCAGCCTTCATTCTGCATGAAGACATGATGGAAGGCAGAAAAGCTTTTATAACAGCATTAATCCCACTTGCAGGGATGAAACCATCATAAATCTGTCACCTCCCACAGGTCCCACCAGCACAAGTACAACCAAATATCAAAATGACTTTTAGAGGGGTTGGTCACTAAAACCATAACATTACTTAAATTAAAAAAAAACCTATGGTTGATAAACTATTTAAGTATTTGATATGAAACATTAATGAAGGCTTCTCTCTATTTTTTTTTTTTTTTGGTACTTGGGGTTGAACTCAGGATCACTTACCACTTAGTTACATACTCAGCCTCATTAATTAATTAATTTCGGCAGGTCTCATTAAATCACTGAGACTCCTCTTGAACTTGTGATCTTCTCATCTTAATCTACCAAGTTGCTGGAATTACAAGTTTTAGCAGCCCAGCCTGACCTTTGATTGTATTGATTTCTATAATTGGCATATCCTTTGCAACAACTCTGAAAACACTGCTTATGGAGTTATATTATAAGACACAGTGGGCCCGGGTCATCTGACTTTTATGCCATTCAAATCCTGCTCACTCCTGAATGGATCATGCCTTTGGGCTGTTGAATTGCAAGAAGGACTCCTTTCTCAGAGCAATGGTTAACACTCAACTTGCCTGCAAGCAGTGGTTCCTACCCTGTATAGCCTATGAGAGTCCTGTCAGACTAAATGTCTACTTGAGTCTAAAGTGATTAGGTAGAATTATGGTTGCACGTATCATACATTCATATCTAAATTTTTAGTGTGTCTTTCCTTAAACAATCTCCTACCAGCTCCAATGCACTTAAATTCAGAAAATTTTAAATTAGCAGAATCATTTTTTTCTAATTTATAATCCATATTCCTTTTTTTCTAGTGGCTGAATAATGTTCTTTATTTTTTAATCTATTTATATTTTTTTGTCGTTTTTCTTTATTTTTATCTGGAACAGTAATTCAGCCAGCTTTTTCTTGTCAGTCATGACATTGATGCTTCTGAAGAACATGGACCAGTTATATTATCAAATGTCCCTAAATATGAGTTTTTCTGATCTTTTTCAGTGTTAGATTCCCTATATGTCCTCAAATAGAATAGTATAAAATTAATGTTGTGTCCAATATTATTAGGGAGTCACCTTTGGAAGCATGTCATGCTCTGATCATCTGTTCAAGTTGGTGTTTGATTTCTCCGTGAATAATTACTGTATTTCTCCTTGAAGTTAAGAAGCAATATATTGCAATATCTTTAAGAACCTGCTTCAATCCTCACAAATACTCTGCTATCCATGAAAATCTCAACCTTCCCATATGCACAAACCAAGTATTTTTCTCAATTTTTAAATAATGATTGCATATTATTTACTTTATACACACATTTATTTTACTCTTTTACTTATTTAAAATTACTAAGGACCTATGAATTTTTACTTCATTTGAGGGATATAATTGTCTGCAGGCCTAAGTTAAGAACATTCCACATTAAATATTTTCTCAGAACTCCATAAAGAAATTTAAAGAAAACCATACTTTGTTATAGCTTATTATACATGCTGAATACTAAAGACAAATACATAACATTGAAAGTGTCTAAAGAAAATAGCTGTCAAACAGTATTTTATATTTAAAAAATATGCCCACAGAAACTCCAGACAGTCTGTCCCTTATCCCCTCCTTCTTTTCTCTACTTCAGTGTCACCTTCATCATAAATCAAATATATATATTTTTCTTTCTCTTTTTTAAAAAATTTTATTTTTGTGGTGCTAGGGATTGAACCAAGGGTCTTGTGCATGTGAGGCAAGCCCTCTACCAACTGAGCTATATCCTCAGTCCTGTATTTTTTCTTTCACATTTTTCTCCATTCCACTGGCCGAGTTCTCTTCCTTCACACTGGTGCAAAACATCTGAGTTATTTTAGTTTTATAATAAATTTTATATCTGTGAGTGTTTCATCCCAATTTTAATTTCTTTTTTAAGATCGTCTTAGTAGTGGGATTTTTAGGCACTTGTATGGTGACAAATTTTGTTTGCATCTTGGATTGACTTCATGAGTTGCTCTGATAAATCAAATGTAAAGATGTCATTACTGTGTGGCTAATGAGTCCTTGAAAATTTTACTATTAATTCCTTGATAGTCTTAGTATGCTTTTACAAAACAAAATATTATAGATACATCAAGGTATTTCATATCTTTAAAATTTTTATAGAAATAAAAAAAAAGATTGTTTAATTTAGTTTAATGGAACACTTCTGAAGTTGAAACCTGAGGAAAAAATACATATATTTGTGTGTGTATGTGTGTGTGTGTGTGTGTGTGTTAACCCATATGATTTATACACACACACACATATATATGCATAAATATCTGTGGAGCAATTAGGAACCCTGAAATAGTTGAAGAAACATTATTAAACATTGTTAAGGTACTAACTCATGTTTTTATAACAAATGTTCAGAGTTGGTTTATGTATATTTAAGAAAGACATAAATGTACCAAGTAGAATATTTGCTACTGCAAACTTAAACTTAAAATTCAAAATAGAAATTCAAAATTGAAATTCTAATTTTCAAGTTAGAAAAAAAAATACTAGGCAGATAGAAAACAAATGTGAGGAATTCAAAGGTATAAATCTGTAATGACTCAGGAAGACCCAGTAGTCGGCTTCCTATTGCAGTGCCATCTGTCTTCTAATGCCTATCGTAAAGCTTTTCAATAAATTTAACTAGGCACTTTGACACACACCTGTAATACCAGCAACTTGAGAAACTGAGGCTAGAGGATCACAAGTTCAAGGCTAGCCTCAGCATCTTAGGGAGACACCCAGCAACTTAGTGAGACTCTGTCCCAAATAAAATAAATAAAAGGACTGGGGATGCTGCTTAATGGTAGTAAGAGTGCCCCTGGGTTCAATTCCCAGTACCAAAGGAGGGGGATGGAGAAAGGAAAAAGAAAAAAAAAATGAACAAGATAACCCAATAAATTTAAATAATATTTTTAAATGGCTAACTGTTGCAATGCAATTTTCTAGTCAAAGCCTTTAATCATATTTAAACAGAATAAAACTATCTAAACCAACATTTCCTAATATTTTTCACAGTATCGTACATGAAGAAAATAATGGTAATTATATAAAACTCTGTGGCAAGCAAAGGGGCTATTCTAGGCTGGTAGTGACAGAGCAGTTGATACAACCATCTCCAAGATTTTTCTTTGTTTTCCCGGGTGATTGAAAGAGTCTTTCAGGCATACCAGTTTACAAACTACTCTTTCTTCTCTTCAGGTGCTCAAACAGCCATTTGCAATAACCTAGACTTGGGTTATTCACACATTATTACTTTTTTTCTGACAAGAATTTTTCACTATTTTCTTTAAATATCTTATAGGTAATTTCTGTTTGGAAATTTCTTGATGAGACAAATCCTTTCCACACTGTCTCAAAATATTGATACTGTAAGCTACCTTAAACTTAATGCATATTCATTTAAATTAATTAATGATTAACTCTCTTGGAGTCCTGTAAATGTAAAACTGTTAGAATAAAAACTATCATGCAAATAAAATTAACAAAAATGTTCTCATATACTTTATTTCCATCAATAATCAATACAAAGATTCTACTGGATATGTTAGTTCAATTATGAGGACATCTTACATTTTACCTTAAGTCTTTCAAATGGCATATCCAACATAATATAAATGCATCCATAATCATCTTTTCAATTATTTTCATAGCACCCTGTATGGTGCTTGCATATAATAAGTACTCGGAACATGGTTGTTGACATATTGAATCAAATCTAATCTTAATTGCTAAAGTCTAATAGGACTGAGAGTTCATGATCTTTCCAATAGGAGCCTACAGGGAACTTATTAGTATTCAAATCATCAGTATATAACTTGAGTCAATTAAATTATATCTTTCATAATCTATAAAAGGGATTAAAATTCAAATAACTTTATAAAGCCATTAATAATTCAAAAACATGTTTGAAATTTTTTATCCTCTGAAACCAACCAATTTAAATTGGTAAATTTAAATTGGTAAATTTAAATTGGTAAATACCAATTTAATTACATTCAGAAAATTTATATTATGCATATGCTACATGCAAAGTTCTTAGCTCTACATTTTGAAAACTATTAAACTTAAAAATACATAGTGCTTATAATAACTCCAATTTGGTAACATTCTCTATATTAGCCTATCAAACATGCATATCCATTTATTTATCTATTCATTGTGCAAATATTTATTGAGTACCAAACATGTGTTAGGTACTATTCTGTTCTAGGATTAATAGAGGAAGCAAAGCAGACTGAATGTTTGCTTCCATAAAAGTTCTACTTTGTGAGGGACACAATGAATTAATAAAATAGGAAGTATACAATATCTCAACATAATCATTTTTATCTGCTCAATTATGCTGTGCTAATCAACAGTTCTGAAATTATTGTCCCTCCTATTGACTTCAGATATGGCTCTACTCTGGCTATAACTCTGCTGTGAGGTACTTTACTCATTGTGAAATATAAGTTAAAGGAACAACTCTAATCTGGGACAAAGGATTCTCATGGCAGAATCAAAAGTGCAAGAAACTGAACAAATCCATATGATGGCTACAAACCTTTTGTTCTAATTTATTCACTAAACAAGTCAGATGGCCAAGTGTAATTTCAGTTTTTCTGGCAAGTGTATTTCTCCTGCAAAGTGCAATACATAGTTCTCTTACATGGGATGGGGTGAATAACTGGGAAAAAAATCATCTCATTTTATAAGTGAAAATGGAGCCAGGATGGAGGACGACTTTTATTTTTATATAGAATGAGTGAGAAAAGCTTCAGTAACATGAGCAGAAGCTGCAGAGTAAAGGATTGAGCCATTCCAAGGCTTAAATGTATCCCAGGCAGATGAAGTACAAAGGGTTCAAGTGTCTAGAGAAGAAGGAATGAAAGGGAAGAACAGTAGGTGAGGAACTCAGAGGCTATTTTACTTCTGTAAATGCCTTAGCATGATAATTAGAGACTGCAGAGGAGGAAGGGTGAAAATACAAAGTCAATTTAAGTGATCCTGGTTTGATCTTTATACATTGTGTACATCTACCAAATTATCACACTGTATACCATAAACATGTAGAATTAAAATGATAACATCTATGTGATATATTTGAAAAACATTTTTTTCACAAACTGTTTATAATATTTAAATAAATTAATGTTGATGAAATTGCTTTGGTTTTGCTGAATTATTAAAAAATGGGCCATAGAAAATCAATATTTTAAAATATTTATATTTTATGAAATGACACATTGATATTTTAAAATTTAATATCAATTAGAAAAAATTATTTAGGATAGGGTCTTGCTGTGATGTTTAAGGCCTCCTTAAATTGTTGAGACTG
Source organism: Marmota marmota marmota (assembly GCF_001458135.2). Taxonomy (NCBI): domain Eukaryota; kingdom Metazoa; phylum Chordata; class Mammalia; order Rodentia; family Sciuridae; genus Marmota; species Marmota marmota. The sequence goes on from NW_026000075.1 coordinate 17,533,522, forward strand.
GCTTTGAACTTGTGAGCCTCCTGTTTCAGCTTCCTGATGTCCTGTAAATCAATAAACTTTGAAATATAATATTTTTAGTAAAGAATAAGAATAACTATTTTTTAATCACACACTAAAATTTTCATGTTACACTGTGTTGTACTTGGGAATGAAACAGCAAATCATGTTATGTGCATATATGAATATTTCACAATGAACTCCACTGTTATATATTATTATAATGAACTAGCAAAAACATAATAAAAATATTAACATTTTCACTTAAATTGCCTAACCAGACCTCTACCCTGTAGAACTTTAACTTTAACAACATATATTTAATACCTAATTAGTAGTTCATCCAGGTTGAGTCTCTAGGTATGACAGTATTTTTAGGAAAAGTTATCTTAATATTCAAATGACCTTCCACCAAATTAAAATTGCTGCTGTATATCTTCACTGGAGTTTTGGACTGTCTTGAAAAATAAAATCTACCATATATTCCAGCTTTAGTTACTTCAGTGTTTCTTTATTTTCCTAAACTTGCATCCCAGTCATTGAGAATCATGCTTGTTTTAATTAGCTTTTTCACTACTGTGACTAAAAAGGACCGACCCAGCACAACTGTAGAGGAGGAAATGTTTATTTGGGGGCTCACGGTTTCAGAGGTCTCAATCCATAGTAGCTGACTCCATTCCTCAGAATCGACTTGAGACGAAACATCATGGCAGAAGAGCATGGCAGAGGGAAGCAGCTCACATGGTGATCAGTAAGCAGAGAGAGATTCCACTCACCGGATACAAAATATATACCCCATATCCATGCCCCCAATGAACCACTTCATTCAGCCATGCCCCACCTACCTCTAGTTACCATCCAGTTAATCCCATCAAGGAAAAATTTACTGATTAGGTGAAGGCTATAACCCAATCATTTATCCTCAGAACTTTCTTACATTGTTTCACATGTGAGTTTTGGGGGTCACCTCACATCCAAACCATAACAATGCTCTTACTTCTTGCCTGTGTTCTCTGGGTTGAGAACCAATGTCTGACCTCAGACCCTGTGGCAAAAATTCTCAGTTGCTGGCTTGCTATCCAGTCTAGTTTCTGCCTATTCTGAGATTTCCTGCTGATAAGCTCTGTTAGCATTAACTTTTAAGTATTTTAACTATTTTTTGATCATTTTCTCTTAAGTATTTTGGACATATTATGTATTATGTTTGTCTGATTTCAATCTATTTTCTGACATGATCCTTTCTAGATATGATTTTCAGGCAATGACAGGTGATCCAGGTTCCCAATTACAATTACATGCTATTCCCCCAAAATATGGAGTTCTAGTTCTCAGACTTCTAAGTGACTCATTTCATTGCTGTTTATCATCTCATGCTATGAGAGACTGCATTTTTCTATTAAAAACTCATTGAAGAAATCATGTAAGTGATTAAAATGGATGCTTCTTAACCCAATTTTTTAGGCTTCCTATCCTTAACTTTTGATAAAAATATAATGATAAATATTAAAAATTATGATAATTAGATCAGTATTTGGGAAGTTTTACTTATATTCTGTTAAGGAAAAATAATAAATATCCAACATCACAAATACATAATACTATTTTAAGAACTAATCTTTTATTTCTTCAAATTTAAGTTAAGGCACTTATGCCCTACAGAAATTGATAGAATATAAATTCCCTGTAAAACAGTGTGACCAAGAAGCAGATTTTTAGTATGACTTTCCTTTAGGCATTATTTTCTTAATTTAAACTTAGAATAATGAAGGATGGTTTGCAAATTGATTATGTAGGTTGCTTGTTTTAACATCGCATCTAAAAAATCCCAAGTGACACCTGCACAGTCAGCACAAAGTTTAGATAAATACTGTGGTGTTGCATAAGTCTGAATAACCCACATATTTAAGCCTGTAGAGAGCAGTGAGCAAGATATTAGAGAATACTATATACAAATAATCTCTTAAAAAATGCCCTTAGTGGTTCATAACTATGAAATTTTATTCTGTTGTCAATAATAAAAATGGGTATAGATCTTATTAAAGTTATACAATCAGTACATAACACTTACTAAAGTCTAGTCTTTGACTTGTTATCTTATTAATCTTTATACCTTAAAAGGGAAGAAGGGGTCTTTCTTCTTAAAAATTGGTTTGACTTTTAGATAACATGTGCTAATATCTTCTGATCCACCTACACAGAAACTACTATAAAAAAACCTTTTAGAAGCCTTGTTAACTTTATGTTAAATGCATGTGATTATGTAAATTTTATGATAATCAGATTTTTAATATGCATTATCTCTTCAAGAAGAACACATTTGAATTGGTTTAAAGGATTTTTTTGAGGTGTTTTTTGCAAAAAAGTTCATTTCAAAGACAGGGATTCGATTTTAGGTAATAGTCAAATTAAAAATATATAAATCATCCTATTGAGAAACTGCATAAAAATATGTTACATATTCATAAGGAATTCTAGTTCAAGAGAAATCTCTCTCTTAATCTTTCTACTTAAAAAGTTCATGTGTGACTCTGAGATGCCCAGCAGAAGTCAATTTTGTCACTGTGAAGCAATTATTTTTGTACATGTTTGCCTCAAAGACACAAGATAAGACCTTCTTTCAAAGAAATACATGGAGAGTTAAAGCTTCATTTGATTTTCAATTTCCCTGAAAGCCTAAAGTTGCCAAAGCAACTTGATGATGTCTTTAAGAAGAAAAAGCTACCAGTGGACATTTGGGTAAATTATTTGCAGGAGCATAATTGGTAGATTGTGATTCATTGAAATGAACTAAACTGTAAAGAAAAGATCAATTGTACCTATGGTTCCTAGTAGTGAGGGGGTGTGTGAGCTCTCTCTTGTCCAGTGAGGAGGTCCACAGGACAGGGTAGAGGAGAGTGTGGCTGCAAGAGTCGCTAATCAAGACCTCTGGAGACCAAGCTGGAAGCAGGTCTGATTTTATGGTGAAGTTACCATGTATATATACATAGGCAGTAGCTAAGCAGATTACAGGAAGCCACCAATACAATTTCTAGCCAACTGTCCTTGCAGTGACCAATCGAGGAGTGGGCTATGGAGCAAGTGCAGGGACTACAACACATGGCCTCATGCCCAGGGCTGTGCCTACTGGATAAGCTCATTGCCCCTACCTCACCTAGCATGTGGGGAGTAGCCTGCCACTCAGACACCCTTAATATATGCCATGTATGCAGTACACCATGCACTTGTCCCTACAGGGGGGATGGGAACTGAAAAGGGAAATCACTGCTCATGTTTAAGAGAAACATTTTATAAAGTGGTGGAAACAGAAGCCAAGAAGCAAAGATTTAAAAGAAAATGAATATGGGTATGTTCAGTCAACAGGCCTCATGAGCAAGTCATGATGAAAAAATTTAAAAACATACTTGTTATGTTGATAACGATCTTGTGGGCAGAAAACATACAAAAGGAAAAATGATTAATAATGTCAGAAGAAATAAAATGCACAGTTTTTGAAAATATGAGGGAAATGTTTAATGGGAGGAAAAAACATCAGTGATATTTTGAGATGGAAATAAAAAACGTTAAGAGAACTCACATGAATTCTCTGATTATCTGCATAGAGCAAAGATTGAACTATTTGAATGTGGGAAATTAATTAAATAAGTTATGGAAAATAAAATGCATATTCTAGTAGAAATCAGAGCCAATGTGACAGCTGTATTTTAAGCATTGCAGACTGTTTTGATTCAACATCTTCAGTGTGGATGTTTTTTGTTGGTACTTGACACCCACTTGAAGCTTGTATGTTTGGTTAGATATTAATGAAGTTCGATCACAATTGTTCTTTAGATAAGTATATTCAGCTTACATTGGCTAGATTTTCTCAGGTCACTTCATGCTGTGTTTGAGAAATTTATAGATGTGAATATTATTTTTACTTAAGCTTTAGAGTATTATAAGTGCTCAATGGAGCACTACTTGAACTCTTTGTGTGATTTGAAGAGTACAGATGAGAATGTGATGTAGCAATTTAACAAGATAAGGCCAAAGTCATCCAGGTTGATTTTGAAAAAGATACAAAAGACCTACAACTTTCCTAATGAATAGAAGAACACCTTTAAAATTTCTTATAAGGGTGACTGGTGCATCAATGTAGTGTTAAGAGAAAGGTTAAAAAAAAATCTAGAAAACTGAGTTTCTATAGCACAAAAATCTTTGTAGGGAGGAATTGCAGTACAGCAAAACTAATAATATTGGAAAGAAATTTGACAGTGTTATAAAATGGGAGTAAGATCTAAGCAAGAAAGCAGAATGGATTAATGAGATTTGCAGTAGTCTATAGAGAAAACTGACATCCTAAAAAGCAGAAAATTTAACAGTGGCACATAGACAGTTCCATAGCCTGTAATCCATCTACACTGAAGACAGCTGCATCAGAATAGGTAATTTGCTTAATCAGTCTCAGAGAGGTAATCAATGAGCAATTATGCTCAAAAGGTTTAAAAATATTGAGAGACTCTATGACTGGATTATTGGATTCCAAGTTTTTTTTTTTTTTACTACAATTGCAAGTTCCTTTACTACATTTTCAGAATTTTCTTATTCAAAACTATTTTTTAAGTTGCAACTAATAAAGTTGAGTATTTACTCCCAGAGAATAAGAAAGCTTTCCTTAAAATGTTCTAATTTGCATATTTATAGACAGTATGTTAGATTATAATATTATACTAGATAATAACAAAGGCAGTAGTAGTGTATCAATCAAAATGAAAAGTTTAAAGCAAAGAAACAAACAATTGTAAGAAAGCAAAATAAATACAAAGTAATGATAAGCATTTAATTAAATGTTAATCTCATTATATTTAGTATTCATTGAATGTTTCTGTAATTTTGACAAAAGTATTTGGACTTTGGAAATACTTAACACATATTTTCTTGGGCCACATTCAAAATGATATTAATTTCAATGTAATGTACAAAGAGTTCATTTATGGGATAATTTGAAAAATATTTTGTTTTTTCATAAATTATAATATTTAAATAAATATTAAATAAATATTAAAATTGATGAAATAGCTTTGGTTTTGCTGGATCATTGAAGAAATGGGCCATCAAAAATCAGTATTTTAAAATGTTTATTTATTTTTTCTGAAATAACACACTGATATTTTAAAATTTAAAATTAGAAAAATTTTACTTAAATGGCTCTCTTCAGGTATATTTTGATGTACATGAATTTAATTATTTTAAAACATTCTTTCTTGCTTTTTGCTTACTGTACTTTAAAGTTGCATAATTTACAAAAAAAATGTTTTGATATTTACTTATTCTTTTATCTGCTATCTGTAGCCTACCTTGCAATCCATTCAGTACATAATCCTAAAATTTCAGATATTATAAATTTCTATACTCTAATATACAATGGTTCATTTTTATATTTATTGGATCTGTTAGATTTTCAATCACAGTTTTTTTGACCACGGTTTCTTTTTATTTTTATCATAATAAATCCTTTAAAATTCTTGTCTGCTAAGTTCAATATCTGTGCTCTAAGATCAAATTCTCCTCTCTTCATATGTTGAAAATTTTTGTTGTGCTTTGTTTTTATTGGATCCTGAACATATGTGATGTTGTAGAGTCTCTGATTTTTATTATATTTAAATATGTTAATTTGTTCTGTTTTATTTTTTTTTTAGAAGATGATCAGCATAATCATTCAAATTGCATACCCTGTATTTTGGGCAATAGTCCCAATCTTGATTTTGTTCTTTAATCCTTTCTGGAATGCTTTGAGTTGTCCACACATATTAATTCTTATCAGTTAGAGACTGCCGGGGTCCTGCCCTAGCGGGGTCCAAGGAGTCCTGAAGGATGAGTGGCGTCGGCGAAAATATGAGACAGGAGTCGTTCCGTTGGAGCAATCTCGAGAGAGAGAGAGCTAATGCAGCTTTCTCTGGGTCATCTTTTATTACAATTTTTCTCATCATTATAGATTCAGAATATGTCATTGATTATATAATTTAAAACTTTGCCATGACATGACATTTCCTTAACCATGATTGGGGGTACAAAAAATGTAACATTAATTTACATTTTTCCAGGATATGACCTTTAGTTATGTAATTATTAAAAGTACAAAATCATTAATAAAATACGTCACTAATTTACATTTTTCAGATTTTCCAAAGATTTACTATTTTCCCCAAGATATGTTATTTTCTTATTAACTAATGCCAAACTACGTAACCAGACTCTAAGTCTCCTAACCAATCATTAACCTAAAGTACACTTGTACTTTATTTCTAATCTAAAATTCCCATCTAAAAAAGTCCCCTTAAATCTTATATTTAAAACATCCTAAAGTTTATAAATCATTCTTAAAACTTATCAGAAACCTATACAACTAAAAACTTAAGAATTTCTAAACTTAAGAATCTAAATAAAATAATATTTCTAACATTATTCTAAAACTGTGTCTTATAAAGCTATTTTAATTAATTCCTAAATTTATTCTCATAAAAATGGTTGAGCTGCTTTCTCAAAGAGTTTCTTTGTTTCTCAGTCAAGGTGCACTAGTTCTCATATCTTTGTAATCTTTCTCAATAGAAAATAAGTTCTAAACATCAATCCACTTTCCACCAATATTAACTATGCTCATCATATAAAGTAAGAAAGGGTTTATAAAACCCTATGTAAAGTAAGAAAGGGTTTATAAAAAGAGAAGAATATATCTTTATTTGTTTTAACTTTCCTAAGTGTATAATATAACTTTCCTTAATCAAAAATGAGACTATATGTGATGAACTTTGTAAAATAAGCATACTGATTAGGTTTTCTAAGAGGCTGGAGATATGGGCTTGGGTTCTAGTTGATATAATCAATGTGGTACCTAAAATTCTCATGACCTTTCAAAGGATGATTGTTGTCCATTATCAGGTTTATCCACAATGTACTGAGATAGAAGAACAGCCTTTTACTTTGTCCTTGATATGCTGAGGGGTAGTAGAACAGCCTCCAAGGCATAAACTACCTGTTATGTTCTAGCCATCTGAAATTTAATTTGTTTGGCATTTAACATACTCATACCTCCTGTCAGAAACACAAGCATGAAAATGCAAAGTCCTAATTACATAAAAAAGGGTCTCATGGTTTCGGTTTCCCACCAACCAGCGTGGCTTTGCCAGCATTCATCCTCACTGTGGCCCTGTCAAGACAGTGAGTGGGGGATCGCCTTCACCAAGAGACATTTACAAAAAGAACTTGGAGTATCCTATTTTTTCTTTTCCTCTTGGATTCTTCTCTCATTTTCCCTTTGTTTTATTCACTTTAGTAAATACTTTCACCAGAAGCCAAACCCCAGTAAAATATTTCTGTTTCTATTGATTCTATGGTTCCTTCAATAATATCTTCTCAAATTATTGTCACAGTTTGTAAAAATTACCTCGGGTCCAATGTTTGGTTATACCAGAAGATGAAATCACTTTTTATAAAACATGATTATGTTTGTTAGAAAATCTATTACCCTTATGCTACTATAATGATTATAAAGGTGATATTTTGGTAATAGAAGCCAATATAGTATACTGAATTTTGGAAATACTTTTGATACATTTTAACATTATAAATACAGCTATTTTTTCTTCTAAATTTGAGAAAGTCCAAACAATTGACTAATTATATAGTTTACAGTACTTACAAATTAGTGTCTTCAAAAAAAAAAAGAAGATATCCTTTATTAAGTTATAAGCACTTAATTAAGAGCAGGAAGGAAGGGAGTTTAACTGATGTCTTCATTTGTCGATATCCTTCTGCTTTGTGCCTTAATATTCCATGATTGGCAGCTCCATCTAAAGAATCCCTACACTAGAATTTTAAGCACTTTTCAAGTACTTATAGAAGCCATGCATAAACACTAAAGATGATATTCTGGTTTTAAGAATTCAGATTTATTGGTAAGTGAAACATGACAAATGTTGATCTAAATCAAATCACATCTTAAAGATAGTCCCCAAATACTACACAATCAAAGAAAAGGCAAATGTTTAGCAAAATGCATTAAGTTATTAAACATCACGAACTACCCTATGCATAATACAAAGGTTAATCTTAAAATAAATGTCAAGGAAAACTAATATAGTTTGAACTCCAAAAGATCACTCATTTCACATGTCAGCTTCAAGTTCTTTGAGGCAGGAACTGGTGAAACCCCTGTGAATCCAACTTTTGAAGAAATTCCAGGATTTAATATTTAAAAATACTATCAACCCAACAATATCCATTATAGAACTATGTCTACAGGAAATAAAGGAAATTATAGTAACTTCAAAATTGTAGCCATAAAACATATTAACAAATATTTCACTGTATTAACTTACTTTTTAAAGTGATTATATCTTCATTGCCTCTTGGCAATGAATGATTTTCAACAGTGGTTTGTGATCAAAACTATCATCCATGCATATATTTATTTAAAAGTGTAAGTATTGAATTATTTTGACAAATAATAGAATTATAAATCAATATAGCAGAGTAATAATTATTTGTTAGAACAAAGCTATTTAAAATACAGTAATGAAAACCCACAGTATAATTCATTCTGAGACTGGGATTTAAAAATTGAATGATTAATTTTTAAAATTATAATCTTTATTTAGATTTACGTTTTAAAAGATGATATTTTGGAACTCTATAGACATTGATATTGTAACAAAAACTATTTAGGGTTTCAATAATAGCATTGAAAATACCAAAACAAGCAAACAGGAAATTAGCTATATTATTTACTAGATAGTACATTTACCAAGGAATTTAGTCAGTGAGGCTTGATAACTAGGATCTGAATCCTCCTTTTTCTGTTCCCACTGAAGTTGTACCTGATCAAACAGAACTTATGAACTAAATAGCCAAGAGTTACTTCTGCTTTTTTACACATAATTCATTATCACTATTCAAAAGAAGGGAACACTTTTTGATAACACATTTTTTTTTGTATAACAATATTATTAATCAAAAAGTTTCAATTTAATTATCCTGGTATTCATATAATACCATAATTATGCTGGTATTCATCATAATATTGGTATGTAGTCACATAGTTTTTAAATTGGTACCTATTAAATTAATCTGGAATTTAATTACTCATACATATATATGTATATCTAAATTTTTCGTTTTCAATGATAAAATGTTTATGATCACCACTTGAAATCAATGATGACTTTCTGTTGTTTTGGTCAAATGCAAATATTATTTCCTAGCATTTTGTATTTCTCCAGTAAAACACTTATCCATTAGAATAGCCCTCATACATTAAAAAAATTAATGAAACACCTATATATTGTATAGCAATGTTTTTATTATTGAAGATGAAGATGGTAAAGATGATGACATGTTTTAAATAATAAAACATTATATAGTTCTGATAGTCAGGAATTCTATAGAAATGAAACTATTATACATAAAATATTTTGTTGTGATTTTTTTCCTAAAATGTACTTTAATCTGGATCTTAATATAATCATTAAAAATATTTATTAACAATCTAATTGAGTAGGACTTAGGGTAAGAACACTTCTGAAAAAGTGAATTGCGTAGACAAGTATCTGTTTATATAGAACCATATGAATTTACATGTTTTATAAGTAAAAAAAATGACTTATCCCTCAAAATTACATATTAAGTATGAAGTGAAGAACTCTAACTATATAGTTGAGAAGTTCAGCAATATCTTAGCCAAATGATCAAGACTGACAACATTAATAGGGTGCAGGACATGGTGTTCTTATAGGTGTGTTATAGAATAGGACATAAGAACACTTTTGCAGCATTTGAGCCCCCAAATGCATAATTTTAATTTCCTCATGGACAACAGATAAACTCAAATTGGGAGACTCTCTATAAAATAACTGGTCTGTTCTCTTCAATAATATTAAGTTTATAAATGATAAAGAAAGACAGAACTGTGCCCGATAAAAAGAGATTAAAAAGATATGGCACTTATATATAATACACACTCCTTAACTGGATCCTTAGTGGGGGAAAATGCTATGAGGGATGCTATTAGAATATGACACAGATTAACTGAGTCAGTGTTAATTACTCAAATCTGATATCTGGATCTAAATTATTCAAAGATCTGAATCTGGTGATATTGAAAATGTATCTTTATTATAAAAATGTATTTATTATTATAATAAATAATATTTTATTTATTATGATGATAAATAAAACATCAAGGTGTCAAAGGACCTGATTATGCAAGCAACCCTTGTATTTTAGGAAAACTATACATACTTACAGTGAAAAAAAAGCTAAATCAAACAAAAAAAGATATTAATAATTGTTGAATATTTGTAAAAGGTGATAGGCATTCTTATTACACTCTTGCAAATTTCTGTAGTTTAAAATTATTCAAAATAAAAAGGTTAAAAACTCATTGACAACAGCAATTTTTAATGATCCAAGATGATTATTATTTAAAACTGAATTGTGCGCGCAACTTTCTGAATTAAGTGTTAGAAGTCTTCTTTCTAGTCCAGTTTATAAACCTGAAGCTTCATTTTATACAGAAGCTTTTCATACTACCATTAGGTAGAACCATACAGAACCTCTGCACCCTTGAAGTCTTAATGATTTTTCTTCTTCTTCTTCTTACATAGACGTAATCTTGATGGGAATCTATAATGTCTTTTGATTCCAGTTACATGATTTCTCATAAAATTAAAATGTAATTTATTATATCAGATTTTGAAGCTTATAATTAATATGAAGCTTCAAGCATTTCTTATATAAGACTAATACATCTTCCACTTTTATACCAAATAACAAAATTCCCCTGTGCAATACTTTCACTTATTAGGATAAATTCAATGCTTCCTGTAATAATTTCATGAAGAATAATATTATATATCTGGGAAAGTTTTTGACATATGCTTCACTACTCTCAAGGAAGCAAGGAGTTCCAATAAATTTGGGAGGCAGCTTGACACATGTTTCTGATTAAATTCAAGCCAGACATGTATGTCAGAATGAATCAACATCCATTAACCATTTAAACTCTATGATGCCTAATAACTTAATGTATTCTGACATTGGTAACAGCAAGCTTTATCACAATTCACTCCACAAATCTCCCTAGCACTTCCATCCCCCAAATAATTGTTCTCTTCACAATTCAAATAAATAGGAATGCAACATTTTCTATTACTGAGTAATCAGAAAGGAGATAGGCATGAAAGAAATTGGTCTAGGGTTTTAAAACTAATGATTCCATCATAAAATAAACTAATAATAATAGGAGAAATAATAATAGGAGGCATAGGAGTACATGCATACATAGCTTTATATCTTTAATATTTTACCAAATATTAGTTTAATTAATAATTGTTTAACAAGAAGATGCAGCAGACTAAATAATTTTAATGCCATTGCACCATGATTCTCTACCAAGGTACTGGAGTAGATTTTGTTCCATGATGTTTTATCTAGGAAACCCTCTTTGTTGTCTCTGAAATCTGTAGTTCTGTGGGATAATATTATTCTTTAATCAAGACACACTCTCTATATTCAGATACATTATACCCAAGTGTTCACTTTATTTGAAACATATGCACATTTGCAGCAATAGATCAGTGTATAAAGATACAAATTTCGCTGACAGACTTTTGTAGGATAAACTAAGTGAGTCAGTCAGAAATATATTCCGTATTTGATCCAGTGGTTAAAAATGCATCTGAAATGCCTAACTTCAGAATATTTCAAAGAAATTTCTTATAGTTGTTAGCTCTACTTGAACTCATTCACCCATAAAAACAAATCTAACTGAGATGGAGTGAAGGTGTTTGTTGCTGCAGGTTCACCATGATTTGAAAACCACAGTGGCAAATGATTTGTCAGAGCATATAGAAAACAAGAAACTTCAATGACAATCAGTTATGTTCTTTTATAACTCAAAGTGTATTTTGCTTTATGCTTTTTGATAAAGTTGTAAACTGTATTAGTCTAACAAATGTTTTTAGTGGAACTTATAAAAAAAAACCTTTCCTATGCAATTGAGGACAAACTAGAGTTTAAGAAGTAATCTTCAGTGATTTGAGAAGAGGAATAGAGCAAATAGATGATTTCATAATTAATAAATGAAAATGCAAAATATCCCATTGGAAATAATATAATGCTTTGTTGTAGTTGCTTAATCATAATCATAGGTGTCCTGTCATGTCAGGAGATCTACACAGTAAACCAAAGGAGCTCTAGCTTTTGTCCTTGGCTTCTGAGGCAATCTGAAAGCCCTAGGAATGTCTTGCCTGCCAAGAGTGTTTTAGCTTACAGGTTGACTTCTAGCCAGTATCTGTGTTAACAAGTTAGTTTGTAATGGAAACTTTGGACCACTTGGTGTCATCCTGAATTCTGCAGGTTTTGAGGACCAACCCCCAGTAAGAACTCTAGATCAAGACTCAGGTGTGCTTCCCCATGTATATTGCCACACATTATTGCTGGGAGAGATTGGTAATTTTCTGCTGTACTTTGCTGGAGAGGCAAGTGGACACTTCACGTCTGGAACTTGTATTATGCACTTCTTCTCTCTGCCAGTTTTAATCTGCATCCTTTTACTCAGCTCTAATTTCAAATAAAACTTTTTTTTTTTCTGGGTTTTGTGAATGATTCCAGCAAATTAGCAAACCTAAAGGTGTTTGTCAGTATTTTAAAATTTGTGATAGGATTTAGATACAAGAATGCTTTTGAGAGTCTTCTTTTTGGAGAGCTGGGGAAGAATATGAAGTTGATTAGCCGCTACTCAAGCTCAATTTTCTTGTCTGTGGGATAAGAATAAAAATATGTCTATCATGTAAATATCAATGTCAATTAAGTTTTTAAAAATAAGAAAAATTTTTATCAAATAAGTTTGGCATATTCTTTGAAATCAGCAAAAGTATCTAGATCTTCTATCTGACTTTATTTATTAATGTTATAGTAGTAAAATTTGCTTCAGAAATGTTTGTAAAAAGGCAATCACAGGGCTGGGGTTGTGGCTCAGTTGTAGAGCTCTTGCCTAGCATGTATGAGGCACTGGGTTCTAAGCACTGCATAAAAATAGATGAATAAACTAAGGGTCCACTGACAACTAAAACAATATATTATTTTTTTTAAAAAAGAAGGCAATCACGATTGATGAAAAGCAAGCGAATATTTAATTAAAACAGTTTTGTGCATAGTTCTATGTTTTGCTCTATCAAATCTCATTTGTAATGTGTAAATAGAATAATACACATAAACAAATATTCATAAGCAAAGAATTTTTATTTTTTCTTCAATTTATTTATCATATAATTATATTACAATATGATTGTGGTGAGGTGATAGTATAGTAAGAAAAAACATGATTTAATATACTACATTCTATAGAATAAAAACCATGAGTTTTGATTATATACTTTAAAATATTCAAACTTTGATGCAGCTTGGATTAAAATAATATATACTATAAAAATCATTGAGTTTTATTATCAACTCACTTTGATTTGTACTAAAAATAAAAATATTTTCCTAATATTAGTTTTAGTTTCATTTATTTTACTTAAGGTATTTTCTTTAATTGAAGTAGAAAAATCAATGTGTGTATGTACTTCTGCATATGTGTACCCTATATTATTCAGAAATAGAACTAAAATACTTCAGTTTTTTTCTAGTTTGCTGTTTCTAGGACTTTCTAGTGAGTTTATGTATCTACATAACAGCATTCTGTTGTTTTTCCTTTTGAAAGACTTTAAAGTTATATAAGAAAAAAAACTATATACTCTGTGCAGCTTTGAGACCTGCCACGATTGTGCTGGGAGTTATTTACAGAAGATCTATTTCTTCTGTTGGGAATACATTGCACTAGTTTTCCTTATTGTTCTGGACATCTCACCCACTAAACCATTCGTTTTCTCTGAGGACAGAAGTAAATAGCACAATTTGTTTCTCAAAGACGACTAGCTGTTTCTGAAATGTGAGGAAGCTCATGGTAAATGGGCAGAATGTTAGGAATAAATAAGAAAAATGGTGCAGTAGAAATAAATCTTGTATGATGCCTTCTCTCATTCATTTATGTGAAAGCAGTCTTTTGATACAGTTACAGGTTACAAGAAAGAACAGATATTACCCTGTTAAATTTCTTGAGAAAATTATTTTAGCATCAAATTAATTCCATCATTGGTCTCAAATGATACTGATGTAGACCTTTTCTAAAAGTTGTAAACTGAAGATTTATTTGCAAAGAACAATGACTGATTTGCTTACAGTCCTGGTAATGTTATTTTATTAATATTAGATTTAATTCTTATGACCCTGCATTTTGACACACACACACACACACACACACACACATTTTTTGCAGTAAATATTATACGACTCAGACATGATAAATGAAGTGAAAAAGTATTGTGATTTCCAAAAATTTCAGAATGGCTTTCCCCAAATGTTTATAGCTGTGGATTAATCCATCTAAAAAGATCATAGCAAATTGTTTTCCAAAGATGGCCCTGACAATATATACCCCATCAGACATGCTCTTTCAATGTGAAGGCTACAACCTATCCCTTTGAATGTGGGCTAACCATAGTAACTCGCTTCTAATACATAAAATTCAGCAGAACTGATTTATGTGACTTCTAAAGATTGGTTGCAAAATATAATAATTCCCCTTGTCTTCTTACCTGAAATCATGCTCGCTTGATGTTCAATTACTACTGTGCTGCAAAGACATCACACTGCCACATGGAATTTCGATGATTTCAGCTCCCAGTCTCCAAACCTCTGGGACCATGTGTAATAGATATGAACTGCCCTCATGAATGCTTACCAAATGACAAAATAAATGCTGTCATTGTTTTAAATCATTGCATTTTGGATTTTGTATCTAGTAATAGATAATAAAAACATGTTGAATTTAATGTAAGTTTTGAGGTAAAGTTCATCTTGTTTTTTATTCACATGGTAAAGATAATATATCAGATTGGAATTACAGCAAATTATGATTATCTATACTAACAGTCATGACTTTTGTGCATATTTGGGCATAAACAATATTAAGTCTACAAGACCTCTTATGAGCAAACAATATATACATAAGCAACTAAGGAAAATAGTAACCTATTTGATATTTATTAGGTAACATATTAAAGAATAGAAGAAAAATATAGAATAATCTTCATATCTATGAACAGTACCATGTAAAAATTAAACATTATTTATTTCTTATGTTGAAAGGTTTGTTGACTTTATTAATTTATTTTGAAATAATTAGCATAATTAATTGATTTTATTAAGAATATAGACAATTTTAACTTTTTACCTTTAACTTATAACAATAATAGTTTTTCAGAAACGCAAAATAACCAATCCTATTGCAGTTGCCATTTCAAATGATTAAACATTTCATTCATTATTTTTAAGTCAAACAAACTCTGAAGGTACTGTCTGCCAAAGATACTAATATGGCTTTACTTAAAGTACTTTTTCCTCCTTTTTATACTCAAATGAAAATTACTTATTAAAGAAGATAACATTGAGTGTGCCTTTACATAATCACTGTATGAGTCCCTTACATAAAAAGAAAGGCGATGCCTATAGGTAGCATAGGAAGTATCACCTAAATCAAACCTTCTTGCTTTACCCATCAATCCACAAGATAACAATGCTTTTGCTTCTTTCCTTTTTTTTCTTTTTATTTAGATGTTGATACTATATATAAGTGAACAGCATGAACTTTTACAAATCTTATTGTAGAAGAAAAAAGGGTTCATTCTGGGACATTATGTGTACATATTAAATCTTATCCAGTTTCTTTTTGGGCTAAGAGCTTCAAAAGGGCCCATGACTTAATAGAGAACTCAATTTCTGCCCTCAGAAAAGGGGCATCATGCTCCAGAAAAGGTAGGGTGCTGTAGAATGAGTAGAACTACAAATCATAGGCAAGAGTGTTTCAGTTCCTATTTATCTCAAACAAAATTAAGAGATTCAGAGGATTCTGCCTATATAGTCCCATGAGTATCATTGACAAAATAAGTATAGACCACTAATAATATCACTGGATTAAAATTCAGATAAGACTTTCCAATGAGATCAGATAAATTCATTTCCACCTAAATGTTCTCAGAGGTTTCTGCAAAAATAAATAAAAGTACTTTTCCTCTTTCTCCTTCTCCTCCCTTCTCCTCCTCCTTTTTTCTCCTACTTCTTCTTATTATATTTTTAAATAAAAAGGCTAAATAAGGAATTAAAAGAATTCCTGGAGGAACTATCATGATATGGCAGTAAAATATTGATATTTATTCAGAGAGTTGTGTGTTAATGGCTTATAAAGTATAAATTACTCATTTTTTTTTGCCTTGACTTCTTCTGACTTCCTTTTTTAACTCCTTTGTGTCTACAGAAGTTAATTTAATGCATATATGTCAGGCCCTTAGACTCTGGACATACCAAAATGGTCTAGCTATTCTTTCAAAGTAATCACATATAAATGTTGGGGTAAAAATTAACTATACATTTTTAGTACAATAGTGTAAGCATCTTATTAACATATATGAATGAGATATTATGAAAATATGTAGGAAAGACTGAATAACTCTGTGAGAGACTGGAAGAAAGACAAGGAGCAGAGAATCAAGTCAAAGGGGAAAAAAGAAAAATGTCATTAAAAGAAAGGTTGACTGTAGAGGAAGGGGATCTCCATGTACAAATATGCCACAGTGAGTTCTTATTATTATAATTAAAATAATAGTAATGATGATATAGAGGGAATAGCAGTAGAGTAGAGGAAGTGGCTTTGGAGAAGGAGGAGGAAAAAAAGGGGAAAGAGATTCATCAAATTATGTTGTGTGGATGTACAAAATATGGCATGTGGAATCTTGTTATTATGTATACTTATAATGCACCAATAATAAAAATATTCTTTTTTCATCACAGCTGTTAGTAATTTGAATTTTCTCTCTCCTTCTCTTTGTTAGCATGGCTAATGGTTTTTCAATTTTATTTATTTTTTCAAAGAACCAACTTTTTGTTTTGTCAATTTTTTCAATTGTTTCTTTTGTTTCAATTTCAATGATTTCAGCTCTGATTTTAATTGTTTTCTGTCTTCTACTGCTTTTGAGTTGATTTGTTCTTCTCTTTCTAGGGCTTTGAGATGTAATGTTAGGCCATTTATTTGTTGACTTTTTTTTCTTTGAAGGAATGAACTCCATGCAATAAATTTTCCTCTTAGAACTGCCTTCATAGTGTCCCAGAGATTTTAATATGTTGTATTGGTGTTCTCATTTACCTTTAAGAATTTTTAAATCTCCTCCTTGATATCTTTTGTAACACATTGTTCATTCAATTTCATATTATTTAGTCTCAAGGTGTTGGAGTAGCTTTTATTTTTTATTTTATCATTGATTTCTAATTGCTATCCTTTGTGGTCTGATAGAATGCAGGGTAGTTTCTCTACTTTCTTGTATTTACAATGATTTGCTTTGTGACATAATATATGGTCTATTTCAGAGAAGGATCCATGTCCTGTTGAGAAGAATGTGTATTTGCTCTTTGATAGATATACAAATTCAATGAAGTCCCAATCAAAATCTCAATGACATTCCTTAAAAAATAAAAAAAAAAAAACAATCATAAAATTCATCTGGAAAAATAAAAGACCCAGAATAGCCAAAGAAATCCTTAGCAAAAATGTGAAGCTGGTGGCATTATTATTCCAGAACTTAACCTATACTACAGAGCAATGGTAACAAAAACAGCATGGTATTGGCACACAAATAGATCTGTAGACCAATGGTACAGAATAGAGGACACAGAGACTAACCCACATAACTACAGTTATCTTATATTAGACAAAGGTGCCAAGAACATACATTGAAGAAAAGATAGCCTCTTAAACAAATAGTGCTGGGAAAACTGGAAATCCACATGTAACAAAATGAAATTAAACCTCTATCTCTCACCATGCACAAAAGTCAACTCAAAGTGGATTAAGGACCTAGGAATTAAACCAGAGTCCTTGCACCTAATGGAAGAAAAAGTAAGCCCAAAACTTCATCATGTTGAATTAGAACACAACTTCCTTAATAAGACTCCTGTAGCATAAGAATTAAAACCAAGAATCAATAAATGGGATGGATTCAAATTTCTTCTCAGCTAAAGAAACAATCAGTGAGGTGAATAGAAAGCCTACAAAATGGGAGCAATTTTTTACCACAAGCACATCAGATAGAGCACTAATCTCTAGGATACATAAAGCAATCAAAAACCTTAACACCAAAAAACAACCCAAATAACCCAATCAATAAGTGGGCCAAGGAACTGACGAGACACTTCTCAGAAGAGGATATACAATCAACCAACAAATATTTGAAAAAGTGTTCAACATCTCTAGCAATTAGAAAAATGCAAATCAAAACCACTCTAAGATTTCATCTCACTCCAGTCAGAATGGCAGCTATCAAGAATACAAATAACAATAAGTGTTGGCGAAGATGTGGGGGACAAGGCACACTCATACATTGCTGGTGGGACTGCAAATTGGTGCAACCAATATGAAAAACAGTCTAGAGAATCCTTGGAAAACTATCCCACTCCTCTGTTCATACCCAAGGACTTAAAAACAGCATACTACACGGATACAGCCATATCAATGTTTATAGCAGCACAATTCACAATAACTAAATTGTGGAACCAACACAGATGTCCTTCAGTAGATAAATGGATAGGGAAACTTTGGTATATATACACAATGGAACATTACTCAGCATTAAAAGGTAATAAAATTATGGCATTTGCAGGTAAATGGGTTGAGTTGGAGAATATAATGCTAAGTGAAGCAAGCCAATCCCCAAAAAACAAAGGCTAAATGTTTTCTTTGATATAAAGATGCTGACCCATAATGGCAATGGTGGGGGGGGATCATGAGAAGAATGGAGGAAATTTAGATAGGGCAAAGGGGAGGGAGGAGAGGGTAGGGAGAAAGAGGGTAGGAATGATGGTGAAATGAGTTAGACATCATTACATTAAGTACATATATGAAGACACAAATGGTGTGAAAATACTTTGTGTACAGTGACTTGAAAAATTGTGCTCTGTATGTGTAA
The DNA here is from genome assembly GCF_001458135.2 of Marmota marmota marmota. Classification (NCBI taxonomy): domain Eukaryota; kingdom Metazoa; phylum Chordata; class Mammalia; order Rodentia; family Sciuridae; genus Marmota; species Marmota marmota. The sequence goes on from NW_026000075.1 coordinate 17,552,610, forward strand.
TATGAAATGAATTGTATTCTGCCATCATGTATAATAAATAAACAATTAAAAATAAATAATAAATAAAAAATATTTATTCTCTTTATTTACTGATTCCATATTTGTGAATTAGCCCCTGAGTCAATGTGTATGGTGATTTAGTGGTCATTTGAGATTGTGGGCAGATTATGTAAAATTTGAGATGCCTGACATGGATGTTCACAATTGAGATCAAACAAGATGATGCTGTCTTGTTGTTTCTATTCTCATGCTATAAATTGCTTTTTATTTTGTGGTCATTTAGAGATATAAGTTTGTGTTTTTTCTGGTAATTTCACTGTTTAAAATTGGTCCCCCCAAATCGTACTAAGTTCCGTCTTGTACTTCTAAGTTCCAGAATGCTGTGGTGTGCATTTCGGAGAGACTATCTGTGTTAAATAAGCTTTATTTAGGTGTGAATTACAGTCCTATTGGCAGTATTATTAAATAAGGTGTTTTTGAGCAGTAACACACATAAAAGAAGGTTATGTAGTCATGGATTGAAAAAAAATGTTTGACCAGGGACTCAAAGGAATCTAACAGTGAATTTCCCCTAGGAATAATGATTCAGTATTTATTAATTTAGTGTTTGAAGTAACTTTAATAAAACACATCTAACATGAGTCACATTAAATGCCTGGATGTGGAATAGTGGGCAACAAATAGAGAAGAAAAGTGAAGGCATTCCCAGCAAAGAGAATATTCTCTACAGATCTGAAATATGAAATAATGATTTATATCCAGGGAAACAGAACACCACTCAGTTACTTCTCAGTAAATATTCTGTTATGGTTTAAATACAGAGTCCCTCAAAAGCTCATGTCAGAGACAATGCACACAGGTGCATGAAGCTCAAAAGTGAAATTATTAGATGATGAGAGTTGCAATCCAATCAGTGTTTTAATCTCCTGATAGGGATTAATTGGGTGGTAACTTAAGGCAGATACGGAATGACTGGAGGCAATAGTTCATTGGAGAATTGCCTTTGGGGTACATATATTTTATTTCTGTTGAATGGAGTTCTCATTCTCTTCCTGATTGTCATATCTTGAGCAGTTATCCTCCTCCATACTCTTCTACCATAATTCTCTGCCTCACCTCTGGCCCCAGAGCAGTGAAGTTGGTCACTTACGGACTGAAAACTCTGAAATTGTGAGTGCCAAATAAACTTTTCATCCTTCAAAATTGTTCTTGTCATGCCTTTTGGTCATGGTAATGAAAAACCTGACTAAAACATCCTTCCTTTCTGTCAGTCAAGACAATATATCTTTCTCACACATATTTAATAGTTTATTTTTTTTAATAAATCTTTTTGACTTGTATTATTTTGGTTATTCTCTCTCCTCATCTTATTGCTAATAAACTGGCTAATGGATACTAGTAACTTAATATAATTGTTAAATGTTATATATATTTTTTTCTGGATCAAAGTAAAGGGTTGAATAGGAATGCTGGAGGGAAACAATTCCTTATGTTATTAATTAGTGATTTTTTTATATAAATTATCCAATAATTTTTCCTCTTTGAAATTTTAGAGAAATTGTATTTTTATTGCAAACTACTTTGGTTAAAAGCCCTTAGGGAAATCAATTTTATAAGATAAACTGCTTAAAACACATGACTTTTTGTTGGTTTGTTTTACAAATTTGAAAATGGTGAGATAGTACTGTCTGGTTTGATGATTTTGATGGCCATATTTTAGTTTTCATTATATGCTGATTATCTTTTCTATAATCAGGTCAAAATCTACTTTTTCCTCTCCTAAATTCTGTTCATAGTGGGTAACCCTGTGGAGAGAAACAAAGTTAAGTGAGGAGTCAAAGGTAGAAAATGTTTTTCATTTCCTAGGGTAAAATAAAGGCTCCAGTCACTAGTATCACTACTGAATCACTAGGATTTCTCCCTATTTACTTGTTTCTGATTTCCATCAGATTAAAATATGCTTTGTTGAGATGGTTTTCTTTCCTTTCTCTCTCTCTCACTCACACCCCACACACACCCACTCACATGTATGTGAAACTGTTTATTAATATAATGATAATACACTTAAAGCAATAATTAATTCCTTTTTGTTCATGATACTCTTGGTTTCTTTCAGTTCTTGGCTTTAAGCTCTAGGTCAGTTGCAAATTGCTTATTCCTTCAATCATTCAAGGAGTTAGGCTTAAGGAGCACTGGCTACAGATGAAAGGAGCACAAGAAATCAAGCTGAAAAACAAAGCATACAAAATAATAAGAATGCCTGATACCCTGGAGTTCCAGAATATTTAATTCATAGGAAAGTATTTGACAATATTATGAAATACTAGTAAACATTCAACATAGGTATATCATTTTATCTATCTATAAACACATATGCATATATAAACATATGATTCTATACTCATGTTTGTGTGTATATAAGATATTTTCTCAAATATGAATTAAAAGTCATTTCAATACCTTTACATGTGTATGTTGCATGCATATCTATATCTATTTAAATTCCATTTCAAAAAGGTAGTTTTTTTTTTAAAGTTTAAATTTGCTTTAAAATGCTTATTTTATTTTCCACTGAAAAAATCGAAATACAGCTATTTTACAAAGAACTTGATATAACCTGAAATAGTGGTTTGTCAGCCAAAATTCTAATGATAAGGACCAGATGTGTAATGATTTAGAAGAGAACATATTATAGCACTGTGAGTCATTAGGCCTTACTGAAAATCACCTATTGCTAGCATTGTCTCATATTTATGAACAAGAAGGTTATGTACATTTTCACTTGGTATTTCTTCTACCAGAAATTCTTTACACTCAGATATCCACATGATACTTTCCCTAACTTTATTTGAGTCTTTGTTCAATGTCATTTTCTAGCAGAGGTCTTTTATAACCACACTTATAAAATGGTGCTGTGGTTAGATTCTGTTTTGTTTGTTATTACCAGGCTTATCACAAGCACATATTGCATTGTATATATTTTTTTTAGTCAATTAGTGTGCTATAATTGAAATACAAATACTGTGAGAACAGAGATGTTTCCATTTTATTTACTCAGATATTATAAATGCCCAGAATAATATCTGATATATAGTTGGCAATCAAGAAATATAAGTTGAATAAATGAATTATATCTTTGAGTGTTAGCCATATAATCATAAATCCATACTGTAAATTATAAGTTAAAAGACATTGGAATGAATATGACAATCTGTATTTTAATTTTCTCTGGAATTTTGATTTATTTTAACATTATTTTAATCATAAACTATATTCATTAATTACTTTTATGCCTAGGACTTCTTTATGTAAAATATTCTAATGATATTTAAATGGTAACAGATTTGCCCTCAAGAAATGTGTTGCCTAAGGATAACAAATGTATTTGAGACATATTTAAATAAGCATATGAACAAATCTAGGAAAATGTTATATTAGTGTAATATTTATCACAAAGTATAAATTAAAGCCTAAGACATATTATTTAAAGAATATGAAGAAAATACTAATAACTTTTCTATTATATTATGACTTTTTAGAAAATATCCTTAAATTTAGTATTAAATTATATCATATACACAATTTCATATTTCATGCATTCCACATAAGAGATTGATTAGATTCACCAACTTAATTTCTGAAATAAAGAGAAAATAAATATCTAAGTCTTAACTCTTTCATCAAATTTGATATTTCTATTTAGCAAAATGGATTGCTCAGCTAACATTTTGAAAATTAATAATTCTTATGACTTAACTCATGTAAGGACAAATAATTATACAAAATTATAGTAATTTATAGATGTTAAGTGAAAGTACAAAAATTATGAAATTAGGAAAAAAAGATGCCAACAATTTCTCCTGTAAATCAGTGGTTGAATGTTTCTCTGCCTATGTTGGGCAAAACAAAATAGGCTCCCACTGCAACCCCATAATAGAATTAATAAAAGTAAGTAAATAAAGAATATATATTGAGTCTTCTGAGTTAATGAAAGATGAGCTTTGCTATTTAGGATTTCTTCTACCATTGCGTTAGTACATATATATGTCAAAAAGAAAAATCTCTATTTTTAAGAATAGTAAAATATTTATCATTAAAAAGTTTCTAAAAGAAAACATAGTTGTTAGTCACCATTATCCACAATTAGGAAAAAAATGTTATATTATTCTGTAATTGCTTTATTTCTTGTATTTTCTCTAATAAGATATTTTGTTTTCACTTTGTGAAACACAGTGTCTGTTTAAAAAAAAAAAAATTTCTCAAAAGGAAATATTTTCCCTCAAGGAGTATTTATATTTCTCCTGGCAACAAAAAGTTTGCTAGAATGCTATTCTTTAGCATCATTTTCCCTTGGAAAGGGATTCTCAGTCCCCAGTTGTTCCCTCATTGTAAGCAAGTTTACTTTTCATTGCTACACTCTAGTTGGACCATTTTTGTCAGCACCAATCACTTTTATCAGTCTGATATCACTGTGGACTGCAATTAGCATATGTTTGCCCAGAACTTTTCAAGGAAACTTTTTCCAAAGCACTTCATGAGAATACAGATCCCAAGCCCAAAGATTAATATAACAGAAAACCTGCTTTTTTTCTACAAAGAACCTCACCTCTCCCATTTTCATGAGTCATATCTCTGTTTTTATGCATCATACCTTTTTATATGAGTATGCATTAAAAATTAAAAATAAAGTATTTATAATATAAAAATGAATATATTTATATAAATAATAAATAATGAAAATATATAAATAATGAAAAAAAGGCATGAGGAACAATAATATGCATTTCTCAGAACTGAAAATTTACCTTGATGTCTTCCTACTGGATTTACAATTTAAATCTGTCACAAAGAATTCTGATTTCCCTAGATGAAATATTAAAGAAATTTGGGAAGTAAACCAACTAGATGCTTATTTGGGAGAATGTCACCACAGTAATCTAAAATGAAGTGAGCAATGAAGTCACAGTTCTATTTTTGTGTCTTTTTTCTTATTATCTTTTAGTGAAGAAAAATATTGAATTACATCAATTATTTCCTACAGAAATTATTTGAGTCAGAATTTCAGTTTATGTAGCCAAATTTAGGAAAGATGAGGTAAATCAAAGAAATTTTAAGCTTTTTGTTAGATATTGTACTCTTTCTATAATTCCTTCTATGATTTTGTTAGCTGTAAGACAAAACTTTTTTTAGTTTATAGAAAAAAACCCTAAATATTAAGGTAGAAAAATATGATTGGTTATTAAAAATATTCTTGTTTCAGAAATACCTAATTATAAAAACATTAATTACAGACTTCATGCAATATGATTTAACCTTTTTGGTGGAAAACTATGCTCAAATGTTATCCAAAAAAAAAAAAAAAAACAACTCCTTCTTTAGGTATAAAATAAGTAACTCACTGTTAAATGTTTCCTTATACAATAATTATTTTTTTCTGGTTATGTTTTTCAAATTACTTTGAGTTTAGAATATGGATGAGACATTTTAACAGAAAAATCTAAACAACTTTCAACTAAACATATCATACTGACTTTAATATTTACAGCACAGTGTTGATAACTTTTCATTCTCACTTCTCCTTTATTGATTAATAAAAGGTGTTTTAGTGGAAAATTACAATTTTGTAAATTTTTAAAATTTTGATTCATTTCATCTTTTAACCTGATTTAAACAGTATTAATATAATGACCATGCTACGTATGGCAAATTGAAATTATTGTTCCCTATGCTACAGAAATCAAGAACAAACAAAGAGCAAACTATATCTTCCCTCTTAAAGTACATCTTTACTTTTCTTCCCCTATGAATCAATTTCAAATTAATAGCACTCTTAATTTTAGGTTTGATTTAAACACTGCAAGGAATACAATAGAAAATTTGAACTTTAGTTACACATTCAGAATTCTACATGTTAGTAGGAAAAGTTAAATATTTCATGGAAAATAACAAATGAAAAATAATGTATTGTCTAAGAAAGGGCTAAGAAGTATGATTTTAAAAAGAAAAGTGAAAGCAAGTAACAAATAAGTTAGAATATGAGCTTCCTGAGGTAGTATCAGGCAGCTGGGACAATTATCAAGTGAACTGCTAAAATGTTCCACAGATTCAATGAGGTGCATCTCATGCAATGGAAAGATTTGTCAAGTCAGAAAGTGTGCAGATGCTAGTTGTTGCCTCCTGGTCGGGCTTGTCCTAAGAAGAAACACAATACTCCATGGCCTAACAGCTGCTTCAGCATCTATTTCTGTATAGATAGCAGGGTGTGAGCAAAGAAAATCCAACTTGTCCAAGATTCGCTTAATGTGATTTTTTTTCCTCCCTCCCTCCCTTCCTCCTTCCTTCCTTCCTTCCTTCCTTCATTCCTTCCTTCCTTCCTCCTTCCTTCCTTCCTTCCTTCCTTCCTTCCTTCCTTCCTTCCTTCCTTTCTTTCTTTCTTTCTTTCTTTTCTTCATGTGCTGAGGATCTAACCTAGTGCCTCAGATGTGCTCTAAAACTGAGCTACAACCCCAGCCCCATTTAATTTGATCTCGAATCCATCTCCTTCCAAATGTAAGCAAATTGACAAAGACTGTCACATCATTAGAAAGTGAGAATGTCAATGTAAAAAGGATGTATTGGGACCCTGATAACACGTGCAATTGTTTTCTTGTGGGTAAAGTGGGTACTTTTAGTAATATTTTATTATGGTCATCAATTTGGTTTTATAAAATAGCTGAGAATCTTCAGTATCTGGTGTCATATTGTTGTGGTTCAGATATGTGGTGTCCCTCAAAAGCTCATGTGTGAGATAATGCAAGAAGATTTAGAGGTAAAATGATTGGATTATGAGAGCCCTAACCCAATCATCGTATTAATCCACTTACAGAGATTAACTGAATGGTAACTGAAAGCAGGTAGGATGTGGCTAGAGGAGACAGATCACTAGGGTGAGAGGAAGTACTTGGGGTTTAACATTTTGTCCGTGAGATAACCCTCTTTCCCTTTGCTTCCTAGTGCAATATGTTGAGCTGCGTCCTTCAGTCACACTCTTGTGCCCAGATATTCATCCTCACCCTATAGCCCAGAAGAATGCAGCCTGCTCTCTATGGACTGAGACTTCTGAAACCATGAGCCCCCGAATAAACTTTTCCTACTTTAAAACTGTTCTTGTCAGGTCTTTTAGTAATAGCAACAAAAAAAAAAAAAAAAAAAAAAAAAGCTGACTAAAACACAAATATGTCTTCATCATTTTAAAAGGAAAATTCTCTTGGAAAAAAATCCTTTCACCTTTCTGTCTTGCCCCATTATTTATTTATATTTTGAGAAAAAATGGATTTTCAGTAAAAATAAGTTCAAGGCCTATAGCAAAAAAAAAAAAAAAACAATAAGACTTGGGTAGGAAACATTAAACAATAAAAGGTTAAAAATATAAAAAGTAAATCAAAATCTTTCCCATATTTTCAGTCATTAGCCCTAGAAAAACAAGTCTGGCTTATAAGTCTAAACCTGGGTTATCTAGCATTAGTTTTCAAATTTTGAATGGGTTTTCCCATTAATGTAAGATTCAAATTTGCTGAGTCAGTTATTCTGTTGGAAGTCATGTATGAATCATGGATTTCATTTGAGCCATTAAAGAAGGGAAGCTGCCTTTCTGGGAATTCCTTCGTGATACACCCTGGTTTGAAAAAGTCCAAATCATGCTGGCATGATGCTTTACCTCAAAGAACTAGGTTCAAATGCAGCCACCTGGAGATGGGCCTAACCTGCCAAGCACCAAACAACCTGTTTTCCCCACACTTATCCTGTTTTCCTCAAGAAGTCTGCCACACTGAAACATTTTGATGTATGTCCCCTTAAGTAAAGGATTGGGGCCTTTTTTACTTGTTCCCTTCTAGTTCCTATCAGGGTTGGAAGATCCACCAGGAACCCTTCCCCCTTTTTAAATCGAATTTCTGACTTTGTCTTTTATTCCTCACTGATTATTTTCAAACATTTAATTTCCCAGTCGGTTCACACCTCCAAGCAGAAATCTGCTCTACCAGGGTGCTGGTAACCTGGCATAATTCCACTGTGGCTATCAGCTCAGAAATATACCTATTATATACATTTTGAATTGGAACTTACTAAATAGATTGCAAAGAGTGTAGAAAAGAGTGAAATTGAGAGTTCCTATGAAAAAGAAAAGTTCCACTATCTTATTCTCCCAATTCTGGATCAGAAAGTGAATATCTATTTTCTATTAACCCATAGAGAAAAATGGCTATCTAGTGGATATTATATTATATTATCAAGTAGGTATTAAGATGTAAATCCATTATAATTCTAAGGTGGTGCAGCCAGATTTAGGCTTTTTTTTTTTTTTTGAGAGTAATTCTCCCTAAACGTTGCCCATGCTGACCCTGAAATCTTTGACTCACATGCTCACATGATTTTGCTCCTGCTTCAGCCTCTTTCAAGGTCACTAGAGTAGTTCCCTCTTATCTGTGCTTGTACTTACCTATGGTCAGCCACAATCTAAAAATATTAAATGAAAAATCCCAGAAATATATAATCCATAAGTTTTACACTGTATACCATTTTTAGTTTCATGAGGAAATAATGTGCCATCTCACACTGTCCTGCCCAGGAGGTGAACCCTCCCTGTGGAACATTCACACTGCATATGCTGCCCAATCAGTCACTTGGCAGCACTTCCATTCCTCAAGTGGATTTTCATGGGGTCACAATGCTTGTGTTAAGGTAAACCTTATATTAGTTAATAATAACCCCAAAGTGTAAGAGTACTAAAGCACATAAGTTACCAGGGCATAAAACTTGGAAGAACAGTTTTTGGTACTAAGGGGCAGCATTGCAGGCCATATGGGTACAAAACAGTATACATGGGGTTCAATACTATCCACAGCGTCAGACGTTCATTAAGGGTTTGCAATATAATTTATTATGGATACAGAGGGTCTACTTAATGTCTATTTTTAGATTCCCTCTGTTATATGCTTTTCAGGAAATCTCTTTGATATTGGCGAGTATACTGACTGCTTGTGGTTATGTTTCTATTGTCCCTGCAGTTGTTTCTGAAAAAAATATGCATTTGGCAAAAGTTCTAAGAAACACTGATTAGTTCATCTGGTTTCAAGGGTCTATTAGTGAACTGATAATCATGGCTGAGGGCTTTACAACAGAAGGCAATTTGTTGTGGAATTGTAGTAATAGGAAGCTTCTCAAATAAAACAGGGATTAACTGTGGGTATACATTCCTTTAATGATTCTGATAAAGTCTGGTAAATCATACATGTGGAAAGACACAGAGAAAATTTTTCCAAGGTTCCAATTAATTACATGCATATTGTTTATAGGTATTATTTGAGTCTGCAAGATATCAAAATATCCTTTACATAGTGCTTAGCCCACTGTACTGTGCTATTATTTTTGTGCCTGTGTACATGTTTCAAATGCTTCTGCCTCTTACAAAATATATGTTGAAACTTTGTCTTCATCATGGTGATAACAAGAAGTGTGACAAACTGTGCATGGTGGCAAACACCTGTAATTACAGTGATTCTAGAGGCTGAGGTAGGAAAATCACAAGTTTCGGGGCAGCTTGGACAATTTATCAAGACCCTATCTTAAAATAAATACCACAAAGTATTGGGTGTATTTTAGTGGTAAAGCAGTTCTAGGTTTGATCCCCAGCACCATATACACACACAAAATGTCATTTTTATATGAAAATAGTTATTTACATGAATAAGTAATGAGATCTCTAAGTAATTAGTGACTTATAAAAGGAAAAGAGAAAATTAGCTTAGCTCCCCTTTGCCCCTCCACCTTCTGCCATGTGGAGATGCTGCCTGGATAAGACATCATTAATTCAGCAAGCTCTCAACAGACTCCATGCCTTTGAGCACCTTGATCTTGTATTTCCAAATCTCTAGAACTGTAAGAAATAAATTTTTCTTTGTTATAAATTATCCAGCCTCTGGTATTTTTGCTGAAGCAGAACAAATGGACTAAGACACTCTGCTAAAGTTCATTCATTTTTAAATATATCAAATCACCTAACTACTTATTTCTCACATTGCAGACCTCACTACGTATTTGCAAATGAATAAAATGATATAGGTAATTGCTGAGTATGAACATGAAATATTTTTTTATGAGGATGTTTCCAAAACTAAGAATGTAAGTGAAATTTACAAAAAATAAAAAATAAACAGGGCTTAAAATTTCATCTGAAAAATTTGTAACTGGACTTTGTGATTCTCGGTAATTCTATTTTGATGTCTTTGAATGTTTTGGATTATTATTTTTTCCTTCTTCTATGCATGGTATACATTTCTGGAAGCTAAGCTCATGACAAAACTGAGATAGAAGACAAGTTTTATTCATTTTTTTTTTTAACTCAAGGAAGGTAAGCTGGAAACTCAGAATTACCACTGATAGGCAACACTAAAAGAAGAGGCTAATTTTGACAGTGCAAAATAAGCATTATAAACTCTCCACCTGAAAGGAAAATGTGATGTTTAGAGTACTTTTATTCCCCTAAAGAATTCAAGTCCTTTTACCCTGCGCCATAGAGCCAGCAGAGCAGAAAGACAATGACCAAGCAGAAAGTGCTATGTTGCACAGCAAAGGTAACAGAATAAGTGAAGTGAATCCAGGAGAAAGAATAAGAAGGGAGAGGGAGGTTCTAAACAGAAATGCTCCTACCAATTCTGACAGAGGTGGTCAAGAGATGGCACAATGTTTAAGAAAGTGCAGAAACAGACTCCTTGGGTAAAAGTTCCAATTTCGTTACTCGTCATCTTTTGTATTTTAGGAAGCTTACATAATTCCCTTTTGCTTCAATTTCTTTATTTGAAAATTAGGCTTCAACCTCACTCAATTGTTGTGAGCAATAACTGTGATGAAAGATGGAATATATTGAACACCATTTCTGGCATATTCTAGTAGTTGGGGTAGGTTGGCTACTATAATAGTTCCAAAATTCTAGAGGGTAATAGTTATTTAATAATTAAAGTTTTTTTCTCAGTCCAACCTGAGTTTAACACAGATGGAGATAAATGCTTTCTAGAGTGTGGGTATATATCTCACTGGACCTCATGGCTCAGACTAAGCTTAAATTTCTCTGCCCACCTGTCGGTCATGAAAATCATACTCAGGTGAGGGAAAACACAGAGCATCACGTGGGGCGGCATTACCAGGTTGTGTGGAAAAGCAACTCTATTCCACTGAGTTTCCATTTACCAGTGTCCAAATGACCAAACTAACTTTAAGGTAGGCAGAAAATTCCTGTCTTATTGTGATCTATGAAGGAAAAAGTAAACAAAATATTAGTGTTCATTGCCTATCAATTCTGCAATACACATCTTTAGCTTTTTATAAAAGTAAACTATTATTATTTCTATTAGAATAAGGTTCTAATTTTCACTGAAATAAGACAGAGACTTATACTCCATTTGTGCTCTCTCTTACAAAAGGCCTTAATTTTTAATCCAAAGCCAAAGAGAGGAATAATATTGCATGTTCTGAAATGCTTGGTTGCCTAGTTAACAGAATAGGCAAATTATTATGAGTTGTATTGTTCATGTCTTGCATGATTAAAGGTAGATTACAGTAAATAGATTTTGTGATAGATCATTCCAATATAGGTAATAACAGTAAGAAATTATGTAACTCTCAGTGACTATTAAAAAGTCTCAGCATAAAAACACCAACGGGATCAGTGATAGTGGCAATGTGTGCAGGCAGATGAAATTTCTGCAGATGGGATGTAAAGCAAAGAAGAAAAGAGAACCCATACAACCTTGGTAAGAAATAATAATTTGTCTACTTACAAAGCATTTAATAAAACTTAACTGCAAGTTTGTGCTAAGGATCTATTGATAATATGCATTGGCTGGTTCTTTTTCTTGGTAATTATGATATGGATTTGTCTTTTTATGTAAGGATGAAACAACATAGGATTTGGATTTAGGCTTGGCACAGAAATGAGCAATGCAAACTGTTTATCTTGATATCAGTAGTTACATTAAGTTTTTCTTAAAGAACAAGACCAAATTCTACAGTGGCTGGTGTCATTAAATTATGTCATTCGTCTCACATACATCATCTTTACTGTCAGATCCTGGCTACAACAGTAACTATCTCCCAAACACTGATGATTTGGAGAAAGAGAAAGACCAAGCTATATGTTCTCCTTTAACATTTCTTCATTGAAATAATACAGGTCATTCCTGCTCACCTTTTTAAAACCATTTGAGACTGATAATAAAGGGTAGATATGTGCAATCCTCCTTAGATGGACAATTCTGCTTATTACTTAGAAAGTTCTTTGAGCAGTAATATAATCAAGAACAAACCATTTTCTTGGTCTTGAACATCTATTGGACTATACCATCTACCTATGTGCCAATATCTACACATATATAATTTTTTTGAAACAAACTTCCCTTTCTCTAGATTTAACTCAAGGTAAAGCCTGTTAGGTTTCCCTGATAGAGCCACATCACCAGTCTTTTTTTTTTCTTTGAAGCATTTTATATAAATTTGGGAAGATCTATTAAACACCACTTAATTTGTGTTTACCATGAATTAATCTGACATTTTTCTTGCTCAAACATGTCTCTTGTGTCTTTTATTAGATAAGCAGAAGAAACCATTCTATCTTCCAACTTTCCAAATCTCTAATTTCCAGAATGCTTCTAATTTTTTACTTCTTTTAGTTTTATTTTCATCTTTGTTTTTAGAGTGCATTTTTTAATGTTGAATACTGGCCAAAATGACCTAGAAACTTTCCTAATATATTATTTTCTAACTTCTTTGAAAAATTCAAAAGTATCTTGCAAATGTTGCCTACCTTCTAAGTTATTTCAAATAACACCAAATAATATAAATTAGTATCTTTATGGCCTCCATTAACAATTTTTAAACTCCAAATATGAATCCTTGAAATCAAAGGCCATTCATTGAAGTTTATTCATAACCACTTTCTGTATTAATTAGCCCACAAACATAATCTGCTCTCTTTTTTTTTTGTATAAACTCTTCCTAAGATTAGGGAAAAGTAGAGCTCTATAATACAGAAGAGATCAGTAAATCAGAATAACTATTAAAAAATGACAATGGTAAATGCTCATCCATCAATAGTTACTTCAAATGCAAATGAATTCAATTTGCCAATCAAATGACATACATAGCCTGAATGGGATTTAAACAATTTTTAAAAGTAATTCAACTATCAGCTGCCAACAAAAGGCCCCCTTTAGCATTAAGAAAATACAAAAGTTAAAGGTAAAAACATAGAAAAAATATCCTATAGAAATGGAAACCAAAAGAGACCTGGAATGCCTATACTTAGATCAGACAAAATAGAGTTTTAATTTAAAAATATATCAAAAAAGAACAAAGAAGTTCATATGTAATAGTAAAGTACTACATCTATCAAGAGGACATAATGAGTACAAATATAACAAACCCAAGGCTATGATTCTTCCATACATAAGCCAAATATTAATGGAACTGAAAGGAGAAGTGGTATCATTATAATAACAATAGAGAACATTATTACCCCATATCAAACAATAGATAGATCATCCAAACCAAAAACAAATGTTAGTAAGGAAGCAACAGACTTGAGTAACACTATAGAAAAAAATTATCTGAAAAATATAATCAGAATATAGTCAATCTATTCAGCAACAGCTGAACACATGTTCCTCTCAAGTACATGTGGGTGTTCTCCAGGTTATATCAAATATTACACCACAAACAGCTTTTAATAAAGTTGAGACCAAAATATGTCAAGTATCTTTTCTGATCAAAATATTAGGAAAAAATAACAACAACAACAACAACAACAACAAAAAACAAGAAAAAAATAACATGGTAAAAATTGGTCAATATGTGGAGATGAAACAAAACACTACTGAATAAACAATGGGACAAAAACAGAATCAAAGATACCTTGAGACAAATGGAAATGGAAACACATTTACTCCATTGAAATGTATGGAGTAAAGCAAAAAAGTCCTAAAACAGTCATTTATAACAATAAACAACTACACTAAAAACATAGAAATAAAAAGAAAAATAAACAAAAGAAAAAAAATAGAATGGAAGAGAAAGATCTCCAGTGAAAATTATTACTTCAAAATGAAAGTAAACAGAAAAAGAATGACCTCAGCCCAGAGTTATCAAAAAGAATGAAGGAATAAAAATGAAAGCAGAAGGAAATAAAATAGAGCTAAGGAAGAAAAAAAAGATTTAACAATTTTGAGTGTTTTTTTTTTTAAAAAAATATAATTAGAAAATTTTACCAAGAGTCAGGGATAAAAGAATGGATACTTAAAATCATAAATGAAAGAGAAGACAATTACAATTGATGTTACAAAATACAAAGGATCTTAAAATACCACTATGTAGAATTATATGCCAACAAATTACATGACCTAGAAGTGATTGAATTCATAGAAACATATAACCTCGTCAAGCTAACCATAATGAAATAGAAAATTGGAGAAAATAATAAGTAGACTGAATAATCAAACATCTCCTAACAAAAAACCTGACCAGATGTCTTTTCTATTGAATTCTTTCAAACACTTAAAGAAGAATTCCAGCCAATCCTTATCAAATTATTTCAAAATCTGGAAGAGAATGGAACACTTTCCAACTCATTCTAAGTCTGGCATTATTATTGTAAAACAGCCAGACACTACAAGAAAAGAAAATTAGAGGTCAATATTCCTGGTGAATATACTTACAAAAATCTTCAAAACGATACCAGCAAAACAAATTCAGCAGAACATGAAAAGATTCATATACCAGGATCAAACACAATTCATCTCTGGGGTATAAGGATGGTTCAACATATAGAAATCAATAAACATGAGATGCTGCATTAATTAAAGGAAGAACAAACATCATAAGATCATCCTAATAGATACAGAAAGAGCATTTTACAATTGAATACCCTTCATGACAAGTGGACTCAACAATCTATGTATAAAAAGAACATACTTCAGAATAATAAAGACCATATATGACAAACCAAAAGCAATATAATACTCCACCACAAAAAACTGAAATATTTTCTTCTAAGATAAGTAATACAGTAAGGATATTTATTCTCACCTCTTCTATTCAACACAGTACTGACCTCCTATTTAGAACAATTAAAGAAAGAAAAAGTTGATAAAAGCCATCAAAATAAAAAAGAAGTAAAATTTTTCTGGTTGAAGATGGCACAGTCCCACAATCAGAAAACCCTTAAGACTCCACCAAAAAAAAAACCTAATAAACAAATTGACAAAGCTGTGGGATAAAATATCAATATAGTTCTAGACATTAAAAATAAAATATCTATAAAATGATTCAAGAAAATATTTCATTTATATTAGCAAAAAAAAAAAGAATACAAGAATAAATTTAACTCAGGAATTAAGAGGCTTTTACACTGAAAACCATTGATGAAATAAAGTACATACAAATAAATGGAAGAAAATAATGTGTTCATAGATTATAAGTATTAATGTTGTTGAAACATACCATAGTACTCAAAATGGTCTTCACACTCAATGCAATTCACATCAAAATTTGAATGATATTTTTCACAGAAATAGAAAAAATATTATTCTTTGTATGGAGCCACAAAAGACACATATCTTGAATAAGGAAAACAAATTTGGAGACATCATGCTTCCTGATTTCAAACTGCATTACAAATCTATAATAATAAAAACTCTATCATACTGGCATAAAACTAGACACCTAAACCAAGGGAACAGAACTAAGGGATCAGCACACCATCAAAAAAAAAAAAAAAGTGGGAAACCATAGTCTCTTCAGTAAATGGTATTGGTGAAACTGAGGGGTCACATGCAAAAATTGAAATTGTATCTTTATTTCACACCACACATAAAAGGTATCTCAATGGATTAAAGACTAAAATATAAGAACTGGATCTGTTAATCTCCTTGAAATAAAATTAAAAAAAAAAAAAAACAAGAAAAATTTCCTTGCCATTGATCTTGATTTTTTTTTTTTATAAGATACTAAAAGCACAGGCAACAAAGGAAAAGTAAGCAAATGGAACTGCATCCAAATGAAAAGTTTCTGTGGAGCAAAGAAAACTATCAACGAATTGAAAAGGCAGCACATGGAATGAAAAAATATATTGTAAACCATACATATGATAATAGGCTGGTATGATTTAAATATAGTTAGACTCTGGCTGCCAAGGGTTCATGTGTGGAATTTAAACCCCATGAAAGACGGTAAAATGATAGACACAAAACCTGACAATGGGGTCTATAAGTCAGGCCTTTGGATTATATAAGGTCATCAGTGTAGAGCTCCTAGGATTGAATACTGATGGCTTTATAAGAAGGGGGAGAGACCCCAGTGTAAAACCACACTCACATTCTCTGTTCTTGCATGTTATGTTCTGTGCACTTTAGGACTCTGCCAGCAAGAAGACTGTCACCAGATGTAGACTTTTGATCTTAGACCTTGAAAACCATGAGTCAAAATAAACCTCTTTTCTTTATAAAGTTATTCAGTCTCAGGTAATTTGCTGGAGTCATGTAAAATGGACTAATACAGAAGCTAATATCCTGTATCCTAGAATTAGTATAGCTCAATACCAAAAGTGGGGGGGGGGTAAGAAAACCATCTGAAACAGTCAAATGACCCAAATAGACATTTTTCCACAAAAATTTTATAAATGGCCAATTGTCAAAATTAGTAATCATCAGGAAAATACAAATCAAAACTGTTACAGTCTGGATATGAAGTATTCCCCCAAACTCCTGTTTTAATGCAAGCATGTTTACAATTAGTGATTAGTGTGGGAGGCCATCCTAGCACATGATTTGAGTTACCTCCCTGGCTGGGTGAGAGGCGCTTAGACAACTGTGTCAGAACCTTCCCCACCCTGTCCCAGGTGCAAGGGCTTGTCCGTGTGGAGGTGTGCCTGGCCACTGACCCGAAGACCCAATAGCTGGCCCTGACCTTGGGATGCTGCCCCCCTCGACCTTCATTGGATGGGATTTTCCCTTGAATTTTTTGTCCCCCAATAAAAGCTCACTCCCTGGTGTGTTCTTTCTCTCTCTCTCTCTCTCTCTCTCTCTCTCTCTCTCCTCTTCTGTAAACCTCGCCACCGCATTAGGTGGCTGGAGGCGGGAGCTAGGAGAAGCTATCTCCAGAGTTGGGAATTAAAGGTAATGAGAGTATGTCTCTTTAATTTTAAAACTCACTAGTAAATTTCTATGCTTCGAACCTTCTTTAATGAAGCTGGCGCTCTGGTCGTGCGGCAGAAGATTAGACTGTGAAAGCTGCAACCTAATAAGTCCATCCTAGATTGAATGACTAGGTGGTAACTGTAGACAGGTGGAGTGTGGCTAGAGGACATTGATCACTGGGGGTGTGCCCCAGAAGGGCTCATCTTCTCTGGGGTCCCTTTTTTACTTCCCCTTCTCTCTGTGTTCCTGAAGCTTCCATGAGCAGCCTTCCTCAACTGGGTCTTTCCCCCATGATGTGTTAACTCACCCTGGGCCCAGAGTAATGGAGTGAGCCATCTATGAATAGAACCTATGAATGAGACCTCTGAAACGAGAAGCCTCACATAATCTCTTCCTCCTCTAGGTTGTTCTTCTCAGGTATTTTGCTGACAGCGATACAAAAGCTGACTAAAACAAAAACAAAAATATTGTTCTTGCCTGTAAGAGTGGCTATTATTAAAATATCCAAAAGATAAATATTGGCAAGTATATGGAAAAAAAGAAAAAAATATATATTTATAGGACAAAATAGGTATAATTATTATGAAAAACAGAATGGAGGTTCTTCAAAATTTTAAAGCGACTGTACAATCCATTAATCCCACTTCTGGGTATTATACAAAGGAGTTAAAATCAGATTTCAAAAAGATATCCATACTTCCATGCTCACAGTAGCATTTTTCACAATATCCAAGCTATGAAAACCACCTAAGTGTCTGGAGTGATGAATGAATAAAGAAATTATGATAAATAGTACAACATATCAGATCTTGAAGATGGCGGCGAGGGGAGTGCATTGCCCCCGTGTGCTGCGTCACTGTGTGGGAGTATGACAAGTCAGGACGGCTAAAGGCTATCTTTTTAGGAATTTCCAGCAATAGTGGGGTGCTCTGGAACCTGGAGGAAGGATTTCCATCGCACGAGGATTGGCTATGGGGACTCAAACGCGAGAGATTTGTCGCATGGAGGGTAACACTGCTTATTCAGCAAATCGCCCTGCGGCTAGAGTCTGCAGCATGCGCTGGGAAACGAGGAGATAGCGACGCAGGGATGCAGCGCTGCAGTTTCTGCCAGCCGTGCAAGCATCGTACTCAGGGCTGAATTCTGGGTTCGAGACAGGAGAAGGAAGCGGTCCATCTCGGTTCTCCACACTGGTCAGACCACAGAGGAGGCCAGCGGCCACCATGTTGGAGAGCTGACGTCACCATCCCTGTTTTCGACTGACCGCAGCTCATTCAGCCATAGAATAGGTAATTTCAGGCTGCCATTCGCCTGCGGCTTGTGGACAGATTGCTTGGGCTCAGTGCCTGGGTGCTTCTTAGAGCCTGCTCTTATCGGAGGGAGCACCGAGCGCGGGGCGGCCGAGTTCCGGCTCCCGGAACTGCCCTAGCCCAGGGCTGGGGAGCCTGCAGAGGCTGCTTCTTGGAGCCTGCTCTTATCAGAGCATACACCGAGCACGGAGCGGCCGAGTTCCGGCTCCCGGAACTGCCCTGGCCCAGGGCTAGGAGCCCGCGGAAACTGCTTCTCGGTCCGGGTCCTGCTGAGGGCCAGTCAGGACTCACCCGTTGCTTTGGTTGCCCAGCAAGNTTCATTTTCTCTGATGAAGTTTGATGTTCTACCTGCAAAAGTCCACTTTAAAAACACATTATTATTAAGAAGTATGATTATTTAGACTAGAAAACTTATTAACTACGAAATAATAGCCTGGGGTAAATATTTCTTCTTTCACCACCATTGCCATCTCATTTTCTCCATGTACTTCCAGACTGGACTGAATTTGCCATTCCATTTCTTATTTGAATGTCAGTGGTAGCAAGAGGTTTGCAGATTGTTTCCATTTAGTTTTTTCACTTTATATCTGTAGGAGATCTTTCATCACTTAGAAAACATTTTAACAACTATATTATGTTTCATGGTTTCAATGAAATCTAATTTATTTAACTAGTATTTATAGCCTACTGCTGAATATTTAGGATGCTTTCCAGTCATCACCCAGCACACTGCCTCCAAGCATGAATGTGTCCTCCATGCATGAGTGTGGGTGTACAGGTGAACATCTGCAGCTTACGCCATTCATGGTGGAATGTCTCAGAAAGAAGGGTTTGCTGGGACTGTTTTCCACATGGCTAGGATTTAATGTCTGATAGAATTTCCAACACTGCCAAAGTGTCTACACGAAGGTGTTTGGCTACTCTCTCCCAGACTGAGTGTTTATATCTAAAATTCCTGCTTTCCTTTAACTTTCAATATCAAGTGCATCACCAAACATGCTGGTGTCTGTGATCTGAGAGGAGAGGCACCTTATTTTGTCTTGGTTCAGCTGTGTAATTATGAGTGATTGTGAGGCGTTTGGATTTAATTTTGCGACTGACTTGTTGAAAGTACTTTGCCCATTTTTCTAAAGCCATCTTGTCCTCTCCCTATGACCCAGCACTCTCATAGCCAATGGACAATGTCTGTTTTTTCACATCTGGCAGAGTAAACAGCAGTCTGCATTTTACTTTTGAGAATTGTACATCTAGGAACTCCTCAACAGAATTCAACATTTCTTTATGATTAAAAACCCTGAAGAAACTATGGATAGAAGGAACTTATCTTAAGATCATAAAGGCTATATATGTCAAACTCCCAACCAACATTGTACAGAATGTGGGAAAACTGAAGGCATTTCTCCTGAAATCAGGAAAAAGACAAGGATGTCCACTATTACCACTCTTATTCAATTCAGAAGTTGACATTTAGTCAGAACAATTAGGATACAAACGGGGAAAGGAAGAAGTCAAATTATTTGAATTTTCAGATAATAGGATCCTATAATTAGAAGACCCTATTAGAAGACTTCTATTAGAAGTCTTTAAAAACACATTTCTATTAGAAGACTTTGAGAACTGAGAGACAAATTCAGGAAAGAGCAGAATACAAAACAACATACACAACTCAATAATTTTCTATACACCAATAATTAATTCACTGATAAAGAAATCAGAAAAATTCCATTCACAATAGTTTCAAAATAAAGTAATAAATAAATTAAAACACCTAGGAGTAAATCTAAGCAGATAAAGTACCTTCACAAGAAAAATTACAGAATGCTAAATAAAATAAAGTAAAAAAAAAATGAAGAAGAACTAAAAAGAGGAAAAGACCTCCCATGTTCATGGATAAAATTAATATTGTTAAAATGGCCATATTACCAAAAGTGGTCTACAGATTCAGTATAATTCACATCAAAATATCAATGATATTTCTCAAAGAATAAAAATCGTCAAATTCATATGGAATAACAAAAGAACCAGAATAGCTAAAGCATGCTCAACAAAATGAGCAAAGCATAAGGAATCACAATACCCAACTTCAAATTATACAAAAGAGCCATAGTGACAAAAATAACATAGTATTGAGATAAAAACAGATGCATGGACCAATAGCACAAAAGATAGAGACAAACCCACAGAGTTATTGTCTTCTGATTTTTGACAAAGATGCCAGAAATTTTGGGTGGAGAAAAGTCAGTCTATCCATATGTAAAAGAATGAAGCTAGATTCTTCTCTCTCTCCTTAGGGAAAAGCCAACTCAAAATGTACCAAATGTGTATGCATAAGATCAGAAACACTGAAACTCCAGAAGAAAACATTAAAGAAACACTTTAACACACAGGTACAGGCAATGACTTCCTGAATAGCTCAGGAAATAATAGTAAGGCTTAATAAATGGATCAGAATCAAATTAAAAAGCTTCTGCACAGCAAAGGAAAGAGTAGAGTGAAGAGACCATCTTCAGAATGGGAGAAAATCTTTGTCAGTTACACTTCCAACAGAGGATTAGTATCCCAAATATGTAAGTATAATATGTATATATATGAAAATATATGCAAATATAATATATAAATATATAATATAATATATAACTAAAAAAGCTCAACATCAAACAAACAGCAACAAAATTTAAAATTAGCCATTCAATAAATGGGCAAGTGAACTGAACAGGTATTTCTCCAAAGAAGAAGTAGAAAGGGTGAATAACTATAGGAAAAAATGTTCAACATCGTTAGCCATCAGGAAACGCAAATTAAAAGAACATTGAAATACATCTCACTCCAGATGTGGTATAGATGTCAATCATCAGGAATATGAATAGCAATAAATACTGATGAGGATGTAGGCAAAAAGAAACTCTGTTTTCTTCCTTATGTTATTATGGTGCATTATAGTTTGTACATAATGGTTGGATTCATTGTTACATATTTGTATATGCACAGGGTATAACAGTATAATTTGGCCATTATCATTCCCCAATATTTCCCTTTTTGCTCCCATCCTTTTCCCCCCTGATCTCGTTCCTTTACTCTATAGATCTCCTTTCAGTAGGAGAAAGGAACTCTTTTATATTGATGGTACAAATGTAGATTAGTACAGCCACTGTGGAAATCAATATGAAGGCTCCTCAAAAGACCTAAATAGAACTACCATATGGATCAAGCTATACCACTCCTTAGCATTTATCCAAAAGAATTAAAGTCAGTATACTTTAGAGACACATGCATAGCCATGTTTGTCACAGCACAACTCATAATACCTGGTTATGAAATCAGCTTAGGTGTCTGTGAGGAGATGGGTGGATAAAGATATTGTGATATGTAAACGCAAAGGAGTTTTATTATGCCATAAAGAGAAATGAGAATTTGTCATTTAAATGAGTGGAATCAGAGAGCATTATATTAAGCAGAAGCTAGTGGAGGAAAGAAAGAAAGGACATTGTAAAAGAAAAAGAAAATCGATAAAGTAGAACAAAGAGCAGGGGAAGGGAGATAAGGAATTTTAAGGGGAGCTCTTGGAGAGTGAAAATGATTAAATTATGTTATATGCATGTTCCAATATGAAACCTATCATTCTGTATAATTAGTATGTACTGATAAAAAAAAAGTGGGGAAGGTGAAAGGATTAAATGAAAATAAGGTTTCCATACTTCATTTGAAATGAGGAAAGATTCAAGAAAGGAGACTGCTATAAACCACTTAGGTATATTGTCACATTCAGAGCAACTATTTTGAAAGCTATAGGAGAGATACAATCACACACAAATCAAGGTATATATCTCTATAATGTATTCAAAAAACCCAAGAGAAGACAGAGAGCAAGAAACAGAGGAAAAAAAAACAACACAGAACAAACAAATGGAAAACTGATTATAAGATGGCAGACTTAAGTGTTAACATATCAGTAATTATTTTAAATATAAATGGCGAAAATACATCAATCTAAGATAGAGATGAACAGGGGGAAATCATTACAACAATAAAATGACCAAATTATAATCATGTCATTTATAAGAAACTCCTTTCGAATTCAGTAACATAAATAGACTGAGAAGAAAAGAATGGGTAAAAATGTGCCATGCAAATGATAATGTTTTTGAAAAAGCAGGAATAGCTGTTTTAATATTTTTAAAAGTAGACTTTAAAGCAAAGAAAAGCACTAAAGGCAAAGAGGTATATTAGGTAATGATGAAGCGATCAAGACATCAGGGAGACAAAATAGTCTTAAATATTATGCATCAAATGACAAAGTCTCAAAATACTCTAAGCAAAAACTAATAGAATTAAGTAGGGAAACAGACACATCATCAGCTACAGTCAGTGTTTTAGTTAGCTTTTTTGCTGCTGTGACTAAAGGATCGGCCCAGAACAACTGTAGAAGAGGAAAAGTTTATTTGAGGGCTCACAATTTCAGAGATCTTAGTCAATAGAAGGCTGGCTCCATTTCTCAAGGCTTGAGATGAGGCTGAATGAACATCATGGTGGAGTGTGTGGCAGAGGGAAGCAGCTCACACTGTTCACATAGTAGTGATCAAGAAGCAAAGAGAGAGGCTCCACACTTCAGATACAAAAATATATACTCCATAGCCATGACCCAAATTAACCACTTCCTCCAGCCATACCCCACCTGCCTCCAGTTACCACTCATTTGATCCCGGCAGGGATTAATTCACTGATTAGTCTAAGATTCTTACAACTGAATCATTTCTCCTCTGAATCTTCTTGCATTGTCTCACATGTGAGCTTTTGGGGGACACCTCACATCCAAACCGTAACTGTCGGCAACTTCAACACGTTCCTCTCAGCAATTGATAGAACTATGAATAAGAAAATGAGCAAACCTTGGCCTACAGGATTGATGTGATCAGCACGAGAGCAGAACATTTCCTTCCTCCTCACAGAACATTAACTAGGATGGACAATATCTCAGGGGATTGAGCAAACCTGAATAAATGCAAGGATTTGAGATGATCTGAGAGTATTCTATGAGCATAATGGAATCAGTTTAGCAATCAGTAACAAGAAGCAACTGAAAAAAACTTGGAATTAATAAGACAGTTCTAAATTCACAAGTCAATGAAAAGGTCTCCAAAGAAGGACAGTTCTAAATTCACAAGTCAATGAAAAGGTATCCAAAGAAGTAAAAATATACGTATTACTAAATGAAAAGGAAAACACAAGACATCAAGCTCTGTGGTGGCTGGGATGAGTAAAACTGAGAAGTAAATGTTTAACCAGAAATAGTTGAAAGTCCCACAGAAATAATCCAAGTCTGCTTCAGGAAACTGGGATGATAATAGCAAAATAGCCCAAAATATCCAGAGAGGAGGAAATAAAAAGCAAAAATAGATGAAACTGAAAATAGAAAACATTAGAGAAAAATGGTTTTAAAAAGTTCTGCTTCTTGAAACAAAAACAATATCATAAAGTTGATACTTCTAGGAACACTGGCAAAACAAAGAGAACACATTAAGTCAGCAATAATCACCGATATAAAAATGAAATGGAGCTGGGTGAAAGATACACGCCTGTAATACCAGTGACTCGGGAGGTTAAGGCAGAAGTTCAAAGCCAGCCTCAGTGAAAGTGGGGTGCTAAGCAACTCAGTGAGACCCTGTCTCCAAATAAAACACAAAATAGGGCTGGGGATGTGGCTCAGTGGCTGAGTGCTCTTGAGTTCAATCCCTGGTACTCATAAAAAATAATTAAATAGGGTAGAACACTTCAGATTCTCTGGCCATTCATAAAATGACGGGGAAACCTGCGAATGATCTGACGATTGTATATTCCACAGCTTTGAACAGAGAACCAATTACTTGACAAGCCAAAACTACCAAACACAACCAAAACATAAGAGAAAATCCATATAGGCCTGTAGCCATTAGAGAAAGTGAATTTGTAATTCAAATCTCCCTTCAACGTGTTCTCCAGAACCAGATAGTTTCACTACAGAATTTTACCAGCCATTAAAGAAAAATTAAAATAAATTTTGCAAAATCTCTTCCAGAACATAGAATATGATAAAACACTTTCAACTCATTTAATGAGACCAGTATTAGCCTGATAGTAAAACTAGATATTGAAAAGTGGGGGTAGTGGAAAGGAGAGAAAGCCATATACCTTTATCTGTCATGAATATAATACTGTTCATGACATATTAACACTCCAAACTGAACAATGTATTAAGAGTATTATATAACAAGTGGTAGTTATTTTCAGTGTGGCAGGCGAAACATTTGAAAACCAGATGCAGTCTATCATATGATCAAGCTAAAGAAGAGAATGATCAACTGATGCAGAAAAGGCACTTGACATAGTTTAATACTCACTCAGGATAAAAATGTTCATAAATAAAATAGGAGCAGGGGGAAGGCTATTTCCTCAATTTAATAAAGAACAACTATAAAACACCCCCTAGCTAATAGTATACTAAATGGTGAACAAGTTTCTTATTTTTCCTTAAGATTCAGATGAAGACAAAGGTGTCCACCCTTGCCACTCTCATCAACACAGTACTGGAAAATTGAGCCTGTGTAATAATATATGTAAAGTAAAGCCATTAATCAAAAAGAGAAAAATCCAAGTGTCCCTGTTGCTGAGGACATGAATGTCCACATAAAAATCTCAGGAAACCTATAATACCACTCTTAGAAATAAGTGAATTCAGCAAAGTTGTAGGCTACATGATCAACATGTATCATGTTGTAGGCTATAAAATCAACTCTATTAATATAGATTAAAATAGAAGTGTCACAAAAACATGGTACTACTTAAATTTATCCAAATAAGATAAAATTATATGTACACTTAACATATACAGAACCTGTATGATAAAAATTACAAAATACTATGAGAGAAGTTAAAGAAGGCCCAAATACATGGGGACGAATATCATTTTTATAGATTAAAAGACTCAAAATGGTACGGATTTAATTTCTCCTCAAATTGATTTATAGCTTTAATGTAATTTCTATCAAGAATCCCAGGAAGCCTTCTGAAGACTAGACAACCCTCTTCTAAAATTTGCTTGGAAAGATATTGGCCTTATAATAGCTAAAGCAATCTAGAAAAAAAGAAGAAAGCAGGAGGAATTGATACCTGATGTTGATTTGCTACGTAACTACAGCAGTCAAGACAATGGAATACTGGCAAAACAATAGACAAACACATCAATGACAGAACAGCAAGCCCAGAAATGCAGACAGTTAGCCAGGTCGCATTTGACAAAGAGCAAACATAATTCATGATCCTGGAACACATGCAAATGGATGTCCACATGCAAAAACCAAACACTCAAATAAAATTAAAACCCAAAAGCAAAACAAAACACCCAGAAGTTAGACCTAGACCTATGCCTTTCACAAATATTAACTCA
Source organism: Marmota marmota marmota (assembly GCF_001458135.2). Lineage (NCBI taxonomy): Eukaryota > Metazoa > Chordata > Mammalia > Rodentia > Sciuridae > Marmota > Marmota marmota. Next base: position 17,578,559 of record NW_026000075.1, read on the forward strand.
AATTGGATCAAGGTGACTTTTGACAGAGACACAAAAGCAATTCAACAGAGGAAGCATAGGTTTTGCAAATGGTGTTTGAGCAATAAGATAGTTATAGCCCCCCCCCCAAAAAAAAAAATGAACTTCAGTTAAGTCTCATTACTTACATAAAAATAACTACAAATGAGTCATGAACTTTGATGTAAAATGCAACACTATGAAACTTTTGGAAAAGACATAGGAGGGCTATGGGATATGGATATGGGATGTATTTCCATGCCCGTAGGAATGGCTAAGTACAAATAGCACATCAAATGCAGGCAAGGATGTAGAGAAACTGGAAATTTAGAAATTCTGAAGAAGAAAATTAAAAGGAGTAAACTGCATTCTAATGTCAAAGATGTGCTCTTCAAATTCCTTCTCTTTTTTTCCCATATTTTCAGAAACCTGAGGCACAAAAACTTGCAATAGCATAGCCCCCATCATACCATGACTGGCTCCCATGTGATTTGAACCTGCATCTCTTTGGCTGCATCTTAGGTTATGAACACCTGGCAAATCATGGCAAATCCATGCTGTTTCAGTAATCATTTGTAAGCCTCACTGTGAAATTGCTAAATTTTCTTAAAAAAAATTTTTTTTTTTAAAATCACAACTGTCCAAAGTGTTACACTTACCTAAGATCTTCTAGTTGGTTGTTTTTAAAAAAACCTGGAGAGGGGAGGGAAGAGGAGGGGAGGGGGGATGGTGGAGGATGGGAAAGGCAGCGGAGCACAACAGACACTAGTATGGCAATATGTAAATCAATGGATGTGTAACTGATGTGATTCTGCAATCTGTGTATGGGGTGAAGGTGCGAGTTCATAACCCACTTGAATAAAAGTGTGGAATATGATATATCAAGAAATTTGTAATGTTTTGAACAACCAACAATAAAAAATTTAAAAAAGAAAACAAATATGTGTCATAGGGATGACAGGTGCTCTGTAAGAAAGAGAATATAAAATTTACATGAAAAAAAAATAGTACAACATAATATTATTCAGTCTAGAAACAGAAGGATATATTGCCATTTAAGACAACATGGTTATACTGAGGGGTCACTTTGATAAGTGGATTAAGCCAGACACAGAGAGACAAAAAAAAATGATAATCTTATATCTGGACTCTAGCCAATTTGTAGAAAGTGGAATGATATTTGCCATGGAATGAAGCAGGACTTTTGTGGGAAGAGGAGGTAAACATTAAAGAGCACAAAGTTTCACACAAGAGCACAATATAGTTCAGGAGATCTATAATACATTGCGCCTATACCTAAAGACACTGAATTATATACTTAAAATCACTGAGAGGATATATCTTCAGTGTTCTTATAAACAAACAAAAAATCTCCAACCCAATAATAATAATAAAGTAGGCTGAAGAAACATTGGATTTGTTGGATATGTTTTAGTCTGGAAAGTGGTACAGGTAAATATCCCTTAATTCATCAAGATTTTATGTTGAATATATATAGTTTTTTTTTCATATATCAATCACACTTCAATAAAGAGGTTTAAAAAAAAAGTGATTCTCTAGGTAGTCTAACTTAGCTCTACAACTCTGTAGACTGTTTTCCTTGCTCTTTTCTCAGTTCACAAATGCTTGTTGTTCAATGACATAGAGCAGTTTAAAATCTTAATCTCAAACAAGCATTCCCAAAGAGATTCAGGCACTGATAGACTTCACATCAGTGACTCTTAAAGGAAGGTTGGAATCTGTGAAAACGATTAAAAAAAAATCTGTTTTAGAGAAATGCCACCCACCTTGATCCTAAAAACATAAAATAAGGTTTATGTTTTAATTTTACATTTTAAATTAGATTTTTTATTTTGACAGGATGATTTTTTTATTTACATATGACAGCGGAATGCATTACAATTTATATTACACATTAAGAGCACAAATTTTTCATACCTCTGGTTGTATACAAAGTATATTCACACCAATTCATGTGTTCATACATGTACTTTGTATAACAATATCCATCCCATTCCACCATCATTTCTAACCCCATGATAGGATGACTTTTTAAAACAGGTTTTTTGTTTCAAGTTCATAGTTTTGTTTCCTGCTGCTTATTAAAATAACACCTAGGCAATCATCTACTTTGTTAAATATCTTCATATTAACAGAATTAATTGATTATTGTATCAGAATGTCAATGTACAGATGTTTAGAGAAAAGAATGTCCCAAGTTTTCCTCTTTTTATATCAGTAGAAAATATTAACTCATATGTTTTATCAAGTATACTGACAAAATAATAGTATTAATTATATTTAATTTTTATAGTAATCCTAAGAAGTAACATAACTCCTTGTTTAGCTTGATGAATGAGTAAATTAAGGTTCAGTAGGCTTCATTGCTTTGCACTTATATAGCAATAAGAAAACTTCACATTTTTACTGTAGACTCTTCTCCAGGCTTCTGTCATTCCACTGACTTGCCACTTAAATATATTAACAGATACAGGCCAATTTGCTACAATCATGGGAAAATTAGATAAACCATAAGGCAAGTGACTATTACACATACTCCATAGACATTTAATGTCATATCATCTAAATTTCCTTAACATGTAACAGGGTAGTTTAGTTCCTACTTATTACCAATAAATATACATTAAACAAATAGATAAATGATTTCAATCTAAATCAACAAATGTAATAAAGAGTTTTAGTATTTTCATTTACTAGGTTAAGAAAAGCTGATATTTCTTTTTCTTTCTTTTTTTTTTCTTTTGTACCAGGGATTGAACCAAGGGACGCTTAACCACCAAATCACATCACCAGCTCTTTTTTATATTTTATTAGAGACAGGGTTTTGTTGAGGTGCTTATGGCTTCCTTGCTAAGTTGCTGAGGCTAGCTTTGAACTTGGGATCCTCCTGCCTCACCCTCCCAAATCACTGGGATTACAGGTGTGCACCACTACTCCCAACGGAAAAAGTTGATAATTTAAGAAAAATTTTGTTGCTATTTAATCTCCTTTGCATTAAAGTAAATTAGACATTTGAAAATTAAAACTAAACATTTTCATTGGTTAGAAAAAAATAATTGAGCTACGTCCAATGCTTAAGGGAAATTAATTCAAGAGTCTAATAAAATTTCCACAGTAAATTTCCTCAGAATAAGCAGAAAACATTTTTTTTTAGTTTTCTTGAGATTTTGTACTTTAATATAAATTATTGTTTTTGCTGTTTCTCATCCAGTGATTTCTCATCTGCTATTGATTCTTCTTCAGGTTGAGAAGTGTCAAGTGAGTGGCAACAGTGAATGACATATAGATATAATGAAGACTTAAATGACTCCAATAGACACTGCATTGCCTTGAATCCTCTGTCTATAATGACACATTATTCAGAAATTAAAGCAATTCCACAAGTGAATAACAATTTAAATGTACTCCTAATAATTGTTAATGTACAAGGGTTTTTCTTCTATATATTCTGAAAAATTGATGTAGCTATGGCTAGATTCACATTTTTTTCAGTTATCCAACACACATATAAACAACAAAGAGTAAAATAAAAAATGAAAAGATAAAAAGTTATTTTTAATATATAATTCGGGATGAAGTTTAAATGACGATAATCAGATTTTCCATGCCCTTTGATATGAGATTGATAAAAAGAATGTTTTTAATACCCAAATATGTAAAACTGTCTCTGGGGAAGTTATAACATAAATGATTATGTTAAGCATAATATGTAATTCAAGCAATAACAATTTTGTCAAGTAGAAGATTACTTTTTGCCACAGTTCTGAAAATCATAAAGAAATCAATGTAAAACCATATTCCAATTAGATATGATTTGGGAGAAAAACAAGGTACATATGCTATGGTACTGGCACTTATGTGTTCATCAAATGTTGTGTGATACTTTTTTATTTTTTATTTTTGCAGGCTCCTAGAAGGTATTGGTAACATACAAAACAAAAAATAAATAAATAATACTCTATTGTTGAGGAATTTGTATCTACCAGAGAGTCTAAAAAGTTAAAAACATGAGCATTGAAATATGTACTGTGTTAAAGTCTTGTGATAAGAAGTAATGGAAGATCTAACTGGTTCAGTTTTAGGAAGACTAAGGTTACTGGACTATCATAACCTGTGTGATCCTGTGTGTGCTTTAATCTGTCTCCTCTTCCTTTTCTGGATTATTTAGGTTTCACCCTCTCTACTCCATGTGATACTTCTGACACTTCCAATTTCTATGTTCCTCTATCACTTATGCATGAGCTTGTGACCCAGAAATCTCAAGAAGTTCCTCAACTCCAAGGCCTTTGGTGTGATCTGGTATGGTCAGTTCTATCCAAGTCTTCTCTAGGGTTTGAATAGGAATATGAAAACTGGAAAGGAGCTGATTTTAATACTGGTGAAGAAAATCAGGGCTGAGTCCTGTTTCCCTGATGTTGAAGATGTAACACCAGAGACATGCTGAGGCAAGCGTAGAAAGCAATTTTTATTTAAAGAATTGAACAAAGATAGACTTCTCTGAAGAGAAGAATCCCAAAGTTGGGTGTCTAATGAAGTGGAGGTGTCTGCCCCTTTTATACATGTTAAGTCTTATTTGTTCTCATGCTCTCTCTTTCCCCATTCAGCCTACGCAGCCCAAAATGTCTAGGGATCCAAGGGCAGGAACAAAGCTTTTCAAAGGGTATAGGTCTGAAAGGAGTCACTAACTCCAGGTGCAATTTGGCAATGGCAGGAGTGCTCATTAACTCCTTGCTGGGAGGAATAATTCCTGGGAGGCAGGAAACCTTGACAACAGGTGGTGAAGGAGGGAGTACTCTATAGGTATTATTATTATTATTATTATTATTTTTCTTTCAAACCAGCCCTCATCTTCCCAATCTGACACAATTATTCATTACCTATACTGATTGTCCATTTGCTCCCCAGCCTCAATTTTTCTACATGGGGATATTGGGAATATATTTTTCCAGGAGATATTTGGCCCACACTAGACAATGACATCAGAGAACAGCAGACAAAATTCCCCAAGGAGAGTCTTCTAAATCTTTCCCCAAAAAACCCAAGCAGAATCAAGCTTACCAAAAAAATGTAGATGAGTTTCTGAATGTATGTCATTCATTCTACCACAACCTGGTTTTTAAAGATAAATTGTTTTTATTTCTTGATTAAAATGTCTTGCTAATGTTCTGAAATTGGGTAAAATGATAGTGAGGAAAACCTGCTGGAGGTGGAGATATTAAAATTAAATTTTAATGAAACAGATAATGTTTGAATGGGTGTGGGTATGTCTATAACTGAACAAAATAAAACAGTTTGCGTGGCCAGGCAAGGTGGGGAACCCCTGTAATTTCAGCAGCTCAGGAGGATTAGACAAGCGCATTCAGAGTTCAAAGCCAGCTTGAGCAAAAGGGACACTAAGCAACTCAGTGAGACCCTGTCTCTAAATAAAATACAAAATAGGGCTGGGAATGTGGCTCAGTGGTTGAATGCCCCTGAGTTCAATCCCCAGGACCCCAAAACAAAACAAAACAAAAACAACTTATGTAAGTTACCAAATAAGAAAGAGTAAAATACATTCAGGAATGCAAGCATGATGTGGATTTCTAGAAAACAGTGCTGGTGCTGGACACCTCCTTAATAGTTTTTCATAAATGTGTATCTAGTATAGTAATTTGTAGAAATGTGTAAACAAGGCCTCTGGCCTTGAGCTGGGGCTTCACAGAGATGTGTACACTTCTAAGATAAGTTACCAATTGAGCTCCATGGTAACAGCTGGCAGGGGGAGGAAAGAAAGGGGAGAAGAAGCTCTCCCCTTCTCAGGTGTTATCCTTGAAGGGTTAACTTGCCCAGAATAGTGAAAGAAAAGAGTGCTTTTATGTGAAGTTCTACAGACTGTGAACTTCTGAGCCCCTCCCCTTACTTGCTGGGTATAAAATTCTGAAACTACCTGAACTCGGGGTTCAGGGGATTGATTGATTACAGCAGAAACTGGGCCCTCTGAGCCTGGCTGCAGTCAAATAAAACTGTTTCCTGCTATCTTTGGTGCCTTGTCTCATCTATCCCTACAATAGGGGAGTTAGAATTTATGAAGAAATTATCAGAAAGACCTGAGGATTTAATGAGGGTATCAAAGTTATGAAAATTATATTCTTAGATGATCTTACACTAATATGATAGAGGAAAAATACTAAAGCAGTGAAGCCAGAATTAGACAGGCAGTCAGTATAGATAGGTAAATCGAGTCAGGTTGGATCAAGGAGGCCAACTTTGAGTGAGTCCTGGAAGTTGGAGACTGTCCCCTGAAGGATTGAAATGTTAATTCCTTCAGAGTTCTTCTTCCACCATCAAGAAACTGCCCCTGCTCCAACCTGTTGCTAAGGTAACCTGTCTCAGGAATTGCCCCTCCCTACAGGGAAATAAATTTGTTAATGTGTCCTGGGCTGCACCATACTGCCCATCTCCCTTCAACCCACCTGTTTCCCACCTTTTGGCCATTCTACTGAGCATTCCTGGGCCTCATGAGCATCCCTGGGCCTAGCCATGGTACTCTGGAAGGAGAAAGATAAGAGGAAGAGGGCAGGAGAAAAAAAGGAAGCCTACGACATATAAAAATGGCTGAACACCTTGCTTCTTGAGATACCAGGATACCTGCTATGGCCCCCTTCTCCCTCCCAGGAAAAGTCTATTTTATGCCTTTTTAAATAAACCCTGTTTTATATGCTTGCCTCAACATGCTTCTCTAATGTTCAAACTTTAACATGTGAGGAAGCAGAATTCATCACCAGCAGTATCAGCAGAAAACGACATAAAAGTCTATTGCAATTTATGTGAGAATAATAAAGGTTTAGATTAAGGTATTTGTCAGGAAATTTTAGTAGGAAGTGTCTATATTATTTGGTGCCAACACCATGTGTACAGTGAAGACAAGTGTACACTAACATGACTACTGCTTCTCTTGGTTGTGCAAAACAGACTATGGTGTTATTTACTGAGATAATTGTACAAAGAAATGAAATATAAAGAATGAAGAATTGTAAATTGCAAGTGATAGATAAATCTGTTTAACTAAAAATTCTGTGTCAATGATTCTTTTTGCCACCCATCAGAACAGTCCCTGTAAATCTCCATCTAAATATATTTGACATTTCTCCAATATTTCCCCATCAGCTCTCCTGTTTTAGCAACATACCTTCAAATTTCCTTGTTTCCATTCATTCATTGGACAGTCTATAAATAACATATGTGGCATCCGGTATTCCATGAGGTGCAGATTCTGTGGTTTCCTGGCACGTCAACTTTTTTTTTTCGGTTGTCCATTTTGCTTCCTGTAGATGATGCTGATTTTTTCTAGCAATTGCCAAACTGTACAAAATCTTGCTGTTCCTGCCAATATTCTGGATATCTCAAAAATTTCTGTTGAAGCATTATTTTGCACTAAATTCAAGTTCTATTTGATGCGGAAGTTAAAAGAAAGTGTTTTGTTTTTTTTTCACTCTGAACTTGAATCTTCCAGTTAAGTATTGAAAGGCAAGTGACTCACCAAGAGATTTTATTGGGGGGGGGCTGCCCGAAGGGGAAGAAAAGAATAAGAAAAGATCAGTAGCCCTGAAGGGGAAGAAAAGGAGAGGAAGAGACAAGGAGAGGAAGAGAGTAGAGAGCAGAGAGCATGAGCTTGCAAACTTCAGTTTAAGAAGGGTTGCTTGGAGACTTGGCGGGTGCCGACTGGCAGGGTGACTCAGGAACTGGCGAGTGGACACTGTATCCTGGGGGGATTGGTTGAGAAAACTTGGCGCCCTTTGGAGAGGAGGGAGAGAGGTAAGGGATTATGTGATGTTCTTCTCAGCAGACAGAAGCTTAACTTCAGCCAGGAGAAACCTGATGGGGGAAATAAAACCAAAGGTGTGTGTCTTCCACACACCCAACAAGTATCAAAAGGAATGTTTCTTATATGACTAATGTCTTACAGAGTTTTAGTAAAAACTTAAAATTTTTTTTTTCCATTTTATTTACCCAGATCTACTTTTCAAAAACCAGGGCCCAGGTTGGATAACATTTTTTATGGGTCACCAAGTTGTACCTTTATGTCATTTGATATTTTTAATTAATCATCTTGTCTGCTTGGATTTCTGTGCCTGAAGTAGTAAGTCTCACTAGAACACTTAATTGAATGGACTTCCCTTAGCACTTTGCCACAGCTGCTCAGAACTCTCCAATTTAACTAATAAATTATCAGACACCTGAGGGTACGGCTGACTTCTTTTGACTTTTTTTTCTTGTTTTGATACTGGTCTTGGAAATCAGGATCCACCCCCCCCCACACACACACACACCATTGAAAAACGGTGAGGCAAGCATAGAAAACAAGTTTTATCTTAAGACAGAACAGAGACCTAGACTGACTTCTCTAGAGAGAAGTTGCAGGGACCCAGAGCTGGAGCCTGTGGGAGTGAAGGTGTTTGCTTTTTTATAGACCCCCCACCTCCTTTCTTTCCTGGGGATGTGAGAAGAGGCAGGAAAGAGTAGCCCCAGGGATAATTGCTTGAGTGGAAAGTGTGATGATCTTTCCCCTCCTCCAGAGGAGTTAGCAACCTGTTGTGTTGTTGAGGGGTGGGAGGTAGTACTATTCTGAGGTTAGTGGTTAGCAACCCATTTCCTTTTCTTTGATAAGTAGTTCCCATCTTTCCAATCCAATCATATATTATCTATGCTGACTACCTGTTCTTTGTCCCTGTCTCAGTTCTAGGGAATCATTCAAAATGCTTTTCCCCAATTATCTATAATGAATCCTGGCAAATAGATTTATATGTTCTATAGAATCTTAAATGGGATGTTTTTCTAGAAAAGATATGAAGAAATTATTTGGAATTAAATTAGTTTTTCTCTATTTTGCTCAAATAATCCAGTTGTCTTAAAATAATATGGGATAGGTTTTGTATAAATTTCTTCTTTAAAGAAATCTGGCTATAGTTTTAATCACCAAATCCAACTTACAATAAGGAGTTTTATTTGAAAAGTTTCTGGGATTAATAGGAGTAAGCCAACCTGTCATAGTCTGTTCAAGCTGATTCAATACTAGGTAATATACCATGTTCAAGGCACTTTACAATGCAGTGGAGATGCTGCAGGTAAGCAAAAATGGCATAAAAATAATTTAAACTTCACTTTCTTAAGAGACCAATTGCTTCCTGCACTTTGGCATACAAACAATGTTTATTTACAGAGATAATTTCAATATGGTCTAAATTAAGAATGACTTATTTGTTGTTTGCCCCTTTAGTAATATTCTCTTAGCTAGTTTATCCTTTCCTGGAATAATCTTTATTGTAAGTCTCATAGTATTATTGCCATTCATAGGTGGTAAAATTAAATCCACTCAAATATTTTTTAAAAATAAAAGCTATCATTTAATTCAAGGTTTAATCTCCTACATTGAGGCCTGTTTCACTAATTTGCTCTTTTTATCCTTTTCCCCCATTTCCAGGTGGTATAGAGTTTCAGTAGGTAGTAAAGATGGGGAACATGAAACAAAGTCTTACTTAACTTGTGCTGTTGACATCTAGTTTTAGTATCCTGTGGATAAAGTATATTCTAAAATTCTTGCAGATGCCATCTGTTTCCATTAAGGTTTTCAGATGCCTGTCATGGGCACTGCTGAGAAAGCTACTTGGAAGAGCTAATGGCAAACACAGAACTTCCTGGGATTGCCACGCAGAGCTTCTGATTTTCTTCATGCTCTGGGTTAACACTTTACCTCCATTTCTGTGGAATATGACACATGCTGTGTCCCCAGCCCTGAGGTATATTATTAGCAAGATGAGACACAGAAGATGATTATTATTCCCACAATACCCAGCAAGCACTATTCCTATAAGAAGTACCAGAAGAACTTTTCTGTTCACCTTCTCTCCTGACTCAAGAACATCTAGATCATAGATTATCATTGAGGGCCAGTGCCAGCCCCCAACTCCCCACTTGTGCATTAACATTCTCCAGCACACCAAGACTGTTGGCTCCAGGATGCAATTCCAGAAGTTCTGAAACTGGGGGCCTACCCACTCCCCCAAATGAAATAAAGTAATTTTTCCATTCAAACAAAAAGAAAGAAAGAAAAAGGAAATTCTAAATATGTTTTTGTTTTGTGAATTGTTTTGAGAGTTTTATTTTATACTTTCTCTGGGTGAAAAATATTTAACTGTGGTTTTCTTAAAGTGAGAAATTTCATCTTCTGGAACAATGTGAATTGGATATGGCCATACTTCCATTTCCCAACTTCAGTGGCTTCCCTCTACTCTTAGACTGAAATTGGATTTCCTTGCCACTGTCTCTGAAAAATGTTATCTGCCCCTGATACCCTCCAACTATAATAGCTGCCTCTTTACTCACTTTATTTGTGGTCAATGGACAATGCTTTTTCTAAAATATCACAGAGTATTCTCAGTCAATTTACCTGAGTTTCCAGCAAAATGTAAATATACTGTTTTTGATTTTCAATTTGGATGTGGATTCTTCTGTGTCTGTATTTTTTTAGTTATCAATGTGCCAGACCTGGAGGACTGCTACTACCGTCAATGCAAATGCATGTCCCTAATTCAGATGTATAGAAGCAGAAATTGTGGGGATAGGACCCAACATTCTGAGACCTCACAAGTCCTCCAGGTGATTCTAGCATGAGTCAAATGTGAGGACTTTTATTAGAATATTAGAGACAATTCTTATACAAAAAATATACAATTTATTAAAAAAAATACAATCATTAAAGGACTAAGTAATGTCAGCAACTACTACAGCCTAAGGGAGAAAAGAACTATGACTCACAAAGAAGAAGAACAATACTCAAATAACACAAGAAAAAACATAATTACATGTTTTAATAATTTTGTATAAAAGCATGTACAAGTTGCTAAAGTTTTTGAAAAGTGTAATTTAATGGTTAGAGGTGTAGTTCAGAAGTAGAGTGCTTGCCTAGCATGTGCAAGACCCTTGGTTCAATTCCTACTTTAGCAAAATATATATAAATAAAATGTAATTTAGATTCTAAGATCAGAAAAAAAAAGTTGTTCTAGGAACTTATACTTCCCAGATGACCTGAAAAATGAACCCAAACTCCCCAGCAGTAGTTGTGGAGCACTAGGAAAAGAGACCTTTCAATAAGAAGAACATAAAAAAACAAAAATGTTAAAAAGCTCCCACTTATTGTAATGCATTCTGCTGTCATATATAAATAAAAAAGGAAAAATAATAATTAATTATTAAAAATTCATCAGCATCAGCACTGTCCTTATCACCAAGTAAGTCACTGGGAATGTCACAACTTGCAGAGCCTCAGCTCATGTGAAAAAAAACTGTGTATCTGTCAAATGACATTCCAGGGGTTTATTGCCCTAACTAGCTACTACTGCCTCAAGGAATCATTTGTACTTGAATACAATTTGCTAAAAACTTAATTTGGCTCTTCTTCATGATGCTTTTGAGAGACTAAATTGCAATTCACAAAGACAATTATTAAGGTCTGAATAAGGAAGTGTTTAAAGATATCATGTTCACATTCAAGCATTTTTGGGATTGGTCCATTAAACAGCAGTCTTGACTTACCAGGGGCTGTGGAGCACACCTGTAATACCAGCTGTTCAGGAGGCTGAGGCAGGAGGATTGCAAGTTCAGAGCTAGCCTAAGCAATGGCAAGGTGCTAAGCAAGTCAGTGAAACCATGTCTCTAAATAAAATGTAAAAAGGGACTGGGGATGTGGCTCAGTGGCTGAGTGCCCCTGACTTCATGCCCATTACCAAAATTAACAAAACAAAAAAACCTCGGACTTGAGAGACATGTCTTCTCAGAAAATGACATTTAGTGGTTGACGTGAATGACTGCCTAGATTCTATGTGCAGGGTATAGACAACGACAATTCCCTTTACCTCATTTGGGACAACTCAGAAGGCCACCTAGTCTCTAGAGTTCGGGGGAAGTTTTTGTTTTAAGTGCACCTCGTTGAATTTCTGCCTAATCCTGCTTCTTCTTTCACTTCCTCAAAGCTTCAAAGGAACTTCATAATAAAGCTCCTGAGTCCATGTCTCTTTCTCAGTATCTATCACCAAGGAAGCTGACCCCAGAGAGCAATATGGCCATTGTAATTCCAGAGTACTTAGAAAGGGGTAAAGTGGTCTCAGATGGGCCTGGGCAGTTAGACAAATAAAGCTCAGATTAAATATAATGTGTTTGATTACAGTAAGTGCAATAGAAGTCCTTAAAGAATTTTAGATATGATGAAGATGATCATTCTGGCCACTGAAATAGGGCCCAATTATCTTCCCCTTGCTAATATGAAATAAGGGATTTGGCTTTCTTTTCTCTCATGGTGATATTCTAATCTTAACACTACATTGTCTTTCATCTTTAGAGTTCTCAATCACTGCCTTTTATAGAACAAGAATAAAATTATGTTGTAAGTGAGATTTTTAAGTTCCTTGAGACTTTTCTAAGAGTCTAAGTTTTCTAACTGAATTCTCAGGAACAATTAGCATGATTCTGAATACATAGTAAATGCTCAATACTGAAGTTGAATTAAAAGTTGCTCTTGGCACATGAGCTGCAAGAAAGGCGTTGGCTTTCCCTAGGCTGCCTCATCTGTCCTCATTATTTTCGAGTGTTCGTCACAGCTGCCTGCAGTCAGCTCTTCAGGCTTGGCAAGCACAAGGACTGGATGTATCAACATACTAAGAATAGATTTGTCTCAGGGGAACAGGCTCACATTACCCAAATCCCCAGAGACAGATGTTTAATGCCTGAAATCAAAGGTAGATCATCACATTTTCTCTTCTTCAGCAAACTACACTGAAAGCTCAAATATGACTAAGATGGTGCACGTACATATGTTAGACTAAAAGTCAAATTACAATCAGAAATGTGTTTGGTAAGCATCGAATCAGAAAAAAGAAAGTCACTATGTGATTTGAATATGTGAAAGCATCATTTCACTAATGTAACCTGATTCATATATATCTCGAATAAGTATTTTTCTCCCTTCTTAAAACTAGAAAACAAATATCTTGGTTCTCCAATAAACATGCACAAAGTTTATTTTCTTGGTGTTTCTAGCATCAAGGAACCATCTTCAAAGAAAGACACATTTTCTTAATGTTAATTACTTTACTGAGATGGTAGTTAATTCCTCCTAGAGTACTCATATGCTTTTAGAATAATTTTCTACTATGTCTGATAAGACTGTATATAAATGATTTATTTTATTTCTGTCATATGAAGGTAGTGGAACTTTTCTGTCAGATTGGAGCTTATTTTTACTATTTTTAACAATTGTATATCAGATAATACTTCATGAAAGCCTTGTGAGTGAGGATTTGAAGTAGGATATAATGTTGGGTAAAATTTGGTTTCTTAATATTATTGAGTATAATATTTTTCAATATCACTTAATTTAATATTACAGAATATTCCCTATTTGTTAATATTGTTACTAAATAGACTGAAAATAACCTTTCTGTAGAGTAACACAATATTTATTGAATATTATCTCAATTTGTTAAAAGAACTGTACAGAACTAAGACAAGGCTGAGAAATATGTGTAGGTTAAAAATACAGATTCCAGAAATTTTTGAAAATTTAAAAAATTGTACTGTGGATCTTCTTTGCTTCTAAGATTCCTTCCACAACAAAAGTGAGGAAACTGACCAGGTTCCAGTATAGTGTATATGTTTTTTCAGGATAATAATTAAATTATTTAATGCAGTTCCCCTTTTCCCAGGTTCTATATACATAATTTCATGCATCTGAGCTTAGACAAGATGTTTCATTCTCAATTAGATCAATAATGAATTCTGACAAGTGCAATATTTCAATGATTAATTTTAATTTGGTCCAGAGATTAAAGGAAGAAAAGAAGTCCCTGGTGAAAACAAAGCATTAGGAGGAATAGCTATATGGTATAGTTAAAAAAATGAGAAATTAGTCTAGTTCGGTGATGAGAGGGTAATATGAAATTACTCAGTGTTTCTGATATAAGAGTCCTCATTTATGAGGAGAAGGTAATAACACATGGCCCCCACCAGACAAGTAGCTTATAGAGGTTAATTGAAATAATGCATGCAAAAGAAGAGGCATGTGAAGCTACTTAAGTTTTACTATTAATATTAAAAGTATTGTAAATATAATTACAATATTCATAAATTTTACTAATAAAAATGATATTCAAGCAAGACATCTAGACAAGACATCTTTGGTCATATTTGGTTCCAGGAAAGTTAGATAAAACTGAAAAATAAAAAATTAATATATATCCACTTTCTTCTCAATCATCACTGACAAGTATTTGAGCGTTAAGCTTCTTGCTTTTTTATACTTGCAAAATCAGGCATATTTAAGATAAAAAGACAGAATAGTTTTTAAGTTTAAAATGTTTTGTTGTTTTGTCATAGTTTTACTTTGAAGACACCTTTATTTCTTTGGCCCTCCATTTTCTGCAGGCACAGGCACAATGATGTCAACTTTAATATAAATGTAGAACAGATTTGTTTTATGTAACTCTGCTGCCAAATGTACTGGATGCAAAGCCTTTCCTTCTTGGTTCACTGCTTATGTATAATGCAAATGCTATGATAGCTCAGCAAGATATCATAAGGAATAAATGTCAGATTGATTCAATTGATAGTATTTATAATGTTGGATTCTTTTTTTTTTTTTTTGCATTTGAAAGCACAGATGATGAGATGTTCAAAACATGGCTGAGTCAAGCAGCAACCTCCAATAGAAACAGTCCATCAACAGCTCCATGTAATTATTCCTCTAGTTTCATCTCACATATCCACAGCCAAAAACAACTTTCTAAACACATTTCAGCCCACCACTCTGCTGCTTACAAAGCTACAATTGGTTCAAACTGCTTACCACTTCAAGTTACAAATCCATCTTTCATTTATTCATCAACTCAACAAATGTTTATTGCACTTGTGCCCTAGAAAGAAGCTGTTCTAGGGGCTGTTAATACTCAATATTTATGTCCAACAGACTTGCATTCTATATATCAACTTCTCCAGAGTTTTCATCTAGTACACTTAAGTTAATTCTATTATGGAAAGGATATTTGTTTCTTTGTGTATCCTGACATTTTTTTTTCTCCTCCTACTCAAACTACTGGATTCCTGAAATATGGCTCATGCTGGTGTCTACATAATTTTTAGGTCTTTACTGAGTACCTAATGAACATTTCTTTTTTCTTTATTTGAGAAATAAATTGCATTTCTTAACTTTATTATTCAGGTTGAAAACTTAATAGTTAAGGTATGACCTGCTCTTTGTGGGAAAAACAACTGAATTGATCATATTAACTGATTATTTCTGCCAATAAATTTATTTTTTTTCAATCACCATTTTGTTTTCATGCAGATTCAAAAATCCATACATAGGCCAATATGAGAAATTAAAGAATATGTAATGTGAACATATATTTTACAATTACTAAAGTGTATGTAAAATGGACCATTATTAAACCTTTTATGAACATTTCCCTATCACAAAAATTGCTCAGCATGCAACAAACCTATCTAAACCTATATTGATATTGATTTTTGTTTTAAAAATTGAGCATATAAATGCATAGAATGTACAAACAACTTCAAGAAGAATGAATAAATATAAATTTTATTTTTCAAAATATTGAATATTTTGTTTTGCATTTGGAAGAAAATAATAAGCAATTGTTTGAAACAATGAAGTTCTCATCTAATTCTAATGTTTATGTGTTAGAAAATTATTAAAGACATATACACAAAAGTGAATATCTGACCCTGGTGTCTACATCTTTATCCTTGAATTTGTAATGACATAATAAAATTTAAACTAGTTTTAATAATTTTTGACTATAATACATCTTCAAAGGAACTAAAGTGTGCAGTCTGATTCATGACCATTTTATAATTTTTATTTGCACTTCTTTCTTGTAAGTTATATCATTGTCAACATATAGCCTAACTGGAACTTTCCTGTTAAATTGAGTCACTAGGCAGATATTAGCTACAGAAGAAAGTAGAAATGAGGTAAGAAAGTTAAAAAAAAAAAGTGTTGTGGAGTTAATTTACCATGGAATTCTTTATTGGTAGAAAATTGCCAGCCTAAAAGACATACTAACTTTTCTAAAGCCTTGGTTCAAGGATTTTTATTCTATTGTGCTTTTAAAAACATTCCTTGCAGCATTTATAGTACATTCTATCTTCCAAATAGTTTGAAACTGTCAACAAGCTAGTCCTCACAACACCCCTTTGAGGCAGGTAACCATTATTATTCTCATTTTACACTTGGAGAAAAAAATAGTAAAATGTTTGAAAGAAAGAACAGTTGGTGACTCAACCACATGGTGAAGCTGAATTCTACCCTATTACACAGGTCAATCTTTAACCAAAGTCTTATTCTACTAGTTACAACCCTTATAATTATATAGATTTAGTCTATTCAAATATTAGTGGATAATAATTGAGTAACTACTTCATACAACACTTATTTTCTGGATAGACTTTTCTGCTATCCACTAAGAACTTCAAAATGAATAGACATGTATACATGAGCACACAAACACAGAGAGGCACGGGTGCTGAG
Source organism: Marmota marmota marmota (assembly GCF_001458135.2). Taxonomy (NCBI): domain Eukaryota; kingdom Metazoa; phylum Chordata; class Mammalia; order Rodentia; family Sciuridae; genus Marmota; species Marmota marmota. The sequence continues at coordinate 17,595,156 of NW_026000075.1, forward strand.
GTGAAATGGAAATCCATAATTATCATTCTCAGCAATGTATTTTAAGCAGCAGAGCAAGATGTGGTGATTCAAAAGAAAGATATTCTTTCTATTTTCTTTTTATTTCTTTATTTGCTTTAATTAGTTACACAAGAAAGATATTCTTTCTACCTAAAAGTGACCAAAGAAAGTCTTAATGATTAAGTATTTTTATACTACCCTTCAAATACATATTGTAAATTTTTCTCCTTAACTCCAAATGCCTAAATCATTTCATCCAATTATTCTGTTAATAAAGTTAAGCCCCCTTTATTTTTCTTCTTCATATTTGCCAAAGGCAATTTCTAATAACCAAATTTATGTTGTTCTAGTCATATTTGTTATTAGACAAATTTAGAAAACTGGATCTTGGATGATAAAAATCTAACTTATTTTCCTTGACAAAGTCACCCTGTTCTTTTTCTTTGTCTCCAGTTTCATTGGTCCTTGCTCATTTAAAAGCACTGGGTGCTCTCACCTTGTGCTTGTGCATGCCTTTATTATATCACTTTTAAACTCTACTGGGATTATTTGTTTACTAGTTCTTTCCCAATCTAATCTACTAGACATAGACCTTTCCACAATTTCCTCCCATAATAACTTAAAAAATAGGTATGTCATATTAACTTGAAGATTGAATAATCCAATGGAATGCAGAAATTTTGTGCATTTCAACATGTGTGAACTATTCCAAATAAAGGTCCTCAGAGATTTTAAAATTGATGGAATTAGAACACAGCATATAATTCTCCTTTGTAGGAGCTCTGGGTTTGAGTAGAGGAAAGAAAAGACAAGGAGAAGAGGTTACTTGGGATCAGGTCATACAGAGTTTTGCAAAGGTAATCTCCATTCATAAGTTTTCATTTTTTTCTGACCCATCCTCTCATTTACTTTAATTAAATTATATTCCTGAGAACACAAGCTATACTAGGAGATTTGCAGCCATAATTATATTATTCTCCCAACCATGCATTCCTCCTTTGGTTTGGTAAATATTTCTTAGATATGGCATCAAAATTATCCATGAAAGAGCAAATTGATAAATTATACTTTAACATTTTAAAAGATCCCTCAACAACATTATTTAACAAATGAAAAGACAAGCTACAGTTGGGCATGGTGGCACGTCTGTAAACCCAGCAGCTGAGGAGGCTGAGGCAGGAGGATTGCAAGTTCAAAGCCAGCCTCAGCAAAAGCAAGGCACTAAGCAACTCAGTGAGATGCTGTCTCTAAATAAAATACAAAATAGGGCTGGGGATGTGGTTCATTGGTTGAGTGCCCCTGAGTTCAATCGCTGCTCCCCCTCCCCGCAAAAAGCCACAGTATGGATAAAAATATTTATATGTGTTTTCAAAGGATTTGTATTTGGAAAAAAAAATGGTACAATGTTATATCAGCAGATCAATAAAATGGAGATAATATTTAAATATACATTTAATCAAAGAAGATATCTGATGTCAAAAGAACTGTGCAAAGATATTTGACTCCATTATTCATGAGGAAATTGTAAATTAAAAGTACAGTGAGAACCACTCGACAGCTATTAGACTTATAACTTAGAAAAGAGAAAGAACTCTCATACCCTGATATAGAAAGGAATATTATCTTCTTTTTGCTGCCTCAAGAAATTGAAACAGTCGCCTAACACCCTACATAAGTTGGCACATTTATGATAATTAATGAATCAAATGTAGGATTAACTAATGTTTATATTTTATTAAGATTTTAACAGTTTTCTTTTAATATCTTTCGCAGCACCACATGCCATCCAGGTTATGTCATTTAGTAGTCATGTCTTGTTAGGCTCTTTAGGTTTTGACAGTTTCTTAGACTTCATGTTTTAATGACCTTGACATTTTGATCATTAGTGGTCAAACATTTTGTAGAGTCACTCTTAATTAACAATTATATGATGTTTTTCTTATGATTAGACTGTAAGGGGAGAACACAGCTATAAAAGACCATTCTCATCACATCAAATTAAATCTCTGTAGTATATGATTTAGCATAGTTGATGTTAATCTTGATCCTCAGGATTTAGGTAGTATTCTTAAAGTTCCCCCACTCTCTGATAACTTTTTTCCTCCCTCCTTTCTATCATCTATTGTTGGAAGAAAATCACTAATGTAACCTACATATAAGAAATAAGGAGGTGTGCTCTACCTCCTTGAGAGGTGGAGAATCTCCAAAGATTATTTGGAATAATACGCTTTTAAAATAAATTTGTGATATTTTACCTTATTTATTAAAATATTTTCTTCCTTTTTTTTTCTCTCTTATGTTTGTAGGACTCCAATGACACATACGTTGCAATACTTAAGATTGTTACACACATCACAGAAGCCTTATTTTACTTCAATTATTTTTTTCTTAAATAGACTAATTGATCAATCAGTAAGTAATTGATCAATCAGTAAGTACACTAATATCTGCTGTCTCGTATGTAGATTTAAAATAACCTAGAGATTTCTTTCTTTTTTTGTTTCTTTTAACTCAGTAATTACCATATGTTTTCCATTTTTATTATCATTCTGTTGAAATTTTCTGTTAAGTAATTATCAATATATTTCATTTTAATTATTTGAATATACTTATATACCCACTTTGAATACTTTTATTAGTAAATCCAATTATCTGTGCTGCTGGAAATCAGTTTCTACTGACTGCATATATTCTTTAGTGTGTATTAGATTTCCTGTTTTGCTTTTACCTCTTATAACTGAAAATGTATAATTTTAGATAATATGATCCACATAATACATGTGGATTCTGTTTTCATATTCTTTAACTATCTCACGTGGATTCAAACTGTAGAATTATTTTCCCCATGTTGTATAATTGCTGAAGTCTTTGTTCTGTTTTTCTTCTCATTATTATTGTTTTCTTTTAACTGAACTTACCTTTGATTATCTGCTTAGTGGTCACCCAATGATTGGGTCAGAGAAACACATTAAGTCTTCTTGTGGTTCTCATTATCAGGATCTTTTTGCTAATTTTCTGAGGGTGTGCTGCTTATCCCAAGTGGGACTGCTATCCTAAGACAGTTTTTTTTTTTTTAAATCACATTCCTGTATAACTACTATTTGTCACATTTATTTATATATTTATTTATGGATTTTATCATGCTTGGAATCAAACCCAGGGCCTCATTTCATACAACCTAGGCATTTGTTCTACCACCAAATTACATCCCCAGTTACATGAAAACACTTCTGAAGTCTAGGCTTCCCCACAAATCAATTGTACTTCTCTAGAAGCAAAGATTCTGATCTCCTTCTCCTTTAGTCTTTATCCCCAGTCATCTGTAACTTCATAAAGAAACTTTCTTCCAACTGAACTAGAGATGCTAATGAGAGCAGCAGAAGGCAAGATCCATCAGAGAACTGGTCTTATCCAAAGCTCTGTTAGTTTTCAAAAAATAGTTTTCTCTCTATTATTGGACTTTAGCAATTTGCATAGCCTGAAAGAATACTTCTTCAAAATTTTGCCCAGGGTTATTCTTTGAGTGTTTGTAGTAAAGATTCACAATGATCTTCACATTGTCTTCTTAAAATTTAGTTTTAATTGACAAAATTAAATATGTGCATTTATGGGATTCAATGATATATTTTGATCAAAGTATACATTAGAGAAAGATTCATTGAAACTAGTTAATACATTCGACACCTCACCAATTTATCATTTTTTTGTGATAAGAATGCTAAAAATCTATTTTGGCAATTTTAAAATATACATTATTATTGATTATGCTCACTGTACAGTACAACAGATCACAAAATGTTCAGTCTGGTTGAAACTGTACGCTTTGATCAAAATCTTTCTTTTCCTTGTTACTCTCATCACTACACTCAGGTTCTGTTATCTACCTTTCTACTCTCTGCTTCCATGAGGTCAATATTTTTAGATAATACATGTAAATGACATTGCACAGTATTTCCTACATCTGGCTCAGTTCATTTAGCATCGTGTCCTGTGGTTCCATCCATATTGTCTCAAATGGCAGGCTTTCCTTCTTTGCTAAGGCTGAATATTTATTTGTGTATAACACATATTCTTTGTCCATTCATTCATTAAAGACCAGATTTCTAAATTATGAAAATATACATCTGCATGACTTAACAACAACTGCAGCTCATGTAAGGTATGATTTATAACTGAACATTAATAACACATTACAGAGTATTTTTCCAGACTACAAATTATTTTAACTTATTTAGTTGAATATCCCAATTATTGATTTATTAATAAGTTGCTTATTTATATTTGTTATGAGAACTCAGTAACTGAGGAATCAATGTTAGTTTTATATTAAATAGAGCATATTATGTATTTTAAAATATTTATTTTTGATTAGTGCATATGTGAGTATAGATATGCTCCAGAAATGCTGATGAGTAGGTGAGAATATGAAACACAAAATTCAATTTATATAATTCTAAATGACAAGAAAATATGATTTATTACTTCAGTCCTCTGTCATTTATAAATTTGCCTAGAACAATGGCACTTGAGTAGGACAACCCGCCCAATTTTTGTTTTTAAAATATATTTTCATTGTCTAGGTGGAAAACTCTCATGACAAATAAAACATTTTATGTCAAAATAATAAAAGTTTTATACCCAACCATAAAGTTTGAGCAAAAACATATGTTTTAGTAATATGTATAAGATGCATATGACTATTACATTAAATGCTTTATATACTTCAAATAACTCCTTATTTATAAATTTATTTGAGAATATCTCATGTTTTTCTAATAGCATTCTGTTAATAATGAAATGTCACTTTATAAGCAGATTTTGGGAGTGTGTATGAATACATTTGATTTATATGGGTATATAGAAGAACATCTGCTTCTTTATGGATTTTAGGGTTAATTAACAATCCATAATGATGAACAATTCATTCAATTAATAGCTAATAGCAAGGCTATATGGACAGTTTTTTTTATTTTTCTTTTTTAAATTTTTTCTTTAGTTGTAGACGGACACAATCACTTTATTTTATTCATTTGTTTTTATGTGGTGCTGCGGATTGAACCCAGGGCCTTACATATGCTAGGCAAGTTCTCTACCACTGAGCCACAACTTCAGCCCCCAGTTTTTTATTTATTTATTTTTAATTTTTTTTTAGTTCCCAATGGACCTTTATTTTATTTGTTGATACGTGGTGGTGAGGATCGAACCGATGTCTCACACATGCTAGGCAAGCACCCTGCCACTGAGCCACCACCCCAGCCTGAGTTTTTTTATTTTTAATAGGACATATTTAAAATACAATTAGTTCAGTGCCACATTGTAAGCAATCTGACAACAAAGAAATATTCCCTTCGTGAAAACTGTATGGCTTCAAATTATCTGTATCTGGGGAATAAGAGTTTGAATGCTTTGCTTTGTACACTGACTTGATCTCAGTAAATCTGTACAGGAATTAAGTTGTATGTAGGATCATATGGGTTGCTATTCCTCAGTAAAACTGTTCCCCCAAAATTGTTTTAATCAAAGAAATTTGAAAAAAAATGTGAGATAAACCATTTACTAATATATATATTTTTTCTATTTAAAAATCAAGATATTCTTTATAATTTAAAGTTTCCTAGGGCTATAATTGGTGGCTTTTTTTCCTCAGAGGCAATCAGCATTCAACCAAGAGAAATTTCGATTAAATATAGATTGTGTAAAATATGTGCCCAAGATGAAAAATAAAAATGTGGCTAAGAATAGGAGAATAAGCATAAAGGACACTGTATGATACAGCTGAACTCCTCTGTATAAAATGATGTAGGAGTTCAGGAGTAGATCATCTGAGAACTGAGAGAGAAGAAACTGTTCAAGCAAAATGGCAGTAGGGCCAAATTACTTTTAAGAACAAGAATGTCTGTGAGTGTGAGCCCTAAGAGGTAAATGTCTTCCCTAGGTGAAGAGGACTATAACCAAGTTCAGGTGAGCTTGGTGTTATGGCTTCTGTAGTCTAGGCAGTGAGACTACCCTGACTTCCAGGTAACCCTGGCTCTTGGGGCAAGCTTCATAGGAGGACCCAACCCTGAGGATACCTATGTCCACCTGTGGCTCCCTCCAATCCAACAGTACCCACAAGGTAGTATGTTGGGACATAATCTATGTTGTTAATGGATGATGCTTTCCTGGCTCCTGATCTCTGAATGTAATAACAAATGGAGGGCAGTGGGTAGTGAAGAAGGTGTGTGAATTCTCTGAGGGAAGATTTTATACCTATTCTTGGGAATAGCTCATGATGAAAAGAAGAAACTGGGAGGAAAATTACCTCTAGATAGGGAATAGGGGTGGGAGGGAAAGGGAGGGAGAAGGGGAATAGCTAGGATGGTGGAAGGAGACCCTCATCATTATACAAAATACAAGTATGAAGGTGTGAATTTGGTGTCAACATACCTTATATACAGAGATATGATAAATGGTGGTATAAAGGTGTATTAAGAATTGTATGCAAAAAATAAGAAAGCTCATGTATAATGGCATAATTTGGTATGAACATACTTTATATACAGTTACAAAAAATTGTGCTATGAATGGATAATTATGAATGTAATGCACTCCACTATTGTCATGTATGTAAGAAATAAATAAAAAAGAAAAAAATATTAAAAAAGAAGAAACTGAAGTGCGAATGAAAAATTCTTGTGAACTTCATTTCAAGAGACAGCATATCTCAAATGACCCACAAAAAGATATTTTATATATATACATATGTATATATATATATATATATATATATATGTGCGTGTGTGTGTGTGTGTGTGTGTGAGAGAGAGAGAGAGAGAGAGAGAGAGAAATGCTGAGAAATTCAAGGTTAAATACAGCGGACAGTCACTTATCTTTGTTTTTCCTTAAAAATCTCCACTAAGATGACAATAAATGAATAAACAAATACATAAACACTGAAAAACAGAGAATGAGAGTGAAATTATAGTGAAGATATTGCTATTTGGAGACTGAAGATGGAAAAGGCAAATGAAAACTGACATACTAATGAGGAATGAAGGCCAAGTCTGTAGCATAAGACAAACAAGAAATGAATCTGTTCAAGGAGCCAATTGCTGTACCTCTTCTAGGACAGAATAGGTTAAAAATAGAAGTGCTTTAAGGTTTTCAGAAACTCGCAGGCTCCCAGATATCTTTTCCACCTCAGTGGAAAACTGTAGCTTTGCTTTGTTTATTTGAGATACCAGGAAAAAGAAAGAAAAAAGAGTGAGTTGCTGTATCGGAAAGGGAAGTTAAATGAAAATTAAAATAGCCAGTGATGAGACTTCCCTTACCCTCCCAGGATACTAGCATCCAAGACTATATACTTAGGGACAACAGATGGATAAACACTATTTAGATTGTGTAAGATTAACATATGAGATGGTTCCTCATGTATGAAGAACTGTGATCAATAGTTCTGTGCGTAATTCTTTAGTGAACATCCCAGGGTCACTTAAAATAAGAAAAAAATTTCCAACATTAAAGACAGGAAACATGAAAAAAAAAGAAAAAGTGCAAAGAAAAAAATGAGGTTGATGAGAAGGATAGAAGATGAACACCAAATAAAAACAAACCAAAATCTCTCAAGACAATAAACCCCAAATAGTGAAAGACATAAGATCTATATTCTATGAGATAAAAGAGAGAAAATAGAAAGGAAAGGAGAGCAAACAAGTACATAAAGAGATTTTTAGAGAAAAAAATTTAAAAAAACTAAAAATGGAGAAGAGAAAATTATCAAAGAAATAAAAAAAACTTACTAATCCAAAGAATATGTTTTTAAATTATGAAGGTCCAAAAAGTATAAAACATTGACTGTAGAGACTTATATGAAAACGAGTTAACTGTGAAATTCCAGGATACTGTTGACAAAGAATTTCTTAATACCTTCAGATGAAAAAAAAGTCCCGTACATAATATAAAAGCTCAGGATTGCATGAAATTACTATATAGAGGAATTGGAAGTTATATGTAATGGCAATGCATAAATATTCCTTCTTTGTTTATTTTATTTGTTCTTTGTATTTATATATGACAATAGAGTATATCTTGACATACTACTACAAACATAAAGTATGTTTTATTCTAATAAAATCCCAGTGTCTTGTGGATGAATATGATATGGAGATTCACTGTGGTATATGTATATACATAGGAAAGTAATGTTAGATTCATTTCAGTATCTTTTCTATTCCTATCCCCCCTCCTTTCCTATAATTTATCTTGTCTAATCCAATGAACTTCTATTCTTACCCTCTACCCCTTATTATGTGTTAGCATCCACATATCAAAGGGAACATTTGACCCTTTTTTTTTTAATTTTTGAGATTTGCTTAATTCACTTAGCCTGATAGTCTTTAGATACACTGATATACCACCAAATGTCAGAGTAATCTTTTATGGCTCAGTAATATTCCATTATGTATATATGTCACCTTTTCCTTATCATTCATCTGTTGAATGGCACTGAGATTGGTTCCATAGTTTAGCTATTGTGAATTGAGCTGATACAAACACTGATGTGGCTGGGTCATTGTGGTATGCTGCTTTTAACTCCCTTGAATATATACCTAGGAGTGGTTTAACCAGGTGAAAAAGTGTTTCCTTTCCCAGTTCTTTTTGAGGAATCTCCATATTGCTTTCCAGAGTGGTTGTAAAAATTCATGGTCCCACCAGCAATGTGTGAATGTATGTTTTTCCCAACACCCTCACCAACATTTGTGATTACTTGTATTCTTAATAACTGCCATTTTGTGTGGAGTGAAATGAAATATTAGTGTAGTTTTATTTTGCATTTCTCTAATTGCTAGAGATGTTAAACATTTTTTTTTCACATATTTTTTGAATTATTTCTTTTTCTGTGAAGCATCTGTTCATTTCCTTTGCCAATTTACTGAATGGAATATTTGCATTTTTTCGGTGTTATTTTTTTGTGATATTTGTATATCTTGTAGATTAATATTCTATCTGAAGTGCAAGTGACAAAGATTTTCTTGCATTCTGTGGGCTTTCTCTTTATGCTCTTTATTGTTTTTTTTCCTGTGAAGAAACTTTATAGTTTGATACCATCCCACTTATTGATTCTTGATTTTACTTATTGAGCGTTAAAAATCTCGAGAAAGGCGTTTCCTAAATGGACATGAAAGAGATTAGGACCTACTTTTACTTCTAGTAGGTGTAGGACTTCCAGTCCAATTTCTGATCCACTTAGAGTTGAATTTTGTGCAGGATGGGAGTTAGAGGTTAAATTTCATTCTGCTACATATGAATTTCCAGTTTTCCCAGCACTATTTGTTGAAGAGGCTATCTTTTTTCCAATGTGTATTTAGGGCACCTTTGTCTAATATGAGATAACTGTATTTATATGGGTTTTTTCCAATATGTGATAAACATGTCTCTGACTTCTATCATGTTTCATCAGTTTTCATGTCTGTTTTGGTGCCAAAGCCATGCTGTTTTTGTTAGTATAGCTCTGTAGCATAATTTAATTAATGTCTGGTACTATGTCTGTTTCTACGAAGAATGTCATTGGAATTTTAATAGGAGTTGCATTAAATTTGTATAGATAGCCATTGGTGGTAAGGCCATTTTGAAACTATTAATTCTGCCAATCCAAAAACATGGAGAATCTTTCCATCTTCAAAGGTGTTCTTCAATTCCTTTCTTTAGTGTGCTGTAGTTTTCATTGTGTGGTCATTTACCTCTTTTGTTAGATTGATTCCCAAGTTTTTTTTATTATTTTTGAGGCTATTGTGAATGGGATGGCTTTCCTAATTTCTCTTTCAGTTGATTTATCACTGATGCATAAAAATGCAATTGTCTTATGGGTGATAATTTTATATCCTGCTACTTTGCTGAACTCATTTATTAGCTTTTGAAGTTTACTGGTGGTGTTTGCTGGATCTTCTGAATATAGAATCATGTCATTGACATAGGGACAGTTTGAGTTCTTATTTCTCTATTTGCATTCCTTTAATTTCTTTCTTCTGTCTAATTGCTAAGGCTATAGTTTCCAGGACTATGTTGAATAGAAGTGGTGAAAGAGGGAATCCCTGTCTTGTTCCAGTTTTTAGAGGGAATGCTTTCAATTATTTTTCATTTAACCTCATTTGAATCAAATGTATGAATTGTCAAGATCATTGTACTGTCATGTGTAACTAATTAAATAAGAAAGATGTTGACTTTTAGTTTAACATACATAGCTTTTATGATGTTTAAGAAAAAGGACCTGTATGAATAAACTACATGGTTGGGAAGAGGATTTTAGGTTTTCTGCAAATATGAATGTGGGAGTAATTAGAATAGTAGATAGTAGTAATTCATTTCCAAAGAATTATTATAAAACTGGAACATTGAGAAAGGAATATATAACAAAATTACTTAAAATTATAAATATCTGAGGTAAATAGCAGAGTAATAGATTTAGAATTGAAAGTAGCTAGTTTGGGAGGACAGTAATTAGGACTGAAGAGAGTTGGTATAGAGGACCAAACAATGTCTTCTAATAAGTTAGATTATTTATATAACAAAACTAGAAGCATGTACTGTTTTGGTACAAATTGAATATATACCCCACCCCCCAAAAAAATCAAGATTGTTTGGGATATAATTACAAGTGATGATGTTGGAATAACAATTCTTTTCCACAATATTTTTAACAAAGGTTAGAGTCACAAAAAGATTGGTTGGATGGCCGGCCTGCTTCCCTGTCTGCCTGCCTGCCTTTGATCCTTCCTTCCTTCTTTCCTCCTTCCTTCCTTCCTTCCTTCCTTCCTTCTTTTTTCCCCCTCCCTCCTCCCTTTTCTCCCTCCCTCCCCTCCTTCCTTTCTCCCCCTCTTTTCCTCTTTTTTTTTTCTTTTTTCTTCACTTTGGAAGACCCTGAGATGTGACATTTTGTATTTGGGTTAGTAAAAATTGCTGTATTGAGAACAATAAATCAGTAGAATCAGGATGTGCAAACCTGAAACTACCTCAATAATTCCTGAGAATTCACAGAAAGTTTGAGAAGGGTTTTTAACTTTTCAAAGGTTTGATCATTTTTAAAGAGCAAAAAGGCGTCAGGAGACAACTGGGTTACTATGTTAATCAGCAGTCTTTACTCAAGTGTAAAAATTTAAAATTGAGAAAATTTCACCTCATTCAACCTTCAAACTAAAAGAGAGACTTGTATTATACCTAATGTTTTCATGGGTAATGAGGGGTGAGAATCTGGACACTCTCAGTTAATAAATGCAATCCTCATTGCATAACATTAAAATTAACACATGAATTAGAGCAGAGAAAAGTGTCTCCTAAGACAGACTTCTTTTCAATACCCAAACAATATAAGTTCATCAAAGGACTAATATAAGGATGAAACAGTGATCATTTAGCCTTGGAAGTATAAAAACAGTAATTGACAGAGGTCAAAGGTGATAGTAACTTTGAGCAAACCTTGACTAGAACAGAAGCTTGGCTGAACATTATGGTTTCCTTGGTTGCTGAAAGTGTTTTAAAGTACTCCAATAGGGAGACAAAGCTGACGACTGTCACCTGAATAGCTAATTCTGATTCAGTTCTCACAAAAATATCTTTCTGAGTAATAACTTCTTACACAATTTACAAAAAAAAAAGAGGGGAGGGGGTGCTCTGAACAAAATGATACAAAAGTTTCCTTGAAAATTTCTCTTTGATAATGCAAGTTACAAAGTTGGTAATCTGGTTGTAATTTGATTTCCAGCTGGTAGGGAATTAAAATAATACATTGTCCTTTTGGCTCATGAAGTGTATCTTTATGTGCTTAGTATTGTGGTGGTTGGGATGAAGATGGCACACAGGCATTGCCTTTGTTCCAAAACGTAAGATTTCAGCATATTTAGTGTTGATTGACAACCAACACTGGAATTCGATGAGTCAAATATATAAATTATTTTTAGTGGTACTCTGTTTTTGAAGCCAGTGTCCTCCTAGTTCAGGGAAGTGAAAATGGAAGTTTCCCCAGATCTCCCTGTAACCTTTGATGTTTTCAAAGCTTTGGGGAATTGAGAAGCATATTCCCTTTGAGAGTAACAGTTTTCCCATATTCACTCCTATCTTCCATTCTCCCTATGCTAATTCGTTGAGGGGAAAAAATCACAACATGTGAACCTGTGTTTTCCTTCAAAAGATCATAACGGATAAAGATCAAAACTGGATGGGATCACAAATTCCAAATGTTCTTGACAATTCACAACCATCTTGCAATGCTGATGAACTCTGTACTTAGTTTTTTTAAAAAGCTCAAGTACATTGCCTTTTCTTTTGTGCTAATAATTTTAACCTCATTGCCTAGACTTTCACTTATCAGATATTGAACAGTGTGCATTTCAGAGAACGTGGTGGAAAGCATGTTAGTCTCTTTGATGGTAGACTTAATGCACCAAGGTATGATAACAGACAGGGTACTTGGCGACTGACAAGAAAGAAAGAGACATATAGAAAAATGAAATGCAAATTGCACCTGCTAATTTTTTCTTAATTGTAACTATGCTTTTTTAGTAATTTCTCAAATATAGAGTTATCCAAGTAGCAAAACCCTCACTCTTACCTTAAATCCCATCTAGACAATCAAGATGACATTCATGGGAAGGAGGTAAATTGGGTGCTGAGAATTGTCTTTCATGTGAGAAATTTGTGAAATATATCACTGGAAGTGACTCTGGTATGTGTATATCTGGTATAAAACAAATTTTGAAAAGATTGCAAGGTTTTGCCTATGATTCATGTCACAGACTCATAGAATATCTATATTGTAATTTAAGAAAACTTACGGTTCATAAAAATATCAATTTATTTAAAAAGAACCAAAGGGCAAGGGGATAGGAATTATGTGGGATGAGTTAGACGTACATCATGTACATGTATGAAGACACGAATGGTATGAAAATACTTGGACAGTATGTCTTCATTTTATTTGTTTATTTTAAGTACATGTATGAAGATACAAGTGGTATGAAAATACTTTGTGTACAATCAGTGACTTGAAAAATCGTGCTATAAATGTGTAATATAAAATGAATTGCATTCTGCCATCATGTACAACAAATTAGAATAAATAAATAATTTAATAAAAAAAGAAAGTTACTCATAAAAAAACCTGAGAAAACAAAATTAAAAGAGCCATATAAAATTTTAAAAAAAGAATCTAATAAAAAATGTCTTATCCAGGTATAGATTTAGAATATATTATCAGTAATTCTAAAACATAAAGAACTTGTTCTGAGATAAGTTTTTCCTAGCCTATCACGTGATAATTCTTTACCTGGACTAATATGAGTCAATTAATAGTGTTCATTGTAGTACCACTTATGACTTTTCATGTTTTGCTGCATAATATTTATATATATTACATTCTTATTTGAGACATACTAATTTTACATTTATATGGGATACAATGTGATGTTTTGATACATGTTTACATTTTAAAAATATTTTTTGGCAGTTGTAGTTGGACAGTATGTCTTCATTTTATTTGTTTATTTTTATGTGGTGCTAATGATCCAACTAGGCATGTGCTCTGCTACTGAGTTACAGACCCAACTCAGCATGTATACATTTTATTATAATGTTCAAGTCAGAGAAAAAAAATATCTCTCCTCAAAAATAGGTCATTCATTTCTGGTAAAAACATTCAAAATCCTTCTATCACTTTGGAAATATACAATATTATAATCTATAGTCATCATACTGTTTAATAGAATACCATAGCATATTTCTCTTATCTATAACATATTAAGTTTGGATACCTTTTCCTCATCCCTTCCATCTCCCTACATTTCCTAGCCTCTTCTTACAATAAACTATTCTAATATTCTGCAATTATGCCCTCATATTCTACTAGATAAACCTTTTCATGTTTCACATATGAGTGAAATCATGTGGTATCCATTTATGTGTCTTGGCTTATTTCACTAAACATAATTTGTATAGTTCCATCTGTGTTATCAGTGACCAACCTTCATCCTTTTAATAGCTGAATAGGAATGTGTGTGTGTTTGTGTGTGTGTGTAACATATCATTGCTAGATCATATCATAGTTATGTTTTTAATTTTTTGAGGTTGCGTTGTGTAATAGCTCCTGCCTTGTTCCCTTTGCTCAAAATCATATGATTGTATTAGCTTTCAGGGTTTGTTAGGATTCCATATGGATTTTAGAATTTTTTCTAGTTTTCTAAAGAACATCATTGATATTTTGATAAGAACTGCATTGAGTCTGTAAACTTCTTTGTATAGCACAAATAATTTAACAAAATTGGGCCTTTCAATCTATGATTATTCATATAATTGTCATTAATTTGTTGTTGAACACTTAGTTGAATTCCACTTATTGATTATTTTAACTAGGGCTATAATAAACCCAGCAATGCCTGTTTCATTTCCTTTGATGTAACCAGAAGTAGATTGCTAGATCATATGCCAGTTATATTTTTTAATATTTTAGGATCTTCAATCATGACCTCTATATGGTTCTATTAATTTATATTTCCATCAACAATGTATAAAGTTTCTGTTTTCTCCATATCCTCACCAGTCATTACCTTTTTTTTATAATAGTAATTCTAACAAGAATGAAGTAATATCTCGTTTTTATTATGACTTACATTTCCCTGATAATCAGGAATGTTAAAAATATTTTTCACATACCTGATTGGCCATTTGTACAGATTTTACTGATTCCACATATGAGTGAGATCATGTAGTATCTGTTTATCTGTCATAGCCTATGAAAGGGATACAGTCCCTTTAGGTCTGTTACCCATTTTAAAATCTTTTTATATGTTTTTTGCTAATGGGTGTTTGTAGATCCTGATATATTCTGGATATCAAGTCTCCCTTTTATCAATTAAATGATTTTATCTCTTTTGTTTCAGGTATCCTATTCAAAAATGTCTTGCACCTTCCTATATCCTGATGTGTTTTCTCTCTTTTTTTTCTAGAGTTTGTATTTTGTGAATTTATATTTAATTTCTTAAACCCTTTTTAATTGATTTTTATATATAGTGAAAGATAGGGGTGTAAGTTCATTCTTTTGCATGGAAATATCTAATTTTCTCAGCATTATTTGTTGAGGAGACTCACAGAGACTGTTGGCTTCTTTCTCAAAAGTCCCTTAACTGTGGATCCATGGTTTATTCCTAGACATTCTATTCCTTCTGTTGCTCTATATGTCTGTTTTTCCCAATATCTTGTTGTTGTGATTATTAGTACTTTTTAGTATACTTTGAGTTTGACTTATGTAATAATTCCTGCCTTGTTCCCTTTGCACATATTTGTATTAGTTTTCAGGGTTTGTAAGGAGTCTATGTAAATTTTGGAATTATTTTTCTAGTTTTCTGAAGAACATCATTGATATTTTAATAGGGATTATGCTGAATTTGTGGACTGCCTTGGAAAATAAACATTTTAAACAAAATGGATCCTTTCAATTCATTATCAAAGATCATCTTTCCATTTTTTTTTGTGAATTCTTCAGTTTCTTTCATTAATGTTTTATACTTTACATTACAGAGATCTTTAGTCTCTTTGGTTTATTTTTTCCTAAGATTTCACTTATATGTAGAATTGCAAATGGTAGTTTTTTGTTGAATTCATTTGCAAACAGTTCATATTGGCATGTAGCAATGGTAGTGACGTTTGCATATTGATTTTTGTATCCTAAAACTTTGATGAATCAACTTTTTAGTTCTTCTGGCTTTTAGGCAGAGTGTTTGGGGCTTTATAACATCATGTCATCTGAAAATAGTGACAAGTTGACTTCCTATTTTCATTTGTATGCCCTGTATTTTTTTCTCTTGGTTGACTGTGATTGTGAGCATTATTGTCTTGCTTCAGATCTTAGAGGAAAAGCTTACAGCTTAAGGCAATTTAGTACAAAGTTAGTATTTGGATTGTATGTGCTCTATAATATGTTTAAGTACATTTCTTTGTTCAGCATTTTTACCACAGATGTTGATATAATTTTAATGAAGGACTTTTCTGCATCTATTGATATGATCAAATTGGTTTTTTCTTTTATTCAGTTGATGTGGTATTATTAGTATTAGAAGTGTTTGGATCAACACACGTTGAGAAACTCTTGCATTTCTGGAATGAATCCAACTTGATGATGGAGAATAATCATTTCAATAGACTCTCAGTTTCATTTATCTAGTATTTCACTGTATTTTTGTCCATATTCATTGAAAAAATACACCTGCAAATTTTCTTCTTTTCTTGTATTCTTATCTGGTTTTGTTATTGGTGAATGCCAACCTCATAGAATATGTTTGGACGAATTCTTTCCTAATTTTGGAATAGCATAATGAAAATTGGAATGAATTCTTCTTTAATGTTTATAGAATTTCTGGATTTTTCTTTAATTGGATTCTTTAATTCTGATTCAATATTATTACTCCTTATTTATCTGTTCAGATATTCTATATCTTCATAATTCGAACTAGTAAGATAGATGTGCCAAGACATTTATATAATTTGTTGATGCACAGATGTTCAAGATATTTTCTAATGACCTTTATATTTCTTTGGTGTCATTTGCAATGTTCTCATTTGTGTCTCTAGTTCTGTTTGTTTGAACTTGGACTCTCTCTCCTTTTTTTACTTAAGAAATACTTATGTATTTGATTATAAGTAACTACTTCATCCCTGTTGGAAGTATTAAGTAATATATGGTATGTTCATTGCTATATAACATATTAAAACACACTAGTTTCAAAACCCAGTACACCTTTAAGTTTTGAACCAAGGTTTCTAAGCCTATTGAGCAGAAGAGGGACTAGAAACCAGTCTTTCTGATCCTTAGATATATACCTTTCCTGATACAGATGACTACTTCCCATCCAAATCCAATCATAAAATTAAAAATTTATACAAATAACTGGAAAAATAGTTATTTTCTTTTACTATCCTTAGTAGTTGATTCTTTAGAACTCATTGCATTCCAATTGATACAGTTAAATCATTCTTGACAATCATTTGTGCTTTGTCAACACTCAATTTAGAAATAGTAATGTGGACCATTTCTGGCTAATTAACATTAAGATGAAATGTACTGGTTATTCTGGGAAAATTTTGACAGATTTTGCCAGAAAAAAGAAACACAGAAAGTGGGTAACTTTTCCTTTTCAACTTGAAAATTATTATGATATGTATGCTAACTGTAACTGATAAGAAAGATATAAGCACAATAAGAATAAAGGACAAAACTCAAAAATAAAGATGAGGGAATACTGAAGTGCAGTCTGTACCTTTAGTGATATCAGTAATATTTCGATGCAGTCAGCTTTGGATCACAACCACACTCCTGGATTTCTTGTCAAGTAATATACCAGATTATTATATTTTTAAATCAACTTATTTATACTTTTAGGTAATTTTGAAGTTAAGTCATTTAAACACACAATTATATTAATATCAATGTATACTTTTACCATTTCCCATGCAATATGGGTTATGTATATTTGATTATAAGCCAAAAATAAATACTAAGTAATTAATATCAGAAAATATTTACAAAATATAACCATTGGAAAGTATTTTGAATATGCAATATTTTAAGAAATAAATCATTAGAAATTTTGAATGCCAGAAAAAAAAGAAAAAGGGTTGTTTTAGAATATGTACAAGTAATTTGCTGGCAAAGACTCAAAGCAATTGAGCTATTTATGGCTATAATTATCTTATATTAGTATTAGAAGTGTTTTGATAAAGACAAGCTTAAGTCTATAAAGTATTTGAACATACTATATATATATATATACATATATATATATATATATGTATATATATATATATGTATATATATATATAAAAGATAACTTTAACAGTGTCGTATTCCAAATCTTAACAGAGTTGTTCTAATATAATTTAAAAAATCAAATATCAGGAGACTTAGTGTTATGGTATAGATATGAGGTGTCCCCTAAAAGCTCACATGTGAGACAATGCAAAAAATTGAAATAATTGCTTAACTGAGTCAGTGCATTAATCCCTCGATGGGGATTAACTGGGTGGTAACTATAGGCAGGTCAGATGTCACTGGAGGAGGAGGGATTCTGGGGAGTGTGCCTTTTGGATATATATTTGGACCGAAATGAGGGAAGTGTTTCTCTTTGCCTCCTGGTTTGATGTTATGGACTGTTTTTCAGTATCACACACTTCTGCCATGATGTTCTTCCTCACTTTAGGCCCCAAAGAATGGAGTTAACTGTCTATGGACTGAGACCTGTGAAACCATGAGTCCACAATAAACTTTACCTCCTGTAATTGTTCTGATCAGGGCTTTTGATAACAGCAGTGAAAATCTAGCTAAAACACCTAGCAATCATTAAATATAGGATCACACAACACAAATATGAATAGGACCAACTAAACTAATTAAGCAGGCTGGATGAAGAAAATGGCATTATGGAGAATGCAAAGCCCAGATAAAGGAATCAGCTGGTTTGTGGTTTACACAGAGATTCACATTTGCTCTAATATTTCAATAAGACTATTATTTCAGTGGCTTCTAATTAATCTTTCTATTATTCATGCCAATGTGAAAATCTCCTCCCACAGCAATTCATGAATTTGACATTATGACTAGCTTTGGGCAACGGGATAGTTTGTGATGCAAATAAAACAATAATTGTCAAGTTTTTGTACTTTGGTGTTTTTCTCTTATAGGACTTCTTTTTGTACCCTCAGTGTCATGATATGTAAAAGCCCAAAGATTTCAGTGGAGATGACCACACAATAGAAAATCAAAAGATCCAGTTCATGACCCCAGAGGAGTTCCCAACCTCACCTCCATACTATTCGCTGTCCTAGTTTCTTTCTATACTATCTACAGAGAGCAATTTCCATTCAAATACAGAATTATTAAGAGGTAACAAATTGATATTTTCATGCACTACACTTTGGGATGCTGTAAAACATAGAAAAATGGTAATTCAGATATCCCTTGGATTCAGAATGTATGTGATCTCTTAAAAAAAAAACTTATTCTGAAAATACAGAGGCTAAACAGGACAGATAGAAGACATGTACAACTCATTCATTCATTCCACATTTTACCTAAGAAACTGTCTAAGAGGTCAGGCACTAAGTTTTTAAATAGTGGTAATGCTAGACTATGCAGTATTAATCTCAGTTTGCAAATCTCAAGTTACTACCGCATAGATATTAAATAATGTATATAATGTGGATGGATTTATAGGCCAGTCAGAGTTTGGCCATTTTTGAAACTCCAGTGAAGTTAAAAAATACATAAACAAACAATTATTGTACACTATTGCTGAGGGCCATTGCTAAGTAAGAATGACGCATGGCATGACCCAGGTCATTTGCAGTGTCATTGCATGTAAGGTGACCTTGCTCAAGGACCAGGGCGGATCCGGGTTTAGGGCGTTCCCGGTTTAGGACAATCTGGGTTTAGGGCGGTTCCAGGTTTAAGGTGTACCCTGCTGGGAATAGGGTGTATCCTGCTGCCTCAGGCGCGTCTGCTCATCTGCTTGTTGAGTTCCCGTTGAGTTCTCATTGAGTTCTCATGGGATTCAGAGAGTATTTGGGATTTTGCCCAGAACGTGAATTCCCCCAGAATGTGTTTGTAGAGTGCCGGTGTGAGTTTGGGAATAAAGAATTGCTGTTTGAATCTACAAGGCTGTGAGTGGCTCGTGATTTTGTGCCCAGCCAGACTGCGGCACACTATGATATATACTGTACAATAAAACTATTTCAGCAAACTTTCCATTAGCTAATTCTCACCAAGTTGGTTTTGTCAGCTTATTTTGTAATAAGAAGACTAAAGATGGTTGGTGGAATGCTGAAGTCAAACCTAGAGCAGAAGTATGATGTATTTACATTAAGTTATTTGAAAGATATTCTTTAAAATATTCAGAATTAGTTTAATTTAGGACACATCTGTTCCATCTCATGCTGTATACCATATTTGTGTTCCTTAAATAAAGAAGAAAAATAAAACTTATATGTGTGTACAGTTCTTTTAGGACAGAAACTTTTTTCAGAGTAACAATTCTAAATAATACACTTCCATATGTATATTTCATTTTCAACATTCTTCTGACAACTAGATGTAAATAATTCTAAACTTCTATCTCCTTCACTGTACTGAGTAGCTGCTTAAAGTAGTGTGACAGTCAGCAAAAACTGTTATGAGACACAGGAGGAGATTAAAGCGCAGCCCTGTCAGTCTGTAAAAAAAGAACATGTTGCTCATAGCTGGTTATTCTCTTTTCAGAGCACTGAACTTGGCAGTGAAATCAGTAGAAGTAAATGGCAGAGGCATGGGACTGGCAGGGATATGGCAGCCCCTGTGGAGAAGCTGTCTTCAAATGACATAACAATAACCACAGGATCCACAGGGCAAATGCCCTGCATGTGAGTTTTACTGGTGAAACTAATCAAGTGGTAAGAATAAAGTTTAAGTTTTCAAAATAGAGGTGCTTGGTTACTCAGATTTAGAAAGGGAGAAATTAGAGGAAGAATATTCAATAAAATGTTCAGAGATGTATATCTCAGTGCACATAAGATGAGAGACAAAGAATATGAACATTTTACAGACAAAGAATTCCAATTGTTTTATTAAGGAATTGATTAATGAATGTGATAATTTATTTTTCCTGTTTTTCCTTTAATTGGTCTTGGACAGGTGAGTTTCTTAAAATATACTTATTCCCTTCATATTTTGTTCTTATTCCAACTAGAGTTATTTGAAATATACTAAAATATAAAGTATTTTGAAGACGTCAATTTGAAATAACTTTAAGAATTATTTGATCAGGTTCTGTGTTCACTAAATACAACTTCCTAGCAACAATGATATAGTAACATGAAGTCTACTGAGCATGTAGCAACCCTGAAAGGTAATGCTTAAGTATATTCATTTATACCCTAGAGCACTAGACATACAACTAACTTTTCATCTGAGGCTCTTATATCACTCCATTTTATTTGCAGGAAGTCTAGCAGGTTTTATCTTTGTTGTAGTGATAAGGGAATCCTAAATTTTATAAGGAAATTCAAAGGAACTGAAAAATCCAAAATGACTTTTAAAAAGTAAACATTAAAGACTTCTATGAATCAATGAAAAACTGAAAAAAAGGGGGTGGGGCAAAGCAATATTATCAGGAAAGGATAATCTTCTCAAAACATAATACTAAAAGAATTGTATAGTAATGTCATTTAAGGAAGAAAGAACCTTCTTCTAATTTTATTTAATTTTTTATTTTTGTTAAATTTGTAGATGGACACAGAACTTTATTTATTTATTCATTTTATTTTTATGTGGTGCTAAGAATTGAACCCTGTGTTTTGCATGTGCCAGGCATATAAATATTTACACAAAATGAATCATAGATTCAAATGTATTAGGTAAAACTTTAAAATTTGAAAGAAAATATTATCCAAAAATTAGTACCTCAGGTTTAAAAGATATATGAAATAGAAAAAAATATATAAATCTATAATGAAAGAAATCAGTATATTGAACTTCATCAAAACTTTTAAAAATTTGGCTTTTCATAATTCATTTTCTTGATAATGAAAGGAAAGCCACAGATTCAGAGAAAATATTTACAAAAAAATTGTCTAAGAACTTGTGTTTATAATGTATAAAAACTATTTATAATTTAATAGTAAAAAATCTAATATATCTATTTTAAAAGGGGACAATTAAGGATTTTTGATAGATCAAATGTATAGAATTAGCAACCAAGCACATAATCAATACTACTAATAAATTAAGAAAATTCAAAAGGAAATTATACTGAAATATCACAACTCCTCTACTAAAATTGATCACAACATTAAGAATGATCATATCAAGCTTTTACCTGAATATGGACCAACTGGAACATTTTTTCCCGCTTCTATTGGGAATATAAAATGTATAAGCAACATGAAAAATATTTTTTTTGTTGCTTAGAAATTTAAACACATTACACTATATAACCCACCAGTAATGTGATGGTATCTAAGATCTTTGAACAATTTCCAAACAATATATATAAGCAAGGCAATAGTGTGTCAAAATCTTCTAGGAGCAACTCCCCCAAAAATAAAGGGCCTTGGACCTACTGATTTTGTAGCAATGCTGAACTCTTACTAGGCAATGTTTGCTTTGAGTCCTCCTGATGGGCTAGTTGAAGTTTTGGTAAGTGTGCAGTATAGTCTAATGACACTTTCTTCATTTTTCTTTCTTAAGCTATTCCCCCTTTTTACATTGATTACACTGTACTCTTTCGCTTCTACTCCCTAGAGAACTCAATAAGCACAGATCCCTTTACTGATTAGTAAATAATCTATATTCATATAAAGGAATACTCCCCCACACTAAAGATGAAGCACTGATAAATAAATCAAAATAGACAAACATTATGAATACTTTTTGATCAAAATGAATCAGACACAAAATAATACATAGCATGTCATTTAATATAAAGTTGAAGAAGTGGTAAACCTAGCCAATAGTGGTAGAAATCAGAATAATTGTTACTTATGGTTTGGGGATTGAATTGGAAGGGGGCATTCTTGGTACAAAGGCACTATGTACTTTAGGTGGTGTTTCACTGAAGTGTATGTAAAAAAGAATTTTACTCTTAAGATATGTGTACACTTTATGCACTTTGCTTAATGAATTGTGCAACCCATTTTAACTGTACATGAATACATTTAGAAAATTGAAACAATTCTGAGTTAATCTTTCTTTTATTTTTTTTCTTTCTTTTAGTTATCTTGGTCTATACTGGGAGTTCAATCTAGAGAAATCTATATATGGCTATGAAGTGAAGGTGTATGTCCCCTCCAAAATGCATATGTTAAAATTCTAATCCCCAATGTGATGCTATGAAAGGTGAAGCCCTTGGCTTTTATGAGTAGGACTGTAAAAGAGGTTCAGAGCCAGGCATAGTGGCACATGCCTGTAATTCTAGTAGCTTGGAAGGGTGAGGTACGAAGACTGAAAGTTCAAGGTCATCTTAGAGAGGCCCTAAGCAATTTATTGAGAACTGGTCTCTAAAACAAACAAACAAACAAAAACCTCAGAATGCTCTCTTCTGCATTTTGTTTTGTAAAGTCAGTGAGAAGAAACCATACACAGGCAGGAAGCAAGTCTTTAATAGACCTGCAGACATGGAAACTATTGGTTTCTTGATCTTGGACTGTGAGAAAAAATAGTTCTATTATTTATAAATCACTCAATTTGTGGTATATTGTTATTACAACCCAAGCTAAAACATATATTCCCCATGTTAATGTATTAAAAAAGAAAACTCTGAAAGGATTATTGAAACAGATGTAGGCCTCATGATTCATGTAATTTAATGAAGTCTACTTCAAATTTCCAAAAATTGTTGAATAGAAGCAATATCCTCAACTCAAATATTTTAGACTCAGAGACAGCTATCTTACAGACATCCATAGAGAACAACAAATATTTTAGTAAAAACTTGAAAGGATCATCTTTAAAATCAGTAAATAAAAAACAGTTATCATCACATCTGTTTTGATTTACATATAAGGTGTTTCTCAAAAGCTCCTGTTAAACATGAATATTCAGAAGTACAATGATTAGATTATGAGAGTTGTGATCTAATCAATTTACCTTAGTTTGAATGGATTGAATTGTTACTGAACATATGGTTGAAGGAGGTGGTTACTGGAGGCATGCCTTGGAGTGTTGCATCCTTCCTGTGGTCCCTTCCGTCTTAATCTCTCTTTATTGGAGTGCTATGAGCTGAGAATTTTCCTTTGCTGGACCCATTTCCCATGATATGCTGTGTCATTTTAAGCCCAAATCCATGGAGTCTCCTCTGTATGGACTGGCCCATGAGCCTCAAATAAACTTTCTCTCCTCTAAGTTGTTCTTGTCAGGTGTTTTGGTCACAGTGATGCAAAAGCTGACTAAAACAGCTTCCATTCATCATTTTGCTGGAATTTCCCACCAGCACCCTTCAAAAAAAATAATAAATACATAAATAAATGTAAGAATTAGAGTGGAAGAAATAAAATTGCAATTATTCTCAGATGCTGTTACAAATTAAAAGTCCCTAACAATTATTAGTATCTGTAGTGAACTTTAACAAGTTTTCTGGGCAGGCATAACATTGGTACAAGAATATAATTTGTGTTTTTGATGACAGCAACAATTTGTAAAAACTAATTAGAAGAGTGACACCACAGAAAATGGCAGAGTGAAATGTTCAAGTAATCAGTTTTTCCACAGAAATAACCATAAGCAAGAAAATGTCAATAATCATGTTTTTTGGTGCCCAAAATCTAATCCAAAATCCATGGAAACCAGGTGAATGATTAACGAAGGAAAGAGCAGCTGAATTTCACTCAGGGAGTGTTGTTGTACTGCCACTCATCAAGTTACCACCATTCCCCTCAGTTGCCAGTGGCATGTGGCTGTAAGGATGGCAATTTCCTATTATATTTTGCCTATGCCAGAGGGCTAATATGAATCTTGTCTGCAGTCATGAGTTTTTACTTGTTTGATAGTTTCCTGAGGAACAAGGAAATAACCTTTGGTTCACTGTCTCTCTACCTCTCTTGTGGTCAATGGATATCAGGGTACTGGAGGTCATGTCTGTTGAAAAATTTAAAAATATATAAATTTTAATATATTTATATATATATAAATCATGCCTGCCTGAGGGAGGGAACAACAGATGGTGCAAGTAGCAGCCAGATTTAAGAGCCTAGGTAAAAGGAGTCTGAGGAGGAAATTTCTTTCAATAATGACTCAGAAAGTACAACATACATAACAAGGAGAATTGAGTATAAGGTGTGTCTGCCCAAGGTTCACTGCAATGTCAGAAAAGACCTGAGAGTTGGGTCAGGCTTAGCTGAGCTGCAAAAACTATATAAATAGTGTTTTCTTTTCTTATAAACATTTAAGCAAGTCTCTGTCAAATGCTTAGGTAACCATTAAAATAGCAAAATAGATTAAAGTGACCAGAAACAAGAAATGCAGCCTTTAAAAGCAGGTTTGGAAAAGTCACTAATACATGAGAGACTCCAGTATGAAAAGCCAACAACAGAATACTCTGAGAAACATAGAGAATCTGATTTCTTGAATTATCAAGCTATAATATCCAAAATACACAATGTTCAGCCCCAGGACTGCAAATGTACCCAAGCACACTGGTTACCAATCATGAAGAGAGAAATTGGAGGACTCAATGAAGAGGTTTTGGACACTTGATTACTTACTTTTTCTTCAGTAGTGGTAGGCCAGGATACAATGGAGGGCTGTGCCATGCCTACAAGATGGGAGAATATATATGCTAGGTTGCATGCTCCCTGAACATGGCTTGCTTACTTTATGAGGGCATTTCTTTACCACCAAGGTCATTCTCTTCAGAACCTCTCCCAAGGACTGGAGATAAGCTGAGTGGCCAGTTCTCTCTCCTCATTTCAATCTTAGTGACCTTCTCTCACTGCAAACTTTCCTAGGCACGGATTAGTGTTTAACCCAACTCCCAGAATTCAAACAAACAAACAAACAAACAACAACAAAAATCAAAAATAGGAAACCAGGCCCATGCCTAGGAAAGAAAGAAATCAATATAAATTCTATGATGAAGCAGTTTGGACTTAATAGGCAAATTTTTTAAACACAGTGTCTTAAATCTTAAATATACATCAAGAGGTAAAGACCACAATAGATGAAGAACCAGTAAGACAATGTACAAAGAAAATTAGTTTATGAATAAAGAGATAGGAATTATAAAAAATAAAACAATTAGAAATTCCAGCTCTAAAAACTACAATAACTGAAATGAAAAAAAAAAAAAAACTAGAGGGATGAATAGCAGATTACGAAAGATTCAGCAAATTTGGAGATAGATTGATATGATTTATGAAACCTAAATTATGTAAAGAAAACATAGTACATACTGAAGAAATGTGAACAGAACCATTGAGAAATGTGGAACATCATAATTAGGAAATGAGAGAAAGAAACAGAAAATACTTTAAAGATATTATGGGAAAAACCAACTCAAATTTCTTGAAAATTACAATCTCTACCTTGAAGAGTCATAATAAATTTCATATTATCATGTGCAAAGAGCCATATATTACAGTTATATCATAACAAAAATGCTAAAAGAAAAAATAAAGAAAACATTTAAAAGCATCAAAATATTTGCCACAAATAAATACAAGGGAACTCAATGAATGCACTACATGATTGTCATCAGAACCTCAAAAAGCTGTTGAATGAAATATTCAAGGTGTTGAAAGACTAAACTCAAAACTCAAAACTCTTTTTTTTCTTTATTTTATATTTATTTTAAATTTGAGCGTGTGATTTTTGAGACAGTCTAAGCAATACTTTCGTTATGCATTCTTCTGTGTTCTTAGGTTCTTTTACCTCAAATAAAAATAGCATACTTGAGGGAGGGGGAAAGGGGTTAGAAATGATGGTGGAATGTGAACTCAAAACTCTCAACCAAGTACCCTATATCCAAGAAAACTAACAAAAAACAACAACAACAAAAAGATTAAACAAAAACATTTCCAGAGGAAAACACAAAGAGAAATGCTATCAGACCTGTGTTGTAAGAAATATTAAAGAAACTTTTTGAAGCTTAAATAAAATGACACCAGAGAGCAATTCAAATCCATATGAAAAAAAAATAGAATACAAAAATTACTGGTAAAGGTAATTCTATAGGTAATACGAATGATAGCAAAATTTCATCTTTTTTTCTTGCTTCTCTTACTATATTAAAATCAATTATATAAAACAGTACTATAAAATTGTATTGTTAGATCACATAAAAATGTAATATATTTGACAATTTTGATGAAGCTTTACTGAAATGAGGAAATAACACTAAGAATAAATTGAGTCTGTCAAAAAAATGAAGAAAATTTGAAATGGTAAATATGAAAGTTAATATAAAACTTCTGTGAATAAGTACTTGCTGTTCTTTAACTCTCTTGACTTTTTAAAAAACAATGTTTTACAGCACTGCAATATAGTGCAGGGTTTTTAATGGCAATTGTTTCACAACTGTGTAAATATACTGAAAATCTATTAAAATATTCTCTTTTGATTTTTGTAGTACACAAGTTAAATCTCAATTTTTTTTTCTAAATAAAAAGGAAACTTTAAAGGCTGATATTCCCTGGAATGGGCAAGAATTAGCAGCTGTTTTGTAGTAGTGAAAATCAAGGGAAAGTGATTAATAGACAGGAATAAAATAGAAACATAGAATAAAATAGAAACTTTCTCCTACTGGCTAATTCCTTTCTCTCAATTTAGGATTTCTCAAAGCTATGTTAATACAAGAACATGGAAAAATTAGAGAGTGAGAGGAACTTCTCTGTTGCTCCTGAAACTACATTATTTTTAATCTGGATTAAAATCCTTTTTGCATTTAGCTAAAAGTGATTCGGATTTATATATTCATAAGAAGGTTAAAATACAATGGGCCAAGCCCTAAGGCAAAACACCTAGCAGATTGCTGAATTATAAATAATAAAATTATTATCATTCTCTCTGGTGTTACCCATGATTAACTCTTTACACTGATACTAAACCTGCCATGTATGGGCATACTTTTTTAAAAAAATCCTATCATCATGCTTATTTTGAGAGTAAAGAATGAACAGCATAAGCTAACGGAGGTTCTGATTAATAGTTGTTAGATTATCTTAGTTCTAATTTCTTCAGATAAATACCAGATACTTATGTTGAAAGAATCTCTTCTAACTGACAGAAAAACAAGATCCAAATAATAACTGTATCTGAATTGGTTAATGAACACAAATTTGTGTCTTCTATTCTAACTTGCTATTCTGATTTTGCAGTGAGCTTTAAAAGAAAACAGCTGGAGGGTTGGGGATGTAGCTCAGTGGAAAAGTGCTTGGCTAGCATGTGCAAGGCCCTAAATTTGATCCCTAGCCCACAAAAAAATGAAAAAGAAGAAAAACAGGTAAATAGTAATATGCATTATATGCTTATTCATTTTTTTTGCTGCTACTGTAGATATTATTCATGAGACTAAAACTAAGTAATAAAAAATAAAAAGAGTATGTAGGTATGTGTCTCATGGTACATTAAGTTATAGATCAATTTTCACCACATTTGCCATTTTTGTGAAGTAATGTTCAGGTTCAAATAAACATTAAGTTTTCATTAAAAGAAAAAAGAGAGACTATCCATTTGGATAATTACTGTGAATATAGTAAAAATACATGATGATTTGTTTGTTTGTGAATCTCACCTACATTCTAATAAAAGACTTCCTCATATGGGGGTCTTCATGGATATGCCCTGAAATATATCTACCTAGAGAGAGCTCTGATTCATGGATATATTACGATAATATTTACTGGTCAGTTCTTTTAATTTGTAGTTGCTTCCAACCAGGAAAACTTTTTAATTCATACAGAGATCATTGGTAATTTTACTTTTTAACTTAAATTGATTTTAAATGATATGTAGAAACACAAAAATATGTACATGAATGAGGTAATGTGATGTTTTAATACATTATACATTATGAAATATTTATATCAAGTCATACATATCTATAACTAAAACAACTATTATTTATTTATGGTAAAAAATTGAATATAATGTTTTAGCCTTTTGAGATGTACACCACATTACTGTTACCTGTGGTCACCCTAATGTGTAATAACAAATCAGAACTTCTTGCTTCTAAATGTATGTTAGCACCCATTGATATTCTTTCCCCATCCCTTTTCCCTATCCCTACTTTCTAACCACTATTCTACTGTAAGCTTTCATGAGGTCAGCTTTTTTATATCCATGAGTGAGAGTACATAATTCTTTTTGTGTCTGCCTGAATTATCTAACTTAACATAACTGTCCCCGGTTCTATCCATGTTATCAGAAATGGCAGGATTATATTCCTTTCTGTGGGCCGGCAGTAATCCTTGTGTACATATATCACATGTGGTATGAGGTGCAATTTAACTCCACTATTTCTTTGTTCATTTTCTGTCTGGATGATCTGTACGTTACTGAAAGTGGGGTATTAATGTTAGCACCTACTATTGTATTGGAGTTTATATCTCTCTTTAAGAATATTAATATTTTCTTTATATATGTTTGGATACTCTGAGATTAAATGCATATATATTTAGAATTGTTATGTCTTTATGTTGATATCTCTTTATTATTATACAATGACATGCCTTGTCTTATTTTGCAGATTTGGATTCAAAGTCGATTTGATCTAAGTATGGTTACTCTTGCCTTCTTCTGACTTTCATTTGCATCGAATATTTCATTCCATACCTTTACTTTCAGTGTATGTGTTTCTTGTAAGCAACATATAGTCAGATCTATTTTTTGAATCCCTGTAGTTTTTCTATGCCTTTTAATTGGTAAATTTAATCCATTTATATTCAAGGTAACTATAGACAAATGCAGGCTTACTACAGCCATTTCATAAAGTGTTTTATAATTTTATTATAGTTTTTTCTCACTCTCTTGCAACCTTCCTTTGTGGTTAAATTATATATTCTGGTAGAATGTTTAATTACTTATTTATTATTTTTGCTTTATCTATTTTAGAATTTTACTTAGTGGTTACCATGAGACTTACAAAATCATTTTGATTAAAGCAAGCTACTTTAAAATAATGCAAGTCGACATGATCAGATACCCAGTGGAGCGGGGAGAGTACTAGTAAGAAAACCAAGCATTCCATACCTCCCCACATTTTGAATTTTGATATTCCATTTTTAAACTTTCTATGCTGTCTAATCTCTTAATACAGTAATATAGTTACCATTATTACTTCTCCCCTTTTTATAATCCTTATAAGAAAGATATGAATGATATATGTACCAGATTTACATTACTAGAGTATTCTGAATTCATCTATGTAAATTACATTTACCAGTGAGTTTTATATCTTCTTATGTTTTCTTCTTACTCATAAAGAGTTCTTTCTTTCAGTTTGAAGTACTTCCTTTAGCATTTAAATATACTCCTGTAGAATACACACACACACACACACACATATACATTTACATATACATACATATGAATATACATACATATATAGGTATAAGGCAGATATATTGTATCAGGTTTTGTGTGTGTCTTTATTTTATTTCTAAATGATATCTTTTCTATGAGCAGTGTGCTTTGTTGGCAGTTTTGGTTTTTTGTTTTTCTATTAGGGCTATAAGAATCTCTTTTAATTCTCCACTGGCCTATTTGATTTCTGCTGTCAGGTAAATTGTGGCACAATAGTCTATGTGTTATTTGTTTACTTTTTCTTAATATCTTGATAATTTTCTCTGTATCTTTCAAGTTTGAGAAATTATAAGATGTTTTGGAAAGACTTGATTAAGTCTATGTAATGACCTTTGACCTTCCTACACCTGGGCATTTTTACCCTTTTCTAGGTTTGAGAAGTTTTCTATTGTTTCTCTAAATAAATTTTTCTACCTTTTTGGAATTCTCAAGTTCCTATTTTAATCCAATAATGTGAATATTTGCTCTTTTTTTTTTACTGTCCCAAAGTTTATATTAGATTTTTAAATTCTTTTTTTTTTCTTTTTCTCTGGGTATTTTCAAGCAGTCTGTCTTTGAACTTATTCTCTCTTCTTTTCAATTTATCTTGCTACTAATGCATTCAAATTAGTGATAGTTTTACTTATTGTATTTTTCAACTTAAAAACTTGTTTGATTTTTTAAATTGATTCTATCTCTTTTTTTAGTTCATTAGAGTATTGAATCATCTCTCTGTGTGATGTGCGTATGTGTGTGTGTTTCTTCTGGAATTTGTTGAGTTTCCTTAAAGTAACTGCTTTAAATTGTCCAAGACAGAGTTTTTCATGGTGATTATTATCTGGTCAACCTCTGCTACCTTATTTTAACTATTAGCTGAGTCATTGTTTCCTGAAAGTTCTCGATATTTGCAGGCATGTAAAATTGCCTGGGCATTGAAGAATTAAGCATTCATTCCAGTTGTCATCGTATGGATCTATTTGTATCTATTTATTCAAAAATTTTAGGCAGGCTGCTTGTTTTCTCTGAGCTTTTTATTACTTCTACTATCTCAGCACTGAATTGTGTCCAAGTTTGTCAGTACTCTGCTCTTGGCCTATTGTCACTGTTTCTTCATTAGAATGGAATCCCAGTCCAGAATTGTCCCAAATCTAATTGGTGTGCTATTCAGAATGAACCAATTTAGTACTGAGAAAGGGGAATCTATCTATACATGTCTCTCCCTTGTGATAGGGTAGGCCCAGATTCTATGTGCCATTACCAGACTGTGGTTAGGCATTACAGAATTCTTGTCATCTCTGGACAGAATCACTAAAGTAAATAAGCCCCAGTTTCTTATGCCTTGCCTATGATCATCAATGCCACCAAGATGAAACCATAGTCTTCCAGGACTAATCCAACACTGAGATAAAACTAAGGCTCATAATGCCATGGGCTGTCTACTCTTTAGTTATACTCCTGGTCCAAGACCACTGCAAAAAATCGCAAGTGATACTAGCTAGAAGTTCTAGACCCTGGGAGCAAGTTCCTTCTCTGATAACATGGTTCTTCCATAGACTGAATTCACAGTCAGGTCTGGGGATAGGAGCTTCTAGAATCTACTCTAAATTATGTTTTATCTCCCTGACATTAAGTTAATGCTCAAAGTCCTATTCTTACTTCCCTGTCCTACCAAGAGCAATTGAGGTATTGTTCCTTGCTATGCTGCTTGAGGTCAGGTTGATGTTGGTGAAGGCAGTCCCTTGGATTTTGCCTGAACCTCACAACTACAAAGATTTGTACAATATTAAGGGTGCACTGGGGGCACACATCATAATGTTGATGGAGAATGAAACATGAGTCCATACCACCAGAGAACAATCCTCTGCCTGGTACAGTTTCTACAACTCCATCTGCAAGCATTGGTCTAGCAGTAGCTGTGCTTCCTGTGATTGAGAAATGAATATTAGAAACACTCATGTGGTCACCAAGGCTACTGATAAACTGGATTGTGCAAGGGTATCATACCTTCAAGAGGCTGCATACTCTAAGGATGGGCTAGTGTGTCACAGGCCTACTTCAAGGTTGAAAATGGGTGCAGTGGCATAGGCCTGCCTGTAATCTCAGCAGCTCTGGAGGCTAAGGCAGGAGGATTGCAAGTTCAAAGCCAGCCTCAGCAACCTTGTCTCTAAATAAAATACAAAATAGAGCTGGGGATGTGGCTCAGTGACCGAGTGACCTTAAGTTCAATCCTTGGTACCAAAAAGAAAAAAAAAAAAAGAAAATAGAAAATAAAAGAATGTAGCCTGAAACTTAAATACATCTCACTGTTTTTCAGGTCTCTGTCTACTGCCAATGTAGGTCTAGATGTCCAATCTATGAACTCTGGTCCATAGTGTTAGATTCAAAAGGGTGGATCTGGTGCTGCACTGCAAGAGAATGTCCTGTGGTAATTTTTGTGCCCTGCTCCCAAGCAATTGGAGTGTGGCTAAATGTTCTGCCACCTGAGGTCAGCAGACAGTTGGTCAGGCAATGTCTTTGCTGCCTGGCTAATGTTGTTTCACTGGTTTAATTTGTGAATATTGGCCTATTGGTAGGGGTCATGGGGCTCTACCCAGTACCAGTTTCACAGTGGCAGGCCTATACTAGGTTTCAAGTATAAAGGTTCCATCTCCCCACCCCAAGTGGGATTTGTGTATCTCCTTGTTGCTCTGTTTGGAGTTGGGCGAGATTTGACACAGGCAACATTTTTCTTCCTGCCTTCTTCAATGAGTATTTTCCTTTTGTTATATTAAAAACATGCACTATGGTCACTCAGTTGGCTTTCTCAGCTCTTGTGAAAGTACTTTGGTTCACCAGTATCTGTTCAATTTAGTGTGTCTATGGGGAGAATATGGATTACGGAGAATCTTACTCGGCAGCCATCTTGCTTCACCCTACTGGTACTTTTTAAATAGCTGATATTTTATACTTCCTGTTTTTTTTAAATAATTCTTTCTCTTAAGACTACAATACTAACAGATATTTTGATTAAGTAATCTGAAACCCTTTTGATACTGAGCTTAATAGAATTACCAGGATGCTTTGCAAGGGTAACTTAGGAAATAATATAAGAAAATAATAATAATAATTATAAAGCTTCATTTTAATTTTCTGTGCATTCTATTATTTAAATTTTATTATTCCTTTTTCAAATACAAAGTAAGTATTAATTTTCTAATTTACAGATGAGAAAAAGGATATTGAAGAGCGTTCATACAATGAATAAATGGAGATGCTATATTTCAAACCCACAATTTTTCTGAATCCAGCCTGTTATGTGACTTCTTCTAAAGGAGTACTTAAATTATCAAAACTCTACTCTAATACATGATAACACACACACACACATACACACACATACAATATCATTCATATTTATTAAATTTGTTTCTCGTAATAGAAAAACATGGAAAGATATATTTGAAGATACTTATCATAAGTGGAAAAAACTGGGTTTTGTCTCTTATTTATTTACATATAAAGAGATAAAGAAAGATCATTGAAGAATTCTTTTTCAAAAGGAGACAAATGAATCCTTTATTTTATATAAAATAAAATAAACTGATATAAAGAAAACTGATGCTTTGAGGTAGAGTTTAGTTCTGATTCTGATCTTTTTTACCTTTCTCTATTTTTGAAATAGATGCTCAGAAAATGACCTAGATTTTGGCTGTGATCTCTTAGGGAATTTTTAAGCGACTCTCTATTTCTGAACTGGTTCACTGCAGAATCAATGTATGTGAAAGAAATCCATAATTTTAAAAAGAGTTTTTAAAAGATTGCCCAATCCAGTGGTCAGAGTAGCAGGTGCTTCTGAGACTGAGGAACATTCTCCTTCAAGGTATGTATCACCAGTTTTAGGAAAACATTATTGTTGAATAAACACAAAATACCTGGTAACAGCAATTGAGGAAAATGAAATGAAAATTTTTGTACTGTATTATTTGAATACAACAAATGGCATATTTCAAGGAGTAATATTTCTAAGTGATTTATTAATAGCCACTTTGAGTATGACACATAAATAACCAATCTTTCCAAGTTCTCACGTTCTGCAGATTTGGTCATCTACTATAAAATGTAAGGCAAGAAAATATTTTAAATCAGCATCTTTCATTTTCAGGTCTGATTCATTCAAAGTATAGTGTATTGAAAGTCTCAAGTTGAATCTGGGACAATGAGTAAGGTGTTGCAACCAGATACTTAATGTTCAAATATAGTAGGGATGTTCCAACTCAGAAGTAGAAGGCAGGTCTATGAACACACCCTTTTCTTCAACTTTTAGCTATATTTTCAAACTCTGATTGTATAAAGTGTTAAAGTTGGCCATTATTAAGAAGTAATACAGGATGCATAGTTCTGTATCATTTACCCTCTTTTTAAGTGGGTTCTATCTCCTTTCCCATTGGGCTCAGATCCTGCTGCTACATTTCTGACTTCCAAGACCCACGGATTATACACAGACTACCTGCCTAACTAAATTTTTCTTCTATCTTACCCCAAAGTTGGAAGATGTTTCCCTTTAATATATGTATTATCTATTAGAAGGTGTAAAAAATTACATTTATTTCATCCTAAATGATACCAAAGAGCTAGAATGAGATCCCCTTCCCTACTTCATAATTTTAGTCTTCATTACATAATTTATCAATAAATTTAATGACTCCATTTGGTGTATTTGCTTTGTGCCAAATATAAGATAGACTTTTAGGATTCAATTTCCTTAAAGAGATCTAGCAAGAAGTGATAGTTTACAAAAACAAATAATTGGAATATAAGATAATTATTATTTTGATAATGTAGGCCAAAGTACTTTTAAATTTTTTTTTCATAGTGGGATAGGGAAAGGGAGCATGGGAGGAACAGACAAACTCTAGATAGGGCAGAGAGATGGGAGGGGAAGGGAGGGGGAATGGGGTAATTAATGATGGTAATGATGTGATGATCATTATTATCCAAAGAACAGGTATAAAGATACGAATTAGTGTGAGCACACTATGTATACAACCAGAGATACGAAAAATTGAGCTCTCTCTATATATAATAAGAATTTTAATGCATTCCACTTTTATATATAAAGAAAGAAAGAAAATAAATTAATAAATGTTAAATAAAAGAAAACTTGTATTTGCCATTAAAACAAAGAAAGGAGGTTTTTTGTTTTTGTTTTTTTTTTAAGAAATAGTAATTTTTTTCCTGAAAGTTACATATTAATATAAGAAAAGAAAGAAAAAAGCAAAAAAGTGTATGGAAAGAAAAGCAACACCTGGCAAAAAGAAGAACAAGAACAAAGGGATAAAGACATGAATATTTCTCGAGAAAGAATTCTGTAATTGTGTTCTCAGAATCAGGTTTCAATAGCACATAGAAGCTGTTTGGCAACACAAATCCTTAGGCCCAGCCTCACATACTGATTCAAAATCTTTGGGAATGGAGATCAGTAATCAACAAATAACATGCTTCCCTGATGATTTTGAAACATCTTTTGAGAACAAAACAGAAATAGTAATGCTTTGCTGTGGCACTTTGTAGGCTCTATGACTGTATTGTAGTTGGATGTGATCTATCCCCTTAAAACTCATGTGTGTGATAATGCAAGAAGGCTTAGAGATAAAAATGATTGGGTTATGAGAGCCTTAACACAATCAGTGAATTGAACCCCCAACAGGGATGAACTGAGTGGTAACTGTACACAGATAGGGTGTGACTGGAGGAGGTGGATATCTGGGGATGTGTCCTTGGGGTATATATTTTTTTCTTGTTGAGCAAAGCTTTCTCTATGTTTTCTGGTGCATGTTCACAGTTTCTTTTCTCTTCCACACCCTCCCCCATGATGTGTTGCCTCTCCTTGAGCCCAGAGCAATGGAACCAGCTGTCAATAACTGAGACCTATGAAACTGTTAGCCCCGCAATAAACTTTTCCTCCTCTAAAATTGTTCTTGTCAGGTCTTTTGGTCACAACAGTGAAAAAACTGACTAAAACAAGCTGTGAATTGAAATCAGTTTGAGTTTTACCTGGTGGACAACTGGAGAACATTTTATGACTCAAGCAAATGTTTTTTTATGTTCATAAAAATCTGTTATGGTTTAGATGTGATGTCCCCCCAAAACTCACATATTAGACAACACATGAAGGTTTAAGATGAGAAATGATTGGGCTATACCATTAACTAATCAGTGAATTAATCCCTGCTGAGATTAACTGAGTGGTAACTGGAGGCAGGTGGGGTGTGGCTGGAGGAGGTGGTCATTGGCCACGTGGCTTTGAGGTATATATTTTCTGTCTGGAACATGGAGTCTTTCTCTGCTTTCTGATCATCATGTGAGCTGCTTCCCTCTGCCACACTCTTCTATCATGTTGTTCTACCTTACCTCAAGCCCCAAGGAATAGAGCTGGCTGTCTGTGGACTGAGACCTCTGAAACCGTGAGCCCCATGTAAACTTTTCTTCTACAATTGTTCTGGTTGGATCTTTTAGTTACAGTGGTGAAACACCAGACTAAAACAGAATCTTTGATACATAACTCTTATGGCATCATCAGCATTTAATTATATACACGAGGAAATTTAAAAAAAAAACATCATTAGGGTTATCTATTATAAAGAAGAAAGCTTTATTACTTATTGGAAGAAGAATGGAAAAGTGGAACTAGATATAAAATAACTGGAGATGTAGAAATTTTTAGATAAACACATATATTTATGTGTTTCAGCTTTTTCTGTAGAGAAAGCTTTACCAAAGCAAATCAAATAAGAACATTGTAAATACCAGAGCATGTTCTAAGGAGGGCAAATTTCTGTGAAGGGGATTCCTCTATCTGCAATGCAAAACTCTCTCCTATTTCAGGTGCACTATTTGATATTGAAAAAAAGAAAGGGGAACAACAACAACAACAACACAGTCTGTTACTTGTGCTTTTGTGTTCTTTAGGTAAATTAAGAAGATCTGTTCAGGTCTAAATTCCAATTTGGGTTAGTGTGAAATCAGCTTTCAAATGGTTGCTAGACTCCAGGCAAGCCCCTATGTCTCTCTCATCCTCGTCCAGGTTCCTGTCTACCCTAGACAAATTACTGTAGTGAATTATTTTGTGGCGACATTTGAGAAATGAGCTGCTAAATTAGCGAGCAGAATTTACATCAATATTCAAAAAAAAGAGCTGTTTGTTGAATTTAAAACATTATATAAATGTATGATGACAGAGAATATGGTATTCTGTTTTTTACTTTATGCTAGGAACTGAATCTTGGGTACCCTACAACTGAGCTACATCCTCAATTCTTTTTACTTTTAATGTCTTATTTGAGACAGGGTCTTGCAAAGTTGCTGAGGCCAGTCACCAACTCACAGTCCCTCTTCCTCAGCCTCCTGTGTCACTGCAATCACAGGTGTGTACCATCACAACCAGCAAGAATATGACATCACTGGAGATAGAAATTATATGAACAAGGTCATCAAATGAGTAGGTCCATGACTGCCTAGAGAAAGAATGGTACCAGGTTGAAGGGTTCTCCTGCCTGTTCTTTGTTTGTACATCTCATTCTGACCTCATATACAGGAGGGTCAAGATGAGAAGATGGAGAACTGATAAACAAATTTTTGCTATTCCCTTGGTAGGGAATAATGACTGTTTATGGAGTGGATGACTACTGAAGATTGTGGAGTTATTAGATTCAAAACATGTGGACTGAAAATTGGGAAAACTAATATCCTGCAGTTAGTAAGCACCCAACAGCCCAAACAGCCCAGACAAATATATTTTAAAACTTCTGGTAGATTTACTAAGGTTTCTTTAGTAGGTTCACTGTTCCACCAAGAAAAAAGAAATATATATGTATATATATTTCTATATCAGAATTTGTTTTTGTTATTGTTGATCTTTGATTTCTTGTTTTGTTTTGGAGAGGCAATCGTTCTTTTAACCCATGAGGATTTTACCTAATCTAAGCCAATTATACTCATACACATATAAAAAAGAGAAACTATTATTACACCTTCTTCCATGAAACTGGAATTTGCCCACTTTATTTTTACTCTGAGCTCTCATTGGATTTACCTTTGTAATAGTAGGGCAATATTACTTAGTTCTCTTATCCTAGAAGAATGTTGGTAGGGAGAGCAAAATAAGAGTTTGCAAAGAGGTTGCTTTATCCTCAGTCTTCCTCAGTTTGTTTCTCCATCTCTACCTTCCTCCCAAATGTGGGATAATTTGAATACTGGACTTTAGTAACAGAACTTAAAATCAATCACAAAGTTTGAACTCTAAACAAAATGTTCTTTCTGTGATATACTTAGGGTAAGAGAAAAGTAAAGGTGTAAGTATAGTGTTGGGTTATGCACCTGAGAATGTCACATCATTTGTAGCTCAGCTTAGTGCAAAGCTAATCAAGTTAAAATAAGGCCATTAGGATAAGCTTTAATTCAATATGACTAGTGACCTTATCAACAGGGAAAATTTGGTCACAGAGACTGACACTCACACAGGGAGAATGCCATGTGATAATTAGAATTATGCTGGCACATACCAGAAGCTAGGATGAGGCCCAAAATGGATTTTTCCTTGGTGACTTCAGAAAAAGCATTTTGCTGTTAAGATCTTGATCTCAGATTTCTAACCTCCCAAATTCAAAATAATAAGTTTCTATTGTTTACACCATTCAGTTTGTGATATGAGACAGGGTCAAAGAACAGATAGTGTAGATAGTAAATGATTGAATCGAGAAGATGGAGGCTAATAC
This sequence comes from Marmota marmota marmota, assembly GCF_001458135.2. Lineage (NCBI taxonomy): Eukaryota > Metazoa > Chordata > Mammalia > Rodentia > Sciuridae > Marmota > Marmota marmota. Next base: position 17,633,955 of record NW_026000075.1, read on the forward strand.
AAAGACAAGGATAGAAAATGCTAACACCCCCAGTGTACGTCCCCCCTCAAGTTTACACCTCCTTGGAATTGCTTCTTCCCTGAAATGAGTTATCAATAAGTGCCCCCTGGGTGGCTCTTTTTCTGCCTTTTGGTAAGTAGACAGGATAGGAAGAAACCTGATGTCCATAAAGGAACAAAACACACCCCTTTAACCAGTACCAGCTCTGGGTGAAGTCTACTATCTCTTGTTTTTTCTTTTAAATAAAACTTGTTTTCTAGGCTTCCCTCTGCAGTTCTTTGGTGTTTAATCTTCAACACCAGGGAGATGAGGAACCTAATCCTCATTTCCAAGATCACTATTAATATTTTGTAATATCAACATCAACAAGCAAAGATAGCACCAAACTGTTTCTTCGTCTTATTGAGAGCATTTTTTAAAAATTTTACATGTTGGGTAAATTTTAGTCTTTGAATATATTACTTTAATCTTTAACATTCTGTCAATAGAGACATAATTTTAGATCAATCTCAATAGAAAACTAATAATGCTACAAAACACTTTTAACAATATGGCAAGATAATTGTTGATATCTTAACTCATATTTTTTCTACTTGTTTTCTATCATAACAATCTAGTCAGAATTTTTATGTTTTTCTTTATGGGAATTAATGGCATGGAATTTTAGAACTTGGAAAATGTAAGCCAATGAAACACACATTTCCAGTATTCATTTTTGGAACCTCACTTCAATAAGATGAATATTTTTGGGGAAGGAAAGAAGAAAGAGAGGATTCTGATTTACTGTAAATTAAGAACAGTAAAGATTTCTATGGTTTGCAGATTAGAAGAAACTCTTATTGCCTTGAGAAATTCTGAAACAAGATAAAACCTAAGAATGGGATAGTAATGCAGATTCATGGGTGAAGTAAGAGTTCCTGGTCTCACTCAAAATATTCATGTTTGAGAGGTAAAAATCTAAAGATGTCCCAGATTCCTTTCCTCAGTCACCTACCTAGGTGGTGCTAATGAAACACCAACCTAGGTGGTGCTGTGAACTGACTTTGTAAATGTAATTAAGGTCCCCACTTTAAAATAAATAAGAGATTGACCAGAGATAACAGGGTAGCAAACATCTGATCTCATCAGATCTCAAAAACAAGATAAATTTCTAGAATCTAAAGGATATGGCCAAAGAAAAAGTGGAGGAGAGAATCTGTCCACGAGAAGGGTTTCATATACCCTTGCTGACTCTGATATAAAGGGTCTGTGTACAAATAGATGGAAGCAACTCCTAGCCCATAAGGGCAGTCAATTAGAAAACTGGACATCAATCTTAAAAGCGTCAGTTAGTGGATTCTGCCAATAACCTGAATGTGCTTAGAAGTGTAGCATTACTGAGCCTCCCAATAAGAGGCCTGCCAGCTGTCACCTTCATTTCTGTTCTGTGAAACCTGGAGCAGAGAAATTTATCCAAGCCAACCTGAATTGCTGACCTATAGAAGTGTGAGATAATTTTGTTTTTCTGTTTTGAGCTTAGTTTTTGGTACTTTGTTATGGGAGAAATAGAAAACTAATAGACAGTGCTATAAGGGTGGCATGGATACAGAGTTGCTAATTCTCCAGACACCAAGGGACTTTGGACAAAAGAGAACATCATTAGTGATCTCAATATACTGCAATTGGAGGTCAGTCTCCTATATGGGGAGTTCCACATAAGCCTCCCAAACTCTTGGGTAAAATCACAAATTAGAAATTTCCAGTAAACTCTGAGATTTTATTTTCTGGATGTCTGGTCAGAGCTGTACTTGAATCTAAAAGAAGTAAGGAAATAACATCTTTTGTGCATCAGTTTATGAATAAAGATTTATTCCCACTTTCCCAAGACAAATTGTGAAATTTGTTTTTTAACTTCTTCATCATACCCTTGTGTTAATGTTTCATATGAAGATGACTTTTGTGTTATGTTACATAAAATCTAAAACCCCACCTCATTTTATCTCCCTCTCTTTGAGAAAAAGGAAAAAAAAGGAGTTTTATTGCTATCCTAACAAAGAAGAAACATAGGGGACTTCTGTCCTAGAGGTGGGATTCTGCCCATTAAGGGGAAAGAGGGGCTTTTAAAGGGGTGATTCAAAGGCCACTTCCAGGTGTTTGTCTGGAGTTGTAATTCACTTGCTATTTGGGAAATAGTCATTTCTGATATCTTCTGATGCTATCTGCAAAGTCTGGATCATTTCATTCCTGTAGTGGGTGTGTGCTCAAGAACATATAATTCTCCCTAGGATGGGGAATAAAGGTAATCCTATTTCCCCTGAGATAAGGGAGGGGGAGAAAATAGGAGGAGTTGGAAGAAAGAAAAAGAAATATGTCCGTTTTAAAAAATAAGTCAGAGTAGCAGTGCAGGAGGGGCCTTACTCAAGCATAAAGTGGATAATTGTTACATTTACTCATTGTCAATTTCTACATTCCATTTCTATTGAAAAATTGGGTGATGACATCTCCAAGCTGCTTACTGCTGAAAGAGGGCAAAGTTGGAGGAAGTGACTGGCAGTCCTTTTCTATCAGGTGGGCCAAGAACAGTTAAGGGTATTCAGTCAGCATCAGAGCAGTCCAGAGGTCCACAGCAGCAGAGGGCAGATAAGTGGACAAGGCATACATATGGCAGGGACAAGAATAAATAAGACAGAAAAGCACTACTTTTTTGTAAACATTTAGCACAAACTCAATTAGTATTTTAGCCAATCTCTGAAAACCATAAAGAGAGTAACTCATAATTGTATTAGTGAAAAACAGATCAAGTTTACAAATGTAGCAGGTTAGGAAGATTTGTAGGTCTATGAGTTGAGGCTCAAATTTACTCAGGACAACTCATGACTCTAGAGTCCCTTGTGATCATTATTATCAAGCACTCTCACACAGCAAACCCTTCCCTTATAGTTTCCAACTTTACTTATTTTGGTATGGCTGACACAAGTGTACATTTTAAGTTACAGTTTTTTAAAAACAACAACAAAAAAACATTGTCTTCCTTTTAAGTGTCTGTGTAGGACTGTGCTTTGGCTATACTTTCCAGCCAGGTATTTCAGACCAAGTTGATCAAAACTGACATTGTTTTTTTTTATATACTTTCACCAGTCAGTTGAAATTCCTTAGAGATCACCCTTGGAGGTTTGTGCAAAACTTCTTGGCTTATTTAGCTTTCCTCTAACAGTGGTGCCATCTGCCTAGATGGGTCAGAATCTTGCTAACCATACGTGGCTTCTCTTGGAAGCATCAGGGACATTTCTCTCTCCAATGACTCTCCTCTTTGCAGAATGTCCACTGGTTAGCTTCCTTCTCTCTAGCGTCCTCTCAATCGCCCTGATCAGTCAATCAGGAGATTGACCAGAGTTGAAGGACCCTCAGAGGGATCCCTCATTTCTTTGGGTCCTGGCTGACTTTACAGATCTAGGACAAACATGTTGCCTGCCTTTCCCTTTGCCCTGTTAGTTCCTTGACTTTGGTTTCCAAGTTTTTGGTTTTAAACACCTAGCAGGCCAGTTTCACCAGTTTTAGAGTGGGAGTAATGGGTTATAACTTCAATATTTATAATTTTACACTTACCCCTTTTTGAAAATTAGAATCAGAATTAATACTGCTAGTCAGCATTATCTGACTGGCTTATTGCCTAAAATTAATTCAATTTGTTCTGTTAGAAATAATATTTCTGCAAAACACTAACAGACAAGTTATAAAGTTTTACAAAGAAAATACAAAATGAACACTAATGTATCTTTGATTCCTGCTTAGCCTCTCCAAAAGCCATGTTTATAACCAAATTACATACAACTTTTATTTTTAAAATTATTTTATAAACCTAAATATCTTCTACAATTTACCCAAACTTTTACTTTACTTTGGTATTATAGTCCCTGTTTACTTTAATATCACAATAATCTTACAACAACAAAAAAATCTGTCTTTTGCATACAATAAGCTGTACTCTAGCCTACTTCAGAGCCACCCTAACATGGAGAAGTATGAGAGGCAGAGCCTTAACTCAGGTGAGGCTAGCATCTTAACAAATCTTAGAAAGTGTTTTATTTCTGAATCTGATCTTTGGACCTTTTAAAAATATCATTCTTTGAAGTTCTCAGGTATTATTTCCTGAGTCTCTGTATATCAGTTAATATAATACATTACATCTGAAACATAATCAAACAGAAGGACTAAGAGAGTTCTTAACATCTCTTTTGTGTAAAAGGTGATAAAATGTTTTCATGTTCCACATTGTCCACCTTTGAACCAGTTCTCCTTAATACCTTCCTAAAATGCATTTAAATTTAAATTCCTATTCATATGTATATATATATATATGAATATACATACATATATATATATATATATATATACATATGAATATA
>NW_026000075.1:17641486-17647640 GCF_001458135.2 Marmota marmota marmota
ATACATATATATATATATATATATATACATATGAATATATATATATACACATATGAATAGGAATTTAAATTTAAATTTATATATATAAACTTATTCACAAGTTACCTTTATCCTGTTATGAAACATTAAATGACATAAATAAATACAAACCATATTTTATATTTCTATATAAATTTGAAGGATACTATTGCTACAATTTTAGTTTAGAGAACACCAACTTTGTAAAGTACTCACCTAATATTTACATTTAATTATGTTTAACTTTTAAGGTACAATTTATAATCTCTATTGTACAGTAACAATAATCACAGGTCTGCTTGGGTTAACAGTACTTGCAGAAATCAAATGATAGCCTTAAATCTTGTATACATTTAGGAAACAGTGTTAATGTTCAGAAATAGACTTAGTTAAAGCAAACACATATAAGACATATCTTCAAATGGCAGTGTGGCCCTAACATGTCAGGTACAATGTATAAGAACGAACACTTGTCAGTTGCCTTTGCAATAAACCTAGATAAACTTTTATTTTGTAAACTTTTATATAACACTTAGACAAGGCTCATACAAACAGAATTCTCAGATGTATACATATATCTAGTCACATGCATTTATGGTATCAAGTATATTGTTAAAACCTGAAATAACAGTTATTAATTTAACCATTTTGAAATGATCATTAAAAAGACTTTAAAATGGGTACAAACCTTTTAAGACTTAGTTTCCCTAAGTAATAAAACATAACAAATGGGCTGGGGATGTGGCTCAAGCGGTAGCGCGCTCACCTGGCATGTGTGTGGCCCGGGTTCAATCCTCAGCACCACATACAAACAAAGATGTTGTGTCCACCGAAAACTAAAAAATAAATATTAAAATTCTCTCTCTCTCTCTCTCTCTCTCTTCTTGATAGATAAAATTATTTCAATGTTTCAAACTTTGCTTCCCTATCAGTACATTAAAATAACCTTTATTTTTTAAATTATAGCCAATTTAATTGCATAGACAAACCTTTTGAGATTTACCTTCCACAAAACTTCTGCAACTTAGACATTCTACAACTTGTTTACATCATTTATTTTGTCCTCTTTTTCATCTTGGACTTTAGCACAAGAATATTACTTTACCATATAAAATATTTTCTTACACAGAAACATTTCTTTTACCTTCTAATTTTCCATACTAAAATATGTTTACATAACTATAACTTTCTTTTATCTCTTTTCTATTTTGAGACCTGCTCTTATATTCATATTCTGAAGCAATCCTTATGAATGCTATCTGTGCATTTAATTCATACAACCTTCATCCTAGCAGAGGAATCAGACAATCTGGCATCTATACGAGTGTGTCTTAATCTTTTTATTCCCAGGTTGCATTCAAGGGAGTACATGATATTTTTTGAGCCTGACCTGTCTGCTTATTATTATCACAGTGCCATCAACTTAAAGTGAGTGCCCCACTGTTAATTGTACCCAGAATCCCCTTTGGGACCTTCTTCTTACACTAACATATTGATATTCAATGGAAGAAGCCTTTCCCATCCTTTCTTTTAGGCTTCCTTAAAAATCCCTTTGCAGAGAATGCCAACAAAACTGAAGTTGGTCTTAGTTTTTTTTTTCTGGGTGTGTTTGTTTATCTTGCAAGTTTCCGCATGCATTTAGTTTGATGGGATACTGTCATAACAAAAATCACTCTACCTCAGTGATGGATATTTCCTGGCCAAATGTGGTATCCTGCCAGATCTTAAAAGGGGAGACTATTCCTATACCCAGGTCATAAACTAATAGTGCTGGAACTTACTGCTCTGTCTTTGTAGCCGGTAGCCTCTACCTTCCATAAGAAAAAAGGGCTGAAAGGCAGGACAGAGGTCAAGTTCTCTTTACCCAGTTTTCTATAGCCCAGGCAACTTTCTTGGGACTTTTTTTCTCCAGTGTGGTGTCTCTTACCCACAGTGATATGATCTGCAGTTGCCTGGGGCCAGGCTGAGAAACAGTATTGGGACTGCAGCACTGGCTTGAAAGAATTTAAACCTGTTTTTTTTTTTTTTAAATTTTTAACCCTTATTCTGATGTTCTATCTGTCACACCAGAGGCAGTGCATTTTTTTTCAGTACTCCTGATATATTAAATGATTTTGAACAACTGTTGTATTTGTATGTTTCTACATGAAAATTAGTTTGTGATTTTTTTTATTATTAGTTGTTCAAAACATTACAAAGCTCTTGACATATCATATTTCATAGATTTGATTCAAGCAGATTATGAACTCCCATTTTTACCCCGTATACATATTGCAGATTCACATCGGTTCCACATCCACTTTTTTACATACCTTTTTGAATTCTGATCTAAGTTTCTGACTATTCAGATTCCTTATCATGTAATGCATAAATGTCTGTACATGCAGAATCTTTCCATATACTTTATCTCTGACAGACCAACTTTAACGGAAAGATTGTGTGATAATCCAGAAAACCATTCAAAGGCCAGATTTTGTTACAGTAAAACGTCTTTCTCTTGGACAGGCTTATATCTAGAGGTGGCCCATTTAGCCAAGATCTCTCTTCCCAAGAGACCACTGGTAAGATCAATGTAGCATGGCTGATGTCTTAAAGGGCTGGTAACAGATATGAAAAACACAGAGACAGACAAGAGAGGATCACCAAAACCAGGACTGATAGGAGGGAAGCTTTAAAACAGACAGACCTGCATATGCAAATTTCTTCCACTTACTTTACCTCTGACAGACCAACTGCAACTGCAAGATTGTACAATTCAGAAAGCTATTCAAAAGCCAGATTGTTACAGTAAAACACAAACTTTTTCTTAGGCATATACTGATAGGTGATTCTTTCAACTTCTTTACCTCTGACAAACTAATGCCAGCTGCAAATTTGTTTAAAAATAAAAAGAAAGAAAGAAACAAACAGACAACTAGATCCCTAAAACCATGACCTACAGGCAGAAACCTTTAAAGTCCAGTCAAGATCTTTTCCATCAGACTACCTATAGGATTGATACAGTGTGGCCCACATCTTACAAGGGGTATTAACAGTTACAAACAAAAATTCACACAGAGAACCAGAGGAAATTCTCAAACCCAAAACCAATAAGCAGATGAGAACCTAGAACAGACCAGAAGTGAGTAAATATCTCTAGGTTCTCGAGTCCTGCTTCACTGTAACTCTTATACCAATGTGCCACAGATGTTCCCACAAGAGGAACCAGACATGTGGAATGAAGCATCAACCTGCATACCTGGGGAGACTTACCAAATGGTCAAGTGTATTGCAACTGTACTGAACTCAGTTTTTTTTTTTTTCCTCAAAATAGACCATGATGGAGCAACCTATACCATTAAGGAAGAGAAGGTGGGAGTTATGCAAAGCACAAGGAATTTGGGCAGCTGCTGGGACTATCCCTCAGTCCCTCCCTTTACTCAGAGGAATAGCTCCTCTGGTTTGACCCAAAACAAACTCACTCATCTCCTCACTTTCCAGAGTTGTCTCTCAATAATTTCTCCATCTACCTTCCATCCTCTGCCTGGAAGTGGGCTTCCTTGGAGAACCAGAACTTCACAAGACAGCTGGAGAAGGGGCTCCTCTTGGGTCCCACCTGGGGTACCAAATTTGTTGCCAATATCTCAGACCTTGTCCATGGTGCCAATTCAATAACAAGGACATAGTTTTGAGAAAAAGGAAAAAGAACATTTATTGCTTTGCTAACAAAGGAGAAACACAGGTGACTCCTATCCCAAAGTGATTCTCTATCATTCTTATTTAATAAGCCCTTACAAAATTTTCCCAGTATAATGCTTTATGCTCTTAATATCACCAACATGTAACACTGGTTCTCTCATTTTTTTCCCAAATAGATTCAATGGGCATATTTTGATCAATGACTATACTACTGGACTTTTCAAAGCCTTTTATATGATCAGCATTTGATTGGCTCATTCATCTTATAAGTGAAATATTCTATCACTAGAGTATATCATAAAACTTACTCTTCAGTGCTGACGTTGTTGCTCATTGATAGAGCTCTTGCTTAGCATGTATGAGAAACTGGGTTTGATCCCAGCATCACATAAAAAGACTAAATAAACAAAATAAAACTTATTTTCCAGGAAAAAAAAAAAAGATCTTTTCTAGGATGTTATGCTTATCAAGAAGAAAAGCAGAGATACACACCTTGTTGACTCCTCTCCTGTTTCGTTATGTATCTATTTAGAGGAACATCAGGATAACAACCTCTATGAAAGAAATAATTGTACAATACATAATGCATTACCCTTCCCTGTGGTCTTTTCATTTTAACAAGGCATGAGGCCTTGAATCAAAGGAATGGAAGCACAAGAATGTAAATCTACCTGGGTAGCTGAAAGGAAGTTTGGCAGCAGGTGTATCATCAAATCATTATTCCAACTCTGACAGCTTGCTATATAAAGATCACACCTAATAAAAAAAAACCTAGAATTTATGTTTTCAATCTTCTCACCCCCAGAAGATAATGCTATTTGTAGCTTTGAGTCATATCATTATTACTATAACTCCTGCTATGATATTTTCATCTCTTCTTTGCCATGCACATCTATTTAGCTAGCCTATAGGTATTAGTAGATGCAGGAAATACCAGGTATATATCTCACCATCTCAGTGAGAAGATATACATTGTGCCTCTCGAGCATTGGACTTTTGGTTAAAATTGGTCTTAATGTGCTAGCCTTAATGGGCTAGCCCTAGATGCTTGGTGTGTGTCCTAATTATCATAGTTATTTCCCTAAAATAAGTATAAATAATGAAACAATTATTGTTTCAAGTTAATAATGATAGCTTGACTTTAAACATACAAATATTCTAGACTAACTTCAAACTGTAAGCTTAACAAACTTTGTTTACAACAGAGTAATTTCTACTTTTAGTTTGAACTAGTTAAATAAAAGCTGTCAATTTAGTATGAAAGATTTATATTGTTACTAGTCTTGCTCTTTAAAAATTTGAGGGGATTATAAAGAGTTTGTCTTGTCAAAGGGTGAACTTATTCAGATCCTGAAATTTTGACTTTAAAGCAAAGAAAACCCACTTTTTTTTAAGAAAAAAGAAGACTGGGAAAATTTGCATTATAAAAAATGTAAGTGAAATGGAGGGTTACAAGGAAAAAGCTAAAAAAAATCCAACAATTTCAGTTTGTTCAAATAATTAAACTTTTTCTTGATAAAGTTTAGAAAACTTGACAAAATAATATTTATCTTAATTTAAGTATTCTGATTGTTAAACCTGAGTAGGTTCTGTATTGCACTTTTTTACTCTTTCCAAAGATGTTTTATAAAGCCTTAGTTCAGAATAGCTACAAAAATTGAGTGCCCTCTGATGATCAGAATATATCCTTTGAAGGACATTAGTTCCCAACTGGTAATTTTCCTATAAAACCTTTAGCAGTATAAAATCCAGAGAGAATTGTGTAATATATCATTAGATATTGGGAACCATTACTTCTTTATGGAATATTTGAAGCTGAGCTATATTCCTGAATAACCTTTAGCAGAGAAAGTAAAGAAATACCAGACTAGAATGTTCAATTTTTTTTTCATTGTTTTTTGATCTTCACTATGTTAATTTTTAAATGGAGAATTAAAAAAAATGTGTACATAAGCTCTGTCTAATATTGCAACAATTTTGTGCTTGTAAATGTTGGAAAGTGATTATGATTGTATAATTTTAAGCTTTGATGTGCATTGAACTGAATTATTTTACCTTCCAATTTAAAATCTTTTTGAAAAGAATTACTCAAAATTTTAGTAATCTTAGCATTCACATTCAATAAAGTAGCTGTTTATATATTGCTTATCTCAGTAAATGTACAAAAATAGTTGAGCTAAATCCTCCATGTTTTCCTTGACTCCTGTCTTCAACTAGTTATTTTGAATATTTTTTTGTCCTATCTTAGACATTATCCAACAGCAAGAATGATATTTTTTAGCCAAGATGCTTTTTAAACTCCAAGAAAATTTTATTACTTCCAAATAATTTTTTTTTCATGTGATTCCTATTTGCATTTAAATACTTTTACCTTAACTTTCTTTTTTTAAGTCATTCTTTATATATATATATATATATATATATATATATATATATATATAATTTGTTTATTATTTTA
>NW_026000075.1:17651419-17705949 GCF_001458135.2 Marmota marmota marmota
AATTTGTTTATTATTTTATGTGGTGCTGAGGATTAAACCCAGTGTCTCACACATCCCAGGCAAGCCCTGTACTAACAGAGCCACAACCACTGACCTTACCTTAACATTCAATGCCCTAAAAAATTTGCCTTGTTTTCTTTTCCAAACTTATTTTTTTTAAAATTTAATTTTAATTTATACATTAAACCAAAGAAAATTTTCACATAAATGAGTATCAGGTGATGTTTTAATACATGTATAAATTACGTAATCACGCTAAACTTCTCTCCAAAATTTCAGTTATGGTAAAAAACCATAAAATTATTTCTTTAACATTTTGAGATATACAATACAAAAGCTATCTAGTCAACCTCCTGTGTAATGGAAACTTTGAACTCCTTATTTCTATTTAACTTTAACAAAGTACCTATTGATCATCCTGTCCTCATGCCTCCTTGTCCCCCTACTGTCTTGAGACTTTGCTAACAACATTCTACTCTCTACTCTCAGTTTCTAAAAGATCAATTTTTATTTATCAATTAAACTTAACTTATAACTAATACATAAAAGCATAAAATTATATATGTTGATAAGAAATGATGTTGTAATACATGTATATGTTGTATAATGTTCAAATCAGATTAACCTTATGTATCTCCTCAACATTTATCATTTCTTCATGGTGAAAACTTTCAAAATTCTTTCTTCTAGTTTTTGAAATGTACAGTACATTTTTGATGTCTGTAGTCAACCTTAACTTTATGCACATTGATTAAAATTTCCCCAACCCCACCTTTTCCCTACTCTTCTGGCCTCTCAATGTCTGGGAGATCAACTTTTTTGGATTTCACTTATGAGTGAAATTATGCAGTACTTGCCTTTCTATGCCTGCCTTAACTCACTTAACATAATGATCTCTGGTTACCTTCACATTGCTATAAATGATGATATTCCATCCCTTGTATGGCTTTATAGTATTCCACTGAGTATATTTATATAATATATTCATCCATTCATCATTTGATGGACATTTAGGTAGCTTCAACTTTTGGGCTAAATTTTGGAGTTGTTATTCAAAAAGTCCTTGCTTACTCCATTGTCCTAATGCATTTATCCTATGCTTTCTTCTAGTAGTTTCATTGTTTTGAGATTGCATTTAATGTCTTTAGTCTAATTTCACTTGAGTCTTTTAGTTGTGAAGAGATGGGAATCTAATTTCATTATCCTGAATGTGGATATTCAATTTTTCAAGCACTATTTATTGGAAAGATTGTCCTTTCTCCAGGACAATAACCAGTGGTATTTCTGTGCATCAATACCATTCTATTTTAAATAGAACACAAGAAATCAATCCACTTTGCTATAGCTACACAAATAAAATACTTTGCAATTAAATTTAACCAAAGATATGAAAGATTTCTACTATAAAACTATAACAATGTGAGGAAAGAAATTTAAAAAGACACAAAAATTTAAAGGATATTCCATGCTCAATCCATTGATTGCAAAAAATAATACTCTTAATTTTGACAACTATGGACATTTTATCTATTGATTTATAGTGGTCAAAATCAAAATACTGATATACTTCACAAATATTGAGAAAAAATATTTTGTAACATATATAGGGCACAATTTTTCATATATATGGTTGTATACATAGTATATTTACACCAATTCATGTCTTCAACATGAACTTGGATAGTAATGATCATCACATTTCACCATCATTAATTATCCCATGCCCCCTAACTCCATCCACTTACCTGCAAATGCCATGGTTTTATTCTCTTATTGCTGAGTAATATTCCATTGTGAATATATACCACAGTTTTTACCCATTCATCTATTGAAGGGCATCTAGGTTGGTTCCACAGTTTAGCTATTGTGAATTGTGCTAGTATAAACATTGATGTGGCTGGGTCCCTGTAGTATGCTGTTTTTAAGTCCTTTGGGTATAGACCAAGGAGAGGCATAGCTGGGTCAAATGGTGGTTCCATTCCCAATTTTCCAAGAACTCTCCATACTGCTTTCCATATTGGCTGTACCAATTTGCAGTCCCACCAGCAGCGCATGAGTGTACCTTTTTCCCCACATACTGGCCAACATTTATTGTTGTTTGTATGCATAATAGCTGCCATTCTGACTGGAGTGAGATAAAATCTTAGAGTGGTTTTAATTTGAATTTCTCTAATTGCTAGTGATGATGAACATTTTTTCATATATTTGTTGACTGATTGTACATCATCTTCTGAGAAGTGTCTCTTCAGATCCTTGACCCATTTATTTTTTTTTATTTTTTTTATTGGTTGTTCAAAACATTACAAAGCTCTTGACATATCATATTTCATACATTTGATTCAAGTGGGTTTTGAACTCCCAATTTTACCCCAAATACAGATTGCAGAATCACGTCGGTTACACATCCACATTTTTACATAATGCCCTATTAGTAACTGTTGTATTCTGCTACCTTTCCTATCCTCTACTATCTCCCCTCCCCTCCCCTCCCATCTTCTCTCTCTACCCCATCTACTGTAATTCATTTCTCTCCTTGTTTATTTTCCCATTCCCCTCACAACCTCTTATATGTAATTTTGTATAACAATGAGGATCTCCCTCCATTACCATGCAATTTCCCTTTTCTCTCCCTTTCCATCCCACCTCATGTATCTGTTTAATGTTAATCTTTTCTTCCTGCTCTTCCTCCCTGCTTTGTTCTTAGTTGCTCTCATTATATCAAAGAAGACATTTGGTATTTGTTTTTTAGGGATTGGCTAGCTTCACTAAGCATAATCTGCTCTAGTGCCATCCATTTCCCTGCAAATTCCATGATTTTGTCATTTTTTAGTGCTGTATAATACTCCATGGTGTATAAATGCCACATTTTTATTTTATCCATTCATCTATTGAAGGGCATCTGGGTTGGTTCCACAGTCTAGCAATTGTGAATTGTGCTGCTATGAACATCGATGTAGCAGTATCCCTGTAGTACGCTCTTTTAAGGTCTTCAGGGAATAGTCTGAGAAGGGCAATAGCTGGGTCAAATGCTGGTTCCATTCCCAGCTTTCCCAGGAATCTCCATACTGCTTTCCAGATTGGCCGCACCAGTTTGCAGTCCCACCAGCAATGTACAAGAGTACCCTTTTCCCCACATCCTCTCCAGCACTTGTTGTTGTTTGACTTCATAATGGCTGCCAATCTTACTGGAGTGAGATGGTATCTTAGGGTGGTTTTGATTTGCATTTCTCTGACTGCTAGAGATGGTGAGCATTTTTTCATGTACTTGTTGATTGATTGTATGTCCTCCTCTGAGAAGTGTCTGTTCAGGTCTTTGGCCCATTTGTTGATTGGGTTATTTGTTTTCTTATTGTTTAATTTTTTGAGTTCTTTGTATACTCTGGATATTAGGGCTCTATCTGAAGTGTGAGGAGTAAAAATTTGTTCCCATGATGTAGGCTCCCTATTTACCTCTTTTATTGTTTCTCTTGCTGAGAGAAAACTTTTCAGTTTAAGTAAGTCCCATTTGTTGATTTTTGTTATCAACTTTTGTGCTATGGGTGTCCTATTAAGGAATTTGGAGCCCGACCCTACAATATGTAGATCGGAGCCAACTTTTTCTTCTATCAGACGCAGAGTCTCTGATTTGATATCTAGCTCCTTGATCCACTTTGAGTTAACTTTTGTGCATGGCGAGAGGAGGGGATTCAGTTTCATTTTGTTGCATATGGATTTCCAGTTTTCCCAGCACCATTTGTTGAAGATGCTATCCTCCCTCCATTGCATGCTTTTAGCTCCTTTATCAAATATAAGATAGTTGTAGCTTTGTGGATTAGTCTCTGTGTCCTCTATTCTGTACCATTGGTCCACCCTCCTGTTTTGGTACCAGTACCATGCTGTTTTTGTTACTATTGCTCTGTAATATAGTTTTAAGTCTGGTATCGCTATACCGCCTGATTCGCACTTCCTGCTTAGAATTGCTTTTGCTATTCTGGGTCTTTTATTTTTCCATATGAATTTCATGATTGCTTTATCCATTTCTACAAGAAATGCCGTTGGGATTTTGATTGGCATTGCATTAAACCTATAGAGAACTTTTGGTAATATCGCCATTTTGATGATGTTAGTTCTGCCTATCCATGAACAGGGTATATTTTTCCATCTTCTAAGATCTTCTTCTACTTCTCTTTTTAGGGTTTTGTAGTTTTCATTATATAAATCTTTCACCTCTTTTGTTAGGTTGATTCCCAAGTATTTTATTTTTTTTGAGGATATTGTGAATGGAGTGTTTTTCCTCATTTCCGTTTCAGAAGTTTTGTCGCTGATATACAGAAATGCCTTTGATTTATGCGTGTTGATTTTATATCCTGCCACTTTGCTGAATTCATTTATTAGTTCTAGTAGTTTTTTTGTAGACCCTTTTGGGTCTTCTAGGTATAGAATCATGTCATCTGCAAATAGTGATAATTTAAGTTCTTCCTTTCCTATTTTTATGCCTTTAATTTCTTTCGTCTGTCTAATTGCTCTGGCCAGTGTTTCGAGAACTATATTGAATAGAAGTGGTGATAGAGGGCATCCCTGTCTTGTTCCAGATTTTAGGGGGAATGCCTTCAATTTTTCTCCATTGAGAATGATGCTAGCCTGAGGCTTAGCATAGATAGCTTTTACAATGTCGAGGTAAGTTCCTGTTATCCCTAGTTTTTCTAATGTTTTGAACATAAAGGGATGCTGTACTTTGTCGAATGCTTTTTCTGCGTCTATTGAGATGATCATATGGTTCTTATTTTTAAGTCTATTGATGTGGTGAATAACATTTATTGATTTCCGTATATTGAACCATCCTTGCATCCCAGGGATGAATCCTACTTGATCATGGTGCACAATTTTTTTGATGTGCCTTTGTATCCGATTCGCCAGAATTTTATTGAGGATTTTTGCATCTAGGTTCATCAGAGATATTGGTCTGTAGTTTTCTTTCTTTGAGGTGTCTTTGTCTGGTTTCGGAATCAGGGTGATGTTGGCCTCATAGAATGAATTTGGCAGAGCTCCTTCTTTTTCTATTTCCTGAAATAACTTGAAAAGTATTGGTATTAATTCTTCCTTAAAGGTTTTGTAAAACTCCGCTGTATACCCATCCGGTCCTGGGCTTTTCTTGGTTGGAAGTCTTTTGATTGCTTCTTCTATTTCATCTATTGTTATTGGTCTGTTTAAGTTGTGAGTATCCTCCTGACTCAGTCTGGGCAAATCATATGACTTAAGGAATTTATCGATGTCTTCACTATCTTCTATTTTATTGGAATATAGGTTTTCAAAATAATTTCTAATTGTCTTCTGTATTTCTGTAGTGTCTGTTGTGATATTGCCTTTTTCATCCCGTATGTTAGTGATTTGAGTTCTCTCTCTTCTTCTCTTCGTTAGCATGGCTAAGGGTCTGTCGATCTTATTTATTTTTTCAAAGAACCAACTTTTAGTTTTGTTAATTTTTTCAATAGTTTCTTTTGTTTCAATTTCGTTGATTTCCGCTCTGATTTTAATTATTTCTTGCCTTCTGCTACATTTGCTGTTGTTTTGCTCTTCCTTTTCTAGGGCTTTGAGATGAAGTGTGAGCTCATTTATTTGTTGGTTTTTCCTTTTTTTGAGGAATGACCTCCAAGCGATGAATTTCCCTCTTAAAACTGCTTTCATTGTGTCCCATAGATTCCGATATGTTGTGTCTGTATTTTCATTTATCTCTAAGAATTTTTTGATTTCCTCCTTTATGTCTTCTGTAACCCATTGATCATTCAGTAACATATTGTTCATTTTCCATGTGATGTAGGATTTTTCCTTCCTTCTTTTATCATTGATTTCCAGTTTCATTCCATTATGATCAGATAAAATGCATGGTATTATCTCCACCCCTGTATATTTACTGAGGGTTGCCCTATGGCATAATATATGGTCTATTTTTGAGGAGGATCCATGTGCTGCTGAGAAAAAAGTATATCCACTTGATGATGGTTGATATATTCTATATATGTCAGTTAAGTCTAGGTTGTTGATTGTGATATTGAGTTCTATAGTTTCTTTATTCAGCTTTTGTTTGGAGGATCTGTCCAATTGTGAGAGAGGTGTGTTGAAGTCACCCATAATTATTGTGTTGTGGTCTATTTGATTCTTGAACTTGAGGAGAATTTGTTTTATGAACGTCGCAGCACCATTATTTGGTGCATAAATATTGATAATTGTTATGTCTTGTTGGTGAATGGTTCCTTTTAACAGTATATAATGTCCTTCCTTATCCCTTTTGATTAATTTAGTCTTGAAGTCAATTTTATTCGATATGAGGATGGCCACCCCTGCTTGCTTACGAGGACCGTGTGCATGGTATATTTTTTCCCAACCTTTCACCTTCAGCCTGTGTATGTCTTTTCCAATCAGATGTGTCTCCTGGAGGCAGCATATTGTTGGATTTGTTTTTTTAATCCATGTTACCAGCCTATGTCGCTTTATTGGAGAGTTTAAGCCATTAACGTTTAGAGTTACTATTGATATATGGTTTGTACTTCCAGCCATGTTTGATTATTTATCTTCTTCTTTTTTTTTTTTTTTTAATTTAGTTTGTTTCTCCATGGTTAGCTTTCCCCCCGCCCTCTGTCTTTATAGAGGCACTTCCCACTGATGGTTTTGGTTATTGTTTTTCATTTCTTCCTCGTGTAGTGTTTTGCTCAAGATGCTTTGCAATGCTGGTTTTCTGGCTGCAAATTCTTTTAGCTTTTGTTTATCATGAAAGATTTTTATTTCGTTATCGTACCTGAAGCTTAATTTTGCTGGATACAGAATTCTTGGTTGGCATCCATTGTCTTTCAGTGTTTGAAATACGTTGTTCCAGGATCTTCTCGCTTTCAGCGTCTGTGATGAAAAATCCGTTGTTAACCTTATTGGTTTACCCCTGAATGTAATCTGCCTCCTTTCTCTTGTAGCTTTTAGTATTTTCTCTTTGTTCTGTATATTGGATATCTTCATAACAATGTGTCTTGGCGTTGGTCTACTGTGATTTTGTGTGCTCGGTGTCCTGTATGCATCTACAATTTGTATATCCGTTTCCTTTTTTATTTCTGGAAAGTTTTCTGTAATTATTTCTTTCAGCAGGTTACTCATTCCCTTGGTTTGAATCTCTGTACCTTCTTCTATCCCGATGACTCGTAGGTTTGGTTTCTTTATGTTATCCCATATCTCTTGGATGTTTTTCTCGTGGTTTTTAACCAGCCTTTCTGAGTTGGCTAGGCTCTTTTCAAGATGATATATTTTGTCTTCATTATCTGATGTTCTGGCTTCTACTTGCTCCACTCTGTTAGTGATACTCTCAATTGAGTTTTTAATTTGGTTTATCGTTTCCTTCATTTCTAGAATTATTGTTTGGTTTTTTTTTATAATCTCAATCTCCTGATAAAGATGCTTAACTTCTTCTTTTATCTGTCTATGTAATTCATTTTCAAAGTGTTCTTTCACTGTTTGGATTTGCTGTCTCGTATCTTCTTTAAGGTTCCATTCCATCTGTCTAAGGTATTCCTTGAGTTCTTTATATGACCATTTTTCTGCTGACTCTAGGTCCTCCTGAATATTTAGGCTGTCCTTCATTGTTTGTACTCCTTTTCTTCCTTGCTTTTTTATGCTGCTCATGTTACTTCTTGTTGTGTTTGACTGCTGAGTTACTGTTTACTCTTATAGATTTATTTGATGCTTGAGAGGAAAGATATTAGAAGGGAAGGGAAGAAGTCACTAAAGAGAATGAGAGTAGGCAGGTAGAATTCAAGGAAGGGGGAATAAGAAAATTGAAAAGAAATGAAAAGACAAAAGAAACAAGAATAACAAAGATTAGATAATAAAGAAAGAAAGAAAAGACGAGAAAAAAAATTTTAACAAAAATAATAATGATAATTAAAAAATAAAAATTAAAATTAAAAAAAATAATAATAGTAAAATAAAAAAATTAAAAAAAAATTAGAAACATTGAAAAAAAGTTAAAGAACAACAACAAATAAAAATTGAAAATGAAAGAAAAAGAAGGAAAAAAAGAAAAAAAAAAAAAAAAAAAAATGATAATAATAATAATAATAATAATAATAATAAATGCAGTCCTAGAGTTCTATTAACTTCTCTTCCAGTAGGTGGAGCTGTGCCCACTGGGCCAAGCTTCTCCTCTCAATAGGTGGGAACCATTCACTGTGCAGCAGCTCTTTCTCCTAGACTGGGCGGGTCTCCAATCCTGAGTGTCTAGGGCCTTGTCTTGTGTTTCCTCAAGCCAGGCCGTGCTCACCTGTGGCGCTCACCACAATACTGGCTACACGCCAGGTCTGCTGCTCCTGGGAGCCCTGTTTTCATGAACACCTGGGCTCACTCTCCCTGTTTGCCTCCCTCAGACCCTAAGTTTGTAGAGCTTGGGGCTGAGATCCCCCAGCGAATTTGCTTGCCCTCCTGTAGCCACGCCCCCGGTAGCTGGTGCAAGAGACCTCAGTTGTCAGCACTGGTGGGAGCGGTAGCCGGGAGTTCCGCGCCGCGAGTCCCGCGCCACTCCTGATTCCCTCGGTCTGGTTATTGCGTTCACAGGAGAGCTGGGAGTGGCCCTTAAGTTTTCCCTGCTGTGTGGAGAGAGATGACTAGGGGATTACACACCTGTGGCGCTGGTTTCAATGCAGTTATCTCCTCCGCCCGTGACGCCATTTCTCTGCCATGGTTATATCCCATGCAAATGGTGACCGTTTGTTCCCTTTGCCGGGTGACCAATGCAACGGGTGGGTCCTGACTGTCTCTCCCAATCCCCGTTTCAGTCCTGTGGCCACTGCCTATGAAGGCTCGGTTGGCTTTTACCTCTGTAAGTTCCTAAGGGCCGGCCAATTATTTCAGCGGGATCGTTAGTGCTGAGTCACACGAAGCAGGCGAACCGGAGCTTAATTGCCTCCGATTCGGGCTCTGTGTGTGTGTTCTGAGGGGCCCAGCCTGTACACCCCAGATCCACGTCAGCTCAGCATTGCCTAGTGATCCTGAGCAAACAGCATTTATACAGTTTACAGCTCCCTATGCCCGCGCAGTTGAAGAGGTCAGAGACTTGATCTCTCCCCGCCCGCTGCCATGTTAGATCTCCTCAATGATATTCATGTTGCCCTTACAGCTTCCTGGCATAAGCAAGTTCTTGGGATTATACAAACTGCTGCTTCTGTTTCCAGTCCAGATTTCTAGAAATTAAACCCTGCCGCCATCGCCTCTTCCCCGGGGCCACGCTCAGGGGCGCCGTGCTTGTCTGTGACCGTAGCTGTGCCGCAGACCAGTGCCCAGCCCCCGGGGCCCAAGCAGCTGCCACCGCGGCTCTCCGGCTCCCTCCTCTGGAGCACGGGTCCCCTCGCAGGGGCATGCAGAACGACCCCAGAGCAGGCTCTGCCCGAGGGTGCAGTGGCGAATAGGCGACACAGGCGCTCAAGGCTGCGGTCCAGCCTTTGGAGGACAGGACTCAGCACGCAGCCCAGCTCCAACCTTTAGGTGTGGCTGCCGGACAATGTATACATAGGCATCAAGACAGCTAGCAGAGAGCCAATGGCGGCTCCCGCGGAGTGGATTTTCGGCACAGAAACCGCAGCCCAGCCAACAATCCCAATCCACAAACTCTCCCTGTATAAAAAATATTCCAAAAAAAAAAAAAAAAAGGCGGGGCGCACTGAGCTTTCTTTGCCTAGGGTACTTACAATCCACTGCTGATTACACATTCACCTTCTCTGACCGGAGCGAAGCGAAAGAGGAAGCAGATGGGAGCAAAGCGCCCGTGGCTCTGGGCGGCCAAGCGTCCGGGAGCCAAGCGTCTCTTTTCCTATCTCTTTGTTCTTCCTGCTGCTTGGCAAAGTGGTCCGATACAGATTAACGGTGAAAGGAGCTCTTACACGCTGTGTGAAATCTCGATTAAAGCCGCTGCTCTGAGCACCACGCTCAGCACTTCAGCAACCCCCGTGCACAGCGGCCATCTTCGGTGCTTGCCCTTGACCCATTTATTGATTGGGTTATTTGTTTTTGTTGGTGCTTAGCTTTTTGAGTTCTTTGTATACCCTAGTGATTAGTGCTCTACCTGATGTGTGAGGGGTAAAGATTTGCTTCCAAGATGTAGGCTCTCTATTCACCTCACAGATTTATTTGTTTTGCTGACAAGAAGCTTTTTAGTTTGACTCCATCCCATTTATTGATTCTTGATTTTAATTCGTGTGCCACAGGAGTCTTATTAAGGAAGTTGGGGCCGAATCCCACATGATGGATATTAGGGCCTACTTTTTCTTCTATTAGATGCAGTCTCTGGTTTAATTCCTAGGTCCTTGATCCACTTTGAGTTTAGTTTTGTGTATGGTGAGAGATATAGGTTTAATTTCATTTTGTTGCATATGGATTTCCAGTTTTCCCAGCACCATGTGTTGAAGAGGCTATCTTTTCTCCAATGCATGTTTTTGGCACCTTTGTCTAATATAATATAATTATAATTCAATCTTAAACCTCTAAAGAACCACAACAAACTTGAATAGTCATAGTCATATTCATCTGAAATAAAAAGAAGAAAGTAGGGAGTATTACTCTACCTGAATTCAAAATACACTGCAAAGCTCTACTCATCAAAACAGGATATTATTAGCATAAAAATGGGCATATATGCTAGTGGTACAGAATAGGGAATGTAGACGTCAACACCACACATCAACTGATTTTCAACCAAAGGTACTAAAAACCAATCACGTTAAAACACTGGTCTTCTCCCTTTCCTGTTTTCAAGGTAAATTTTATTTTGCTTTGTTCTTTGAAAGGCCCAAACTTGTTTTGGACTTAGAACCATTAGTCCTGCAGAGTCTCATGCCTACTGAATGCCTGACTTGTTTTAGCATGGTTATGTTCTACTTGGCATTAAAGACTCAGTGTAAATGTCACTTTCTCACAATGACCTTCTTTTTTTACCCAATGTTAACTTCCCATGATTTCTTATCATATCATCCTATTTATTTTCTTTATACTTTGTTCATTCATTCATTTTTTTCTTCATATATTCATTCATTTTACTTTTCAGATTCTCCATGAAGATATAGGTACAAAGAATACAAGAACCTGACTTTCAAGTTCACAACTACATCCCCAGTGCCCAAAATGCTTTCTAGTATACAACCAGCACTTAATAAGTGCTTTTTCAGTGAGTGAGTAAATGGATGAAATGACTGTAGTTGTATGTATTATTTAGAGTTTTTTTAAAATTTTCATTCTCAAATACAATCTTTTGAACAAAATTTTATTAGAAAACATGCAATATTTTACCTGAAAGATCGAATCTTTGTTTATAAAAAAAAGTGAATAGCTAAACTGATGCTATATTTTGTAAGCTTGACCATAAATGTGTCTAATATCTAAACAAAAATTTTATGTGTGTTTATGTATTTTTTTCATGTATTTTTTATGGAATGTGTAAATTCTATTACATTTTCATAAATAAATATAGGTTAAAATATAAAATAATCTTTAATGCAAATAATTTATCTATTTGACATGCAAACAATTTCTAAATCTTAGTAAAGGCCTTTGTTTATATAGTATAAATTACTAGTTTAGCTTACCTTTTTTTTAAGTATATAGTCCTATAATAATTAATATTATAATAAAATAAGCATTAAAAGTAGATTTATAGCAATGAAGATGCAATTATAAATAACAATAATTTTAATACAGTTCCCTATGATCACTGGTATAAATAATGAATTTTCAGAGCCAATATCTATCTACACCACTAATACTTAGTAACAATCCTGAGAATTCTGATTAAATCATGGCAGTTCTGTTGTTGGAATGACTACAATGCACAGTTAGCTAGTTTGAAACTAAGCTTTGTAGTTTCTTTTTACCTGTGGGCAGAAGACAAATTGACCTTTTAACAGTCACCCTCATTATCCAAGTATAAACATTTCAATGGGCATAGTTCCTCACTGGTAGTGACTTAGGTGCTTAGAAAGCCTATTAACTCTAAACCAATAGGGTACCACTTAATGAACTGCAGCAACAACACTCCAAGTGGGTCCCTTGTGGACTGAGGAGATTTGCTGCCCTAGATACCTAAATACAGGGAAGGAGTAGTTTAGACACTTGAAAAAATGCAGGCCATGGAAACTGTATCTATAAAAGCAAGGCAAAGTCAAGTGTTAAGGTACTTTTCCAAATTATTCAGAGTGAAAAAAAAAGTGCTTTTAAAACATAATTAGGTAACAGTGGTAACTGAGGTTTTCATTAAGAATTGCTTGGGGAGACTGATGTGTGATCTTTATTGACACATGAATTGTAATGTGTAACATGAGGTAAGTTCTCAATAAACATTTTGAACAAGTTGATCAAGAGAACAATTGGATAAATTATTCATTTCATCTTTTTAACAAATCTTGTTTAATTTTTTCCTTTTCTTTTCCTGAACAATGAACTAATGAGGATGTAATAATTTGGGGAACATTATTTAGTTTTCTAAATCTGTAAATGACAGAAATTTATGTGTTACAATATATACAATATATACATTTAATCTTAATTTACTTTCCTATGAATGCTTTGTGGAAGGACTTTAAATATATTATGATCTAGTTGGAAAAATCTCCAGTTTCACCACAATTTATATCTTAATTTTTATAGCAGAGTCTTTGAAATCACTATCCCAGTACTAAAATAATTCTTCAAAAAATGTTGCTATTTCACATACAAAAGGATCGTTTTTTACTTTGCTTCTTCTTTGTATATCTTTTTTAATTGAAGAAAGTCTTTTAGTTTTTAACATCAAATTTTTGATTAATTAGTTTGTACTATTGTTTTACTTGCAATTATTTTCTGTAATTTTTTAAACTCTTCTAGTCTGTATTACCTCAGACTGAGCAGTTAATTAGCCTTTCTCACACAATTTTTCTTTCTCATGATACTTTTTTTTTCTTTTGGAAATACATTTATTGTTATATAAATCCAATTCCTACTATTCAATTTCTTGGAAACAAAAAATGAAACAAAATTTAGCTATCACAAGCAAACTCAAGCACAAAGCAATAATAAATCAGGTGGGGTAAAAAGTAAGCATAAAACCCCACAGAAACATAAATTGGGATACTATGCTCAATAGGAATTCGTGCAGTAGATCTGCAATTTATAATGCAAAAATGATACTCTGGAAACGAGTATAACACAAAAGGTTATCTTTCTACCAATCTTGTTAACTATATATTTGTCAGAAAATGGCTTTTCATGTCACAACTTTGATGTTTTTTATCGTCCATCACTGGTATCAGGATGCTTGTTAGATTGTCCACAATTGCCTAGGGCATGTCAGAAACTGGATGGGAATTCAAAGTAAAGCCATTTGTCCAGGATTTTCTAGGTTTTAGCATAGATGGTGCTGCATCCTGGAAACCTCTTCAGTTCCAAACAGATTTGCATGTTGGCCACCCACTGCCTATACCTGCACCCACTACCAGTCAGATGTGGCTATGCACACTTAAATAAAATCCAAAATTCAGTTCTTCAGTAGTCATAGCCACATTTCAACAGCTCAGCAGCCACACAAAATCAGTGGCTACTCTGCTAAGGTAGATGTAGATTATTTCCATCACTCCAGAATAGACAATACTATTGTAGACAGTTGAAAGGTTACAAAATAAATAATAGCCAAAAGATTTTTATTACTTTTTCCAAATAGGATGAGAAAAACCCTCATGGTAACAAACACGAAGTAAAAAAAAAAAATGAAAAGAAAACAAACAAACAAAAAACTGTTGAATTCCCTGGGAACTCAAGGGACAGTAACTTTTATCATCCAAGCTGTCTGTCTAGCAATGTGAAGAAATTCTACACACTTTTAGAACACAGGGAACCCCCAAAGCAGTGGGTGCTCAAGGGTCAAAACCTGCAAGGTGGAACTTTTCAAAGAGGTGAAAATCTGTGTTCACAGTGTGGATGGTGCACCCTCAGCCCAGCACCTGGCGCGCGTTTGAGCCTTTCTCATGATAATTTTAACAAAGATTTAAAAATGTGTGCTAGAAAACTTTCTTGATTAAATAATTAGAACTGTGAGGACTCCATTATCACAGATTTTGTTTTAATAATTTGCCGAGTAAGACAATCATCAAATTGCTTTACCTACAGAATTAAAGGGAACTGATTTCTTCAAATAGTCAATCAATGCGTGTACTTTTTTTCTAGTTGTAAAATGTAAACAGTTATTTTATCCTAGAAATGTAATTTAGATTCTTGTTTTTCTAAAAGCCCTACTTGGAATAAATAATCATGTCCAATTAGGAGAGTCAAATATTTCCCCTCCTTTTATCTTGACAAAGTTGCCAGTATATGTCCAAAAAACAGCATAATATCATCTCAAAACCTAAAACCTTTTCAGAAAGTTTTTATGAATATATGTATGCATAGTATGCCACAATTAAACCCATTATTTGTATGATTATTATGCACCAACAGAAATATTAACTCAGGGCTGGGGATGTGGCTCAAGGGGTAACGCACTCGCCTGGCATGCGCAGGACGCTGGGTTTGATCCTCAGCACACATACAAATAAGATAAAGATGTTGTGTCCACCAAAAACTAAAAAATAAATATTAAAAAAAAATTCTCTCTCTCTCTCTCTCTCTCTCTTAAAAAAAAGAAATATTAACTCACTTTAAAGATAAAAGTTGCCATATGATTTTTAAATCTTGTTCTTATTTTTAAGCAAAAATGTGATAACTTAAGATTTATTTATATTAATTTTATAAATATTCCACAATTATATATTGAATGTTATTGTTGGGATTAAAATAGTTATTTTACTAATAAATAAATACACATTTGCTAATATTTATAAATCAAGATTTAATATGTTTAAATATTGATGGAAATACATGTAATTCTTTGAAGAATAAAACATCCAGAATTATTATTCTCTGACATTTACTCTTCAGACTTCTTAAGCTCTAAAGTAGTTTTTATTTTTTATTATAATCATGTTTCTATGGTGATGTTTCATATAGTTTTAGAAACAAAGGGGTTAGGACAAATTCATTTCAGTGTTATTACAGAATTACTTAAAATATGATGGGCATCTGAAAAGTATTTGATGGAATCAGCCAACATATTTTATCTTTTGTAACAATGTATAATGTTAAAATTAACTTTAAAATAAAGATACTAATAATGAGCAACAATTCAGATGCTATTGGTTTCTATCTAAAATTCCCAGGTCCAAGGGTGACACCATGATACAATAATGCAACTTATGAGGTGAGTCATTGCTTCATAGGAGAAAATTTTAAACATTGTTTAGACTTAGACTAGCCTATAATTTAGAGACAATTGCAGATTTTAATCTTTTTGTGATATTATATATGAAATTTTGCATGAGTATCTCAAAGCACAAAAACTTCAACCTAAAGTAAAGTGAAGACATTTTATAACTTAAAAATGTTAAAATCAGGGTCAATAGTCTGCCATATCTCTTCTAAAAATTTACATAATACTGTGAATAAAGAAGTCAAATTCTGCTGTAGGAGGGGTGCAGAAACGTGTTCTCAAGGACTCCTTTCTTTTGATAACAGTGACAGACTCAAAAAAAAATGTGGTTTCATCATATTTTAAAAAGTTTAGTTCATGACAAGTATAGTTTTTTTTTTGTTTTTAAATAAGGAAAACTTGAATTGTAAGTATTTTGTGAAAAATAACTCATTAGAATATATTTAATAAATGACACTTTTCCTATATTTGATTTTGCAATTTAAATAATGTATTTAGTAAAATAAATTATTTTCTATTTTAGTGTTTATTATATGGAAAAATGTATTCTGTTAATTATATAAATCCTTAGATCATATCAATAATATACAATTAACTTTGAAGTAATTAGCCATTGTCAGAGTCATCAAATTGAGCCTCTATCTCCAAATCTAGATTCATTTTTCTCTGTCTACTCTGGCAAAACTTGATTTCTTAGACCACAAATGTTTAGTCTACCCTCACTTAGTTCTAGAATTAAGGTCATTAGGAAAACTTAAAATAATGTATGATATGATGCTCATTTTTTAAAATGGTTTTCTTTTGACTTGTATATGCTTACTTTGAGAACTTTTCCATTTTTTCATTGTAAAAACCTCTCTGAAGCAAATAGGAGAAAGCTTACTGGCAAGTCTAAATTAATCATGTAGAAGGAAGATAAATATGATAAAAGCATAAAGAAACCTGTAAAATTTAATTTTCCTCAAATTCCAAGCATTACAAAGCAATTGTGTTGAAGAATATTTTCTGTATACTTCCATTAAAATGTCAGAAAAAAGAAAAGTGTAACTGCAATGATAAGAAATGGGGAAATCATGTTTTCAGCAGAGATAGAGATCTCGTTTTTTCCTACAAAACCTCAAAATGATTTTTACTTTAGGAGCTTTTGAAAACCTTGAAGTTTGAGTAAATAAGAAAATGCCAGTTAGCTCCACATTTGTATTTGTGTATTGTTCATTGCTTAAATTATGGTAAGAAGTTCCTCATTCTTTCCTATTACCTCTCTCTTAAATTGAAATCCCCCAAAAATCTATTCAAAAAGTTTCTTTGAACTTCATAAGTGAATAATTTCTTATATAACTGCAATAAAACTTCTGGGAAAGAAACTATTATGAGTACTGTGTCAGCAATTTTAGCTTATTGCACATGACTTGTTCTCTTTTGCACATGGCTATTTATAATTTAAACTTTGTATAATTTCATAACTTCAGAGCTGCTATGAGCCTTGTACCCTCCACCCTGTTTTTTTTTGTTGTTGTTGTTTGGTTGGGTTTTTTTTTTTTAATTTAACAATTAATTTTACCAACCTCTTTGGGAAGAAATTTTAATGAAGAAAATAACTCCTAACTGTTACTAAGTAGTGTTTACCTCATATCCTTAGGATGAACACCAGATCATATCTATCCAAAATGTGCTCATGGATTCCAAAGTAAACTTCAAATTTCATGGAGCTAAAATCATGCTAGCACATTGTTGACTATGTAGAAGCAATATATATATATTATAATACTTAGTATATATTCGTCAGTATATACACTAAAAAGTATACATTGAACCAGTGGGAGGGCTCTTAGTATTCTGTGTTTGCTGTCAGCATTTTTGTTGTCATTTTTGTTAAATGTTTAGCAGAGTGGGATCCTAAAGAACCAAGGAATGACTGGAAATTTCAGTTGGGCATGAAAATATACAGAAAAAAAAAATGTTAATTGCCCTGCTGTGGGCAGAGATTTTATTTTATTTTATTTTATTTTATTTTATTGGAAAAGGAAGAGATTAATTTTCACAAGTGAAATAAAATTAAAAAAATAAAGAAACTAAGGATTCAGAAAAACTGAATTCTGCTATTTTTCATTTATATGCCTGTTAGTTTTTCTTCTGAACAATCTTGATTTGATGAAAATGAAGAAGTAACTATCTGCTTTCCTTACAAGACAGTTGTGATAGTTAAAAGAATTATTTCATTCTCTCTCACCACACACCACACACACACACACACACACACACAGAGTTATGAATGTTTTCTGGTGTACAAATTGCTACCAATCCAGGCTATTTCAATTTGGCACTTCAGGATATAGGTTTTATTTTCCACAGTTAATTCTGGCGTATTTGTTATGTCACTAGAAAATCTTTTCTAAAACTCTTTATAGGATGTTCTTATCTACAATCACCATGCAGTCGAAGTCTCCCCTTACCTACTAAGTGGTCACTCTCATCCACTCCAGTCCTTCTCCAATCAATTCCCCTCATTGCAGTCACCATGTTTATGCAAATCTTGTGATGTCAGTTACCCTGCTTAACATCTATTATTACTTTGTATGAACCATGGAGCTTTGTGCAGTTTGGTTCCTGCTACCCTCAGGAGATTTGTTATGCATCACTCCTCTGGTTTAGTAACTGTTACATTATGATATTTTGGCTTTCCGTATAATCTTCTACCACCAAGCAAGTACTCTCATTAGCCAGGAACACCCACTCCCTACTCCAGCACCCATTTGAATGTTCAGATAGTATTATCCATTTCTTTTGTTTGAGATTTTGTTGAGATTTTCCTTTCTCAAAAAACTTCCTTCAATTCTCTAGCTTAAGTTCTTACAATGCATTCATGGGGCTGAGTGGTTTTTCTTATGGAACATTTATCTGAGAACTTCTACATTCATTACAATGAATATTCAATTAATATTTACTTCTTTTAACAGATTACAAATTCCTTGGGAACAATATCATACCTTCTGTTTACTAGTTAACTGTACCATATCTAAGATATTACAGAGGATGAATTATTATATGAAACTCTTCTAAATATTGTGATACTATTTTACAGGCTAGTCATGTAGACTTTAAAAATACTTTTTTTTCTTTTGAAAAATTATTGCTGAAAAAATAAAAACATAAATTGTACTTATTAATGGAGACTGAAATATTTGATACATGTATATACAGTGTGTAATGTTTAAATATAATTAAACATCTTTATCTTTTCAAATGCTTATCATTACTTTAGGTCAAAACTTTTAAGGTCCTTTCTTCTAATTTTTGAAATGTACATTATTGGTGTCTGTAGTCAGCATATTGTGTAACAATATGCCAGAGCTTCTTGCTTTTGGTTTTATCTAACTATAACTTTGTACCCATTGATCAACCTTTCCTAATTCCTTTTCTGCTAGTGCCCCCAGCCTCTGATAACCAACATTCTACATTCAAATTCAAATTCTATGAAGTCATTTTTTTATCCACATAGGAGTGAGATTATGTCATACTTGTCTTTCTGTAGCTGCCTTGTTTCACTTAACATAAGGATCTCCAGTTCCAATTATCTTACAAATGACAGTATTTCATTATTTTATGGCGGAATAGTATTCCATTGTTTATATGTGCCACATGTTCTTCATTCACTCATCAGGTGTTTACTCATTCATATTTTGGCTTTTGTGAATACTGCTGCATTGAATATGGGAGTAGAGACATCTCTTTGAAATGGTGATTTAATTTCTCTTGCATATATACACAGTAGTGGGATTACTGGATCTTATGATAGTTCTATTTAATTTTTTTTTGGTACCAGGGATTGTACTTGGGGACACTAGACCACTGAACCACATCCTCAGCCTCCCCCCCCTTTTTTTTGTATTTGATTTAGAGACAGGGTCTCACTGAGTTGCTAAACACATCGCCATTGCTGAGGCTGACTTTGAACTTGTGATCCTCCTGACTCAGCCTCTCAAGCTGCTGGCATTACAGGCATGCGCCACCACACCTGGGCTCTATTTTAATTTTTTGAGGAATCTCCATACTGTTTTCAACAGTGACTGTACTAATTTATATTCCCCTAATAGTGTGGAATGGTTCCTTTTTTTTCCCCCACAGGCTTGCTTGCACTTGCTAAATTTTTAATCTATTTAATAATAGCCATTCTTACTGGGTAAAATCATTTCTCATTGTAGTTTTTGATTGGCATTTCCCTAATGATTACTGATCTTGAACATTTTTTTTTCATTTATCTCTTGACCTTTTTTTATGTTCTCTTTTGAGAGACATTTAGTTAGATCTCTTGCCCATTTTATAAATTAGGTTATTCTGAGGATATTTTTTGCTATTCTGTTTCTGTGGTTCCTAATATAATGTGAATATCAATCTCTGTTTAAATGTATAGTTTGCAAATATTTCCTTCCATTGTATAGATTTTCTCTTCACCACAATCATTGCTTCTTTTGCTGAAAGGCACTTTTTTATTCGATTTCATCACATTTGTCTTTTGCATTTTCCAAATGCTTTTGATGATTTTGTCCACAAAAACTTTGCTTATTCCAATATCCTGAAGTATTTCTCCTGTTTTCTTTTAGTAGTCTTATAGGTTTAGGTATTATATTTAAATATTTAATCTGTTTTATGTTGATTTTTGTAATGGATGCAAGATAAGATCTAGTTTCATTTTTACTGAAAGTATTGTCCTTCTCCAATTTGTGTTCTCAGCACCTTTGTCAAAATTCTGTTGACTAGAGATGTGTGGATTTATCTTTAGGCTCTGTTCTGTTCCTTTGGTCTGTGTATCTCTTTGCAAACCAACACTTTGCTGTTTTGATGACTACAGCTTGGGTAGTATGTTTAAAGTCAGTGCAATGCCTCCTGCTTTATTTTATTTTATTATGCTCAAGACTGTTTTGACTCCTCAAGATTTTTTCCTGTGGTTTCTTATTAATTCTAGAATAGCTTATTCTAAAAGATTTCCATTGAAGATTGCCATTGGTGATTTGTGAAGATTGCATCAAATCTGCTAATCACTTTGTGTACTGTAGACATTTAAAAAATATTGTCTCTTCCCATCCATAAATGAAAGTTGTGGGCTGGGAATGTGGCTCAAGCGGTAGTGCGCTCGCCTGGCATGCGTGCTGCCCGGGTTCAATCCTCAGCACCACATACAAACAAAGATGTTGTGTCCGCTGAAAACTAAAAAAAAATAAATATTAAATTCTCTCTCTCTCTCTCTTTAAAAAAAAAAAGTTGTTTCTAGTTTTTTATGTCCTCTTCAATTTTTCTCATGAAAGTTTTATAATTTTTCATTGTA
This sequence comes from Marmota marmota marmota, assembly GCF_001458135.2. Taxonomy (NCBI): domain Eukaryota; kingdom Metazoa; phylum Chordata; class Mammalia; order Rodentia; family Sciuridae; genus Marmota; species Marmota marmota. Next base: position 17,672,017 of record NW_026000075.1, read on the forward strand.
GAGTTTTTCCATGATGGTAAAACTTTAAACTGGAACTGTACTAAGGTTGAGGTAGAAAGCAGGTTTGGGAGAAATGCAAGAATACAGGTGGCCCCGGTGTATACTCTGAGTACAGTAACATGCAGAAAATGGCCCTGTGAGCTACCCTGAAATCAAACAGGAAGTAACTTAAAGAAAAAATATGTTTAGATAACAAAATTAGTTGGTTGATGTTTGAGATATTTAGGGAAAAAGTTGCAAAGATTAATGTGTGAGTTTGGGAAGGATTCAGACACTAAGTATAACTGGGACTCAGTGAGAATATCACACTGGGGAAGAAAAGGCAATCACTGGTTCCATAACTTGACCCCCATCAAAATGGGATTCATTTCACCTGAGCTATTGCACTGTGGCTTACTGAGGATAACATACCTAAGGAAAAGAAGAGACCCTGAAGCCTAAAAATGTTAATCCTATAGAGAAAGGTAAAAGTAAGTTTATAGAGTAGGAGAGAATTATTTAAAGTTATGAAGATTTTTAATCAATAAGAATTTATTATTAATATGAAACTATTTGAGTCAATACAAAATGAGCATGAATGCTATCTGGAGTAGCAGGATGTATGACACAGGCAAGAGAAGAGGCAGAAAACTATAAGGGAAGGATATAAGAAATGGCTAAAGATAAGTCAGCATTTAGTACATAAATTAAAAACATAATGAGCAAAAAGAGAAAGAAGGACAAAGGAAATTAAGTTCTTTCTCTCTTAGGGAATTTGAGAATATTCTGTATGCCATCAGAATTTTGTTTTTTAGAATCAGAAAGTTTTAAATCAATATACAACCAGACAGTGAACTTTCATTTGGCCCAGAATGTATTCAAAGTAGTTGAGTGACCCAGCAGAGCAGTTATTAAGACAGTTGAAAAAGTAGGAGACAATGACTTAAAGAATAGGGATATAGGAAAATAAGGGAGCTAGAAGAAAAATAAAGCACAACTATTTTGCCCACTCTTGAAGAAGTTACTGTGTTAATGTGCATTTTTGAGGTTTTCTTTTTCCACTAAATTATTGAAATAATTCTATGCAAGTGTGAGATACTGATAGGGTCTCCATTCAATAACTGTAATGGGCATCTTTTGGATAAAATAGTAAACAAAGTATGATACGTAAAAAAAAATCTTATTCTGAATACCACTGGACGCAAATAAGTTAAGATTATATTAAAAATAATTATAACAAAGTGACCTATAATAAGAAAAAGAAAATGAAATAAATTAGATACTCTGAGCACACAGTGTTGAGGTTTTCGCAAATAATAAATTCTTTTGGAATTCTTTGCTATGCTACTTGAATTATCAATGCAAATTTTGTATGCCCTTAACAATCACAAGTTCCTAGCACCAAAAACCAAAAACGAAAGAACAATGACAACAAGAAAAATACAATTTTTTTTTACATTTGTCTTAACTATTTTGTCATTTCTTATCATACTTGTTTATCTTATACACTGTGGTCAGTGAATAATGGCCCTTATAAATGTCCATATCTTAATCTTTAGAAGCCAGTGAATTAGTTAGGTTACATGGAAGACTATTGCCAATGTGATTAAGTAAACACCTTGAGACAGGGAGAGTAGCTTGAATTAAACCAGGTGGTTCCAATCTAATCACAGGAATTCTTAAAAGTGGAAAAGCTTTTCAGGTTTGAGGGAACTAGAGAGATGGCATACTCAGGAAGAACCTAAGCTACAGTTGTTGGCTTTGAAGGTAGAGGAAGATGCTATAAGACAGGAAATGTGAACAGCTTCTAGAAACTGTGAAGGTAAGGAAAAGTTCCCTCCCAAGAGCCAGAAGGAATGCTGCCCTACCAACCTGTTGATTTTTACCAAGGAGGTCCAGTCAGACTTTTAACCTACTAAACTGTAAGATAACAAATTCATGTTTTAAGCCACCAAGTTTTTTTTTTCTAATTAGTTACAGCAGCCAAAGCACAAGAGTACCTAGAAATATAATGTCATATTTATGTGTAAAGGAACTTACAAATTGAGAGGAATAAATGATGAAAGGACCTAATGAAAGTAGAGTCCACTGGAAAATGAGTTTAGGATTCTAGTAATAAATTAGCACTATTTTTAATTTGTCATGAAGGCAAGTTCATTTTTTCACTACATTTAAATCTTATCCTCAAACTATCACTTCAACAATGAGTAATTCTTTATTTTCAATGGAGTTGACTCTCCAGAGAGTCAGTGAATAAACTTTACTGAAGCTGTAAATGTGCCTTTATCATTCATTAGTCTAAAGATTTCCATCAGAACTGACTTATATCCTTTATGCTAACCCAATCAAAAAGCTAATTAAACTTTATTATTCTGCAAGCTTTTAGTAAATGAAGATAAGCAAATTTTCAGAAAATATATTTCATTTCCAGACCTACATAAATAAAATGATTGAATATGTTTCAATAGACTGTGGCCAATTATCAGGAGGTATGAATTCAGACCACATTTTATTTATCACTGAAGTTACATATATTATTTAAAGAAGTGTGAGAAATGTGGTTATTATCAGCCATCAAGTGTTATTTGTTTTTGTTTCCACTATATCAAGCCATACCACATGATGATAATGGATGATTTCACTGTAGATCACTGTTCACTAAAACATAAATGAATCACTGAGATCTTTATCACAGGAGCTCTCAGAGATAATTGATTCTTGATGCAGTGTTAAGTACATTATTTAAATTAAGTATTAATAATCACATCAGCTAATGTAAGCTATAGGCATCTTGTTCCCTGCTCTGTGATTTGAACAGTGCCCAGAAATCTATACATGCTCCATACATCTTTGTTTAATAAATACAAAACTGAATAGTTTTGTTTTTTTTTTTCTATTTTTTTAAATAATTGTACCCTATTATAAAAAAAGAAACTGAAACTTAGAGTTTCAGTTTATTCTGCCATTTGCAATGGAAGTGGGTTTTAATTTCAGTTAACTTATTCTAATGTTCAGGCTTCTCAACAATGTTCGGCAGTGGATAGCACTGATGCTAGTCCAAGGAAGATAAACCCTTAGCCAGATCCACACTTTTTAACTCACATTCCCAGATTATTTCTAGGAAACGTCTGGGTGTGTTCAACTTTGTACTCTAAGATTATTTAGTTTTTTAGGTAGTTTATAGAATAGAGTAAGTTTCAAGTGAAATTGTCCCATATTCAATTTTTAATCATCTGGATTATTTAGCTTCTTAACCAAAATTTATCCTGAAGTACCAAATTTATACTGTACTTTGAGACTAAAATGGGGTCTCTAAATCTTACTGATGCACATTTTGTTGTTATCATTTGTTAAAAAAAATCAAGTGATTGTGAAAAAATTTTTTTTCTTGGTTCATTTATATCTCACCGCTGTTTCATTTTCCTTTCTTGTGCTTAGCTATAATATTCAGAAGATATTTTTAAAATATTTTAATGTACCCTACTCTGAACTATTATAATAGTACCATCAACTATTGCTATAGATCTTAACAGAGTGATTTTATGTCAGTTTCTTATTTCATTGTTTCATTCGTAGTGAGGTCAGTATGCTTTTCATTGGCTTTTTATTTCAGTTCATTGGCAAAGATGAACCACAAAGCTATGAGTAATAACTTTGAATTCTGTAAGTGTGTTTTATTCCATTCATATGTCAATACTTGATAAAGACTTGATAACATTCAGATTTATTTTTATTATTTGAGGACTTGACAAACTCCAAGAGAGATTTACAAATAGCTTCTTAAAAATGTAAGAAACCCATATGTCAGTGTTTCTTTTATTATAGCCAATTATTTCCACAGGAAGTTTAGTGTGGCCAGAACATAAGCGCTATCCAGAGTAACTGCATTGGAGAAACGTGTAAAAATGTAAAATGATGGTCATATCCTTTGTCTCTTTAGATTATAATCTGATGTTTACTAGGTTTAAATTTATTGGTTCATTTTTCATAAGAACACACTCTAATTATTGAAAAGAAACTCAGAGTTTTGTGTTTGCTTGTTCAGATATGGAATAATAGCTATAACGTAGGTGACAGTAAACAAAAGATATAGCACAACTTAGCAGTGTTATTAGAAAGTATTCCTAAGTGTATGTGGGTAGGCAGTCATCAATTTTTAGAGAAAATTAGACTAATAAAAGATTTATATATTTATTTTCAATTAATAATTCCTATTTCTTTTATCTATTCATATTTGTGCTCTGTAAAGGCAAGAATGAGGTACAAAAGTATTTTTTCCACATAAAATTATTATATCAAAATACATTTTATAGCATATTTGATTAAGTTATGAGAACTAATCTTACTGCTAAGAGCATAGGGGAAATATTATATGGAAAAATCATTAAGGTAAAATCAATTTTACCTTACAAATTCAATAAACTCTATATGAATTAAAATATAAAGTCAATCAGGAGACCCTCTTTTAAGAAACCTACACTTGGCTTGGAGAGGGGGAAAATGATACACAGTTTTGTTGCTAAAAGCCCTCTATGGACTGGAAGGTAGCCCAGGAATAGAACACTTGCCTGGTATATGTGGAACACTAGGCTTGATTCTAACCATGGAAAAAGAAAAAAAAATTGACACTTTGTTTGGGGGTAATATTAGATTACAAATAATTAAAAACAATATTTTCAGGTTTTCTTATTTTGGAAAAAACAGCTTTAATCACATTCTAATTGAGTAAAAAAAAAAGGCTGCTTTTTCTTTTCTGTGACTTCATGTTTGTTTTATTTGTCTCTGACATTAACTCACTATAGTTTTGCCCATTATTCTGCCAATCATTTATTTAAAAAAACTTATCTCTTGCTTTTAATCAAATAATACATTAGCCACAGGATTTAGGATTATATATTAAACAGAAAAATATCCCTGTGCCTTCATGATACTTTCTGAAAAGAGATATGATTAAACAAATAAAACAAATAATTAAAATTGAGTTAAGTTAAATGAATGGAGAAAGAAGAATGTTAAAAGGAAGAAGTGTACTGTTATCTCAGAGATGTTATGAATTTGTGTCCCTGGCAAGTCTTGATTTCTTCGTACAGATATATCTCATCAGAAACCTATTCCCTGATTTTCTGAAATCTAAGTACAATACAATTTAGGATCCAAAATATAAAAACTGTTAAGCAACAGTGCAAAACATAAATGATAGTACTGTATTTCGCCTCATAATTATCCTACCCTATATTTTCAATTCAAAGTTCATTTGTAATCTATGATTGTATAATCATTGCATGGTATAATTCTGTTTGCCATGCCACTTAAGAGGTAAACAGAGCAGAAATGCATTCACAGGTGGCACATGGATGTGCAATTGTCTTCTCATGCACTAAGAGCTGCAAACCTATAATTCTTAGTGCACCTGCATTGTCAGTGTATTTACAAAAGCCAAATTTCCTGGTTTGTTTACAGAGCTAAAGTACTAACTACTAACACATGTTACATGAGTAACAACACATCAGACAATGATTATCAATGTTAGTGGCATAGAACCATTGAACACATAGAAGATTTAATTTAAAGTCTAGACTTTGCATTGCTATAGTAAATTTTCTCAAGTGTAATATTTCAACTATAATGCACAAATCAAATCAACTAATGTGGAGTTTCTTTGACTGGAAAATGTTTGCTAATTTGTCATAAAGAAATGATGTGTGTTATTCAGTTTTAATCACAAGTATTTTGTACATCTTAATGTTGCACAAGACATAGTTTACTAACAAATTATTTTTAACTAATATTAGCACAATTTAAAAAATGTTCACAGAATGGTTGCACCACCTATAAAAAAAGAATTGGCATAAAATCTGCAATAATAATGTAGTGAAATATGGTACAAGATATCTGTGCAGAAAATCAGAAAATGATATAAAGCACTGGTGTGTGATGGCTAATCAGTGGTATTATTTGTTAGTGTATTGATATTCTACAAAGATATCTTTAAAAAAAATTAGAACCTTTAGAATTACATTCATGAAAGGAGTTTCAATATACCCAGATCTGTATATGATGGAGAAATTAGAAAATTAGAAATTTTCTAATTAGAAATTAGAACAAGGCAGAAAAATAAAAGCTCCTAATATACACAAATTTATTACTTTTAATTATACCAAATATAATAACAAAAAACAAATGATGTAACAAAAGATACCAACATTTTTGAAGTTTTTGGAGCTTTTTCTGTTTTGTGAAGTTAAAATTCAAGCAATTATGCTCATTCTGCTTACATGTTATTTTTCTCTTTTGAAGCATCACATTAAGTGTATGAGACAGCAACTGCAGTGATAAAAAATCTGAAACTGAGGACATATAAAAAGATTTGTTCATTACACTTAAACTATCAAAACAAACAACAGATTCAACATGTCCTCTGCACAGCAAGGTTATTTTAACTACAAAGCATAATGTGGTGAGCAATGGCACATGAGAAAGCCAGACTCTGTGTCAACATTTTCATCTGAATATGCCTTTTTGATTCTGCTGTGTTTTGTGGGGTCCTGCAACAGCAAAATAAGCCGTCATATTATCATGTGCAAGGTTGAGCCTTCATAACGCTAAACACAATTGTCAGTTACTCCTGCCTTATTACCGTTAAATTTTGTTGAGTCTGGTTTTAGAGAATCTCCCCCAAACATGGCATTTTTGTGGAAATGAATTACTTGACATCAAACTCTAGTTAAATTGTTTTCAATTAGTTAAATACTGCTTTTACAAGTATATACCTCTGACTAGGGTTTAAAAAACTATTACTTACAGTCCTGTTGTTTACCATAGTAAAAAGGAAAAAAAAACAATTATTTTATATTGGATAATTTGTTTAGTAAATAACAATAAATGTATGAAACTGAAAACAATGGTGTGGAGTAATATGCATTGCTGTAGAAAGATATCCACTATGTGTAGTTTGATGATAAAATGTACTATATTATATTCACATAAAAGAATATCCTTCAGAGTATGATTTAACTTAGAAAAAAAATAGAAACAAATAAATGGTATAAAAATCTAATGCTTTATGTGAATAGATAAAAAGATTTTACATTGCAAGTGACAGAAAACTCCAAAATGCTGTTTTGGAATTTTTATAGATATTGATTCGTTATATATATGTTATATTGGGTGCTAATTGATTAAAAACTTGCACATGTTTAATTGATACATTTTGACAAATTTGTATATAGGCATACACCCAAGATACCATTACCACAAAGTTGCAAAAATCCATTACCTTTAAGAATTTCCTTGCATTATTTGTGTGGTGCGTGTGTGCGTGCGTGTGTGTGTGTGTGTGTGTATTTTCAGAACACTTAAAGCAAGATCTATCCTCAACATATATTTTAAAGTGCACAATGGAACATTGTTGACTATAGTAAACAGTTTGAATGGCTATTCCTGTAATATGATAATAAATATTGACAAGCAAGTAGAGAAATTGGAACCCTTGTGCATTGTGGGTGGAAATGCAGAATGGTATAGCCACTGTGGAAGAGAGTAAGAACATTTTTCAGAAAATCAAAAATGGAATTATTATGTGATCCAGCAATCTGACTTCTGGATGTGTATTCAAAATATTTGAAATTAGAATAAGGAAATGTTAGCAGCATTCTCATGTTTATTCATAGTGACCAGGATATGAAAAAACAAATGTCCATGTGGCACATTCATTACGGTAGAATATAATTCAGCCTCAACAAAAGGAAATCCTGCCATTCATACCAAAATGAGTGAACCGAGAAGACATTGTGCTAAGTTAAATATCCATGGTTAAAAGGTTTTTCTTTTGTAAAAGATTCACATGGACAATGCAGTGATGGTGAGGAAACATCACATAATTGGAGCCCAGGTAACTTCTAACTTTATTTTTCACCTTCGTGATTTTTAATATTCAGTGTAGTTCCATTTATCTGGATGGTCAAACTGCAGTCATCTTGTCCACATTTCAGGTAGAAAAAGAACATGAAGGGCAAAAGAACATAACTTACAGATGAGGCAGCCACATTCAAAGTATTTTGAAAGTTTTATATGTGAACAAATGTGTATAAAATGGACAAGAAAAAAAATGAATAAAATCTCAATCTGTGTGTGGCAAGAATGGTATACTGATGTGATGCAAATGTGTCCTTTATATTATACTGTCAAAAAACTGAAAATTAAATTATTTGAATGGTACCAAAATGTTCCATAAATAATACTGAAAGAAAAAATGAAAAGAGGTTAAGGAACAGACTAATGGTTTTATTTGATATATAATAGTCACAAAATTATAGTCTTATAAAAATACATTTTAAAAACAAAATAGTTTTTAAATATCAGATGAAAGATATTTTTCAATTTATTTATTTTTTCTTAAATACTTTATGATTTGGTGCATCTGTTCTGCATTGGGAATATTATATATTTCTATATACTAGCCTCTATATAATTATTTTTTAAATAAAATTTAAATACTATGCATTTTATTTTTTTCCAATTGTTTGGGCAACAATACTTTTCTTCTTAATTTATTTAGATTTTTTTTCATTACACATGCAGTATAATCCATTTTTATATAATTATATAAGCATTGAATATATCTTATTTTAATTAGGACTCCATTCTTGTGGATATTCACGATGGTAGGATTCACTTAGGTATTTTCACATATGTACATAGGAAACATATGTTAGATTCATCCTACTGTCTTTCCTATTCCTGTTCTCCTAATTTCCCTTCATTCCCCTTTCTCTAATCCACTGAAAATCTATTTTCCCCCTCCTATCCCATTATTGTGAGTTAGCTTCCACATATTAGCAAAACCATTTAACTTTGTTTGTTTTTTTTTTTTTTAATTGGCTTGTTTCACTTTGAATGATAGTGTCCAGATCCATCCATTTTGCAGGAAATGTCATAAAGTCATTTTTATGGCCGACTAATATCCCTCTGTTTATATACACCATGATTTTTTTATCCATTCATCTGTTGGCTCCATAACTTAATTAACTATTGTGAATTATGCTGCTATAAATGTTGATGTTGCTGTATCACTATAATATATTGATCTAAAATTATTTGGATGTATTCTGAGGAGTTGGATAACTGGGTCAAAGGATGGATTCTTACCTAGTTTTTTGGGGACTCTCCATACTGCATCCCTGAGTGCTTTTCAGAGTGGTTGCATCAATTTTCAGTCCCTTCAACAACATATGAGTGTGCCATTTCCCCCGCATCCTCACCAAAACTTATTGTTACTTATATTCTTTATAATTAACATTCTGACTGGTGAGATGAAATCTCAGTGTAGTGCTAATATGCATTTCTCTAATTACTAGAGTTGTTGAATTTTATTTTTATATATTTGTTCATCATTTGTATTTATTCTGAGAAGTATCTGAGAAGTTTTTTTGTTTGTTTCATTGTTGTTTGTTTTGGGAGTCTTCTAAATATAGGATCATGTCATTGGCACACAGAGATAATTTGAGCTTTCTTTTCCTATTTATATCCCTTTAATTTCTTTCTTCTAATTGCTCTGACTAAACTTTCAAGGACTGTATTAAACAGAAATGGTTAAAGAGGGCACTCCTTACTTGTTAAGTTTTTAGAGGGAATTCTTTTAGTTTTTTCTCCATTTAGAATTATGTTTGTCTTGGGTTTGTCATATATAGCTATCAGAATGTTGGCATGTTCCTTCTATCCCTAGTTTTTCCAGTGTTCTAAACAAGAATGGATACTGTATATTATCAAATGATTTTTTTTGCTTTATTGATATAATCATGTGGTTCTTCTCATTAAGTATATGTTTATGTGGTTTTTACATTTATTGATTTCCATACATTAAGCCAATCTTGAATATCTGAGATGAAACCTTCTTGATCATGGTGTACTACCTTTTAAATGTGTTTTTGTATCTAGTTTACGAGTATTTTATTAAGATTTTTTGCAACAACCCAATCAATAAATGGGCTAAGAAGCTGAAGAGACACTTCTTAGAAGGTATACAATCAATCAAAAAATATATTAAAAAATGTTCAACATCTCTAGTAATTAGAGAAATGAAAATCAAAACTACTCTAATGTTTCATCGCACTCGAGTCAGAATGGCAGTTATCAAGAATACAAACAACAATATTTTGGTGAAGATGTGGGGCAAAGGCACACTCATACATTGCTGGTGGAACTGAAAATTTGTGCAACCTATCTGGAAAGCAGTATTGAGAATACTCATAGAAGTTTGGATGGAATCACCATTTGACCCAGATATCCCATTCCTATATCCAAAGGATTTAAAAAGAGCACACTACAGGGACACAGCCACATCAATATTTATGGCAGCTCAATTAACAATAGCTAAACTGAGGAATCATCATAGATTCATCAATAGATAAATGGATAAAGAAATGTGGTATATATATACACTGTGGAATATTACTCAGCATTAAAAGAAAATAAAATTATGGCATTTACAATAATTTGGATGGAGTTGGAGAATATCATGCTAAACAAAGTAAGCTAATCCCCCCAAACCAAAGCCTGAATGTGCTCCCTGATAAGCGGATGCTGATTCATAAAGGGGGAGGGGTGTGGGAAAAATTTGGGCAAACAGGAGGGAGGGAGGAGAGGGGGCATGAGGGCAGGAAATATGGTGGAATAAGATGGACATCATTACCCTAGGTACATATATGACTGCACATATGTTGTGACACTACATCATGTATAACAGAGAAGTAAAAAGATGTCCTTCAATTTTGTATAATGAATCAAAATGCATCCTGCTATCATATATACCTAATCAGGATAAATGAGTAAATTAAAAATAAAAAAATAGCATCTATGTTCATCAGGATATTGGTCTGAAGTTTTCTTTCCTCGATGTATCTGTGTCTGGTTTTGGTATTAGGATGATAATAATTTCATAGAATGTATTTGGAAGAGTCCCCTCCTTTCCTATTTCATGGAATAATTTGCAGAGTATTGGCATTAGTTTTTCTTTATGGTTATGGTTTAACTTGGCTGATAATCACTCCAGTCCTAAACTTTTATTTGATGGTAGGATTTTGATCTCTTCTTTAATTTTATTGCTTGAAATTCATCTGTCTAAATTTTCTATATCATCCTGGTTCAATTTCAGTAGATCATATGTCTCCAGAAATTTGTTCAAGATGTTTTAGCTGATTGAAATATAAGTTTTCAAACTAGTTTCTGATTATCTTCTGTATTACAGTAGTGTTTATGGTGATATTTCCATTTTTTTCATTTTTTATTTGTTCTTTATAGTTATGCATGACAGTAGAATGCATTTTGACATATTATACATAGATGAGTATAATTTCCCATTCTTGTGGTTGTACATGTTGTGAACTGATGCTCACTGTGTATTCATATGTGAACATAGAAAAGTTATGTGCAATTCATTCCACTGTCTTTCCTATTCCCAACCTTCCTCCCTCTCTTCATTCTCCTTTGTCTAATCCAATAAACTTTTCTTCTCTCCCACCCCTGCCTTATTGTGTATTAGCATCCATATATTAGAGAAAACATTTGGCCTTTAGTTTTATGGGATTGGCTTATCTACTTTTGTAGATGTAGTTGTAGATGGATACAATTCCTTTATTTTATTTATTTATATTATTCATTTATTTACTTACTTCTTTTTATGTGGTGTTGAATATCAAACCCAGTGACTCATATAACTCCAGCCCCAAACTTCTGATCTTCATGTCTTAACAACTGAATAGCCAGAATTACAGTCCTAGCCACCATGCCTGCTTCAATATGCCAATATTAAAGGAAAGAAGATGCTTCAGTGGAGACTCTTAGGTGACTTCATTATTGAATATTTTCTGTTATTGGGTGTGTTTAATGTGGTACTGGGGATACAACCCAGGGTCTTACCTCATGTGCTAGGCAAGCACTTACAACTGACAACAAAGCCAGTCTTTGTATGGTGTTTTGTTGTTGTTGTTGTTGTTTTAAATAACTCTATGGATTTAGATGATAACAACTAAGAATGCAAAAACTCCTTTTATTTGAAAACTACAAAAAGCAAAATATATGTTGCGAAAATCAATAGATTAATGAAACATAACCTCCACACACAGACTCTAGAGATCAACATGCAGGATGTTTACTGGGAATGATTTGGGAATCAACATTCATGGAAGAAAGGGAAAGAAAGGGAAATATGCAAGACTGAGCAGAGGGGAGCCACCTGAGGTAGGGGCCCAACAAAAGCTCAGTAAGACCAAAGGTCACATTGCCCTTCATAATTGCCCTGCTTTGAGGCACAGTAGCCTAAACTTTATTCCATGTAGTAACCACTCCTTGGATGCAATATGGCCCTGGAAGGAATATTTGGAGCTATCTCCTACCCACAACCCAGTAACTGGGTGGTTAAGTTCTTTATTCCAGGAGGGGAATATTGGAGGTAAATCACAAGGTCCACTCTGCAGATCTTAGCATATATGAAGAACTCAGTGTCATTGTAAGTGATGGTCACAAATCAGGGAAATAAATTCTTACTTGATAAGTAATGCTAGGACCATGGATTTTAAGTATGGGGAACACACATGGATTAGAGCGTTATCTTGTCTTATCCAACATTGATTCCATATAATAAATTGAAAGGAAAAGGAAATAGCATACCTAATTACTAATCAGTTTGAAGGAGAGGAAAAAAACAAATAAACTTAGGTGATGTTCAGAAAATGATTAAAAGATTTGATTATATAAAACAAACATTTTATGTTCAAAATTTCACGCTAAATTAAAAGGCAAACAACAAAACTGAGAATACTTTTGCAATAAACATACCAAAAATATTAAATAATATTAATCTATATTAAGATATATTTCATTGTTTTTTTTTTTTATGTTATCCTGTCCATCCCTCCCCATTTCCTTCATTTTACTCTAGCTTCTTCATTTGAGATAAAACATTCAACCTTTGAGTTACTGAGTTTGGCTTTTTTCAGTTAGCACGATATTCTCCATTACTATTCATCTACCAAAAAATGCCAAAATTTTATTCTGTATTAAAAAGTGATCCTGAAAACAAAAAAACAGAAACTCAACATTTACATCAAAATTACAATGAGCTACCACTTCACACCCATTAGGATGGCTATTATAAAACAAATGGACAAACAAAACCAGTAAACAAAAATTGTTATCGAGTATGGAGAGAAATTGGATCAATCCTGCATAGTTTGTGGGGATTTAAAATGGTACAGCTACTGTGGAAAACATCATAGAAATTCCTCAAATAATTAAGCAGCTAATTACCAGATGATCCAGCAATTACACTTCTGCAGATATATCCAAAACATTAAAAGCAAGAACTTGAAAAAGTATTTGTATATCAACATTCACAGCAGCATTATTTATAGTAGCCAAAAGATAGATGCAACTGAAATGTTCATTGGCAGGTAAATGGATAAACAAAATGGGCCATAGGATGGAATATTATTCATTCTATTCATATATACAGAGTGGAATATTATTCAGCCTTAAATGAATTCTAATATACGCTCCAATATGGATATACCTTGAAAATCTTATGCTAAGCAAAGTTAAAAGTGACACCTTTATTTTTATTGGTCTCAAACTGGTTCTCTGCAAGTTTTGTAAGACTTGCAAGCTCTGCACACTCTGTGAGCCTTGTTGAGAGAGAGAACTGGCAGAAGCTAAGAAGTAAAAAAATCTACTGTTCTGAGCTTGAGGGACAAAACTGCATACATAGAGCATTTTAACTCTTTTTTTCTTTTATAAAATCAGTCTTTTAAGGTATGGTTTTATAGTTTATGTTTCCTTTGGAAACCAATTTTCATTCTCCCAGTTGGTAATAAGGCCAGGTTGGATGCAGAAAATTATGAGACATCTCCTTTGTCCAACTATGATTAGGTTGTTTCCCAGGCCTGGCATCAGAAGAAAATAAGATACTTTTTGAGCAGCTAGCTCCCTGAGCCTCTAGTAGCCAGCAGTTTCCACGTGAGGCTCTCCTCTGAACAACATGAAAATTCTTTTTTTTTTTTTTTTTCAGTATGCAGGCTAGTGGTGAACCTGGCATAACTGTTGAGTACAAAGCTCCCATTTGAGTAGGAGAATACAAAATTTGGGCAAGTGCATGAGAGAAAACTCCAGTTTTTGTTTGTTTGTTTAATTTTCTTTAGCCATGTCTCCCTATGAGCTTCTGATGGCCAGCAAACCCTTCCCTCACCACATGGTTCTGCCAAATCTATTCCTGGCATCACTGGCAGAATAAACAAGGGTCTTTGTTTTTGCCTCATGCCAAAAACTCTGGAGAGTTCAGACTTAGTATGACTGACCTCTCCTGCCACAATAAACTTCCAAATGTGATAACCCACAGGAAAAAAAAAATGACCTCCATGGGGTATATTTCTGTACTTGATGGGTCAAAGGAATCTCTGGAGGATAAGGAGAACATATAATGATGGTTAGACTCTTAACACCCCTTTCCTGGAGGAGTTTACTAAGGGAGTGAATTGAAAATGCCTCCCTTTTGGAGCCAAAGAAACTTGTGGAGCACATAGACAACAATGGGGAGAATCCTTACAGATTTGTAAAGGCTTCATATGCAAACAAGGGGAACACAGGAATTCCTTTATGAACATGGCCCCAATGTCAAGGGCTAGAGTCTGATCAGCACTGGGAGGGGACTGCTCAGAAAAAAAAAAAAAAAAGTGCAGGAGAATTCAGTTTGGCTCATCCAAAGGTCTGTGTCACTGCAGCTTATGCAGAGCACATTTTTGTCAACCAGTACAGGATATCCCATAAGGGCAGTCAGGCAAGGAGTCTTAGGAGAAAACTTTGAGATTTGCTGGGGAGTGGCCTGACCAAAATCTCACAGTTGTTTCAACCTTATGTCCACTTTCATGCATTGAAAGGTAGAATGGGATTGGAGATCCTGTGTACTCATGCCAGACAAGGTCCAAGCATGGATAAGATGGTGACAGATGACTTCAGCAGAAGCCAACCTGCCTAAACTGCCACACAGATAAATAGGAGCCACATAGGCCATAAATCCTGGCAACTGAGTCTTGTAGAGGGAAGCTTGCACTAACTGCATTTAATTAGCAGACAAGTGCCCATTATTGTGCTCCAGAAAGACAAAAAGATGAACCTCAGAAAGGTGAGCTTATCCTGGTGATGATTCCTGCAGAGTCCTGATAGTGAAACCTGTCTTGAAAATCAGGTTGCCACCCACATGTGTTGAAGATTAAACACTCACAAAATGACAAGCAAGAACAAATAGTCTCATTTAAAGGAAGAGAGAGAGAGAGAGAGAGAGAGAGAGAGAGAGAGAGAGAGAGACCCTCAGGAGAAGAGGGAGTCAAAGGGCTGGTGACAAGATAGTGGTGGTGTCATACCCCTTTTACAGATTTCAGGTTCCTTTCATTTCATATCCCCCTCCTCCCATCCTATGTGGCCAAAAATCAGGAAGGTACCTCTCCCTATTTTCCATATTTACTAAGAAAGGCAGGAAGGGAGCCACAGGGGATACTCATTAAGGACTCTTTGCTGGGAGGAACAAGTCTCTATAAGCAGGTAAACTTGACAAAATGTTCAAGGAAGGGAGTGCTCTGAAGGTATTTTCATTTTATTTCCTTTTCCATCATCCCCCATCTTCCTGACCCAATCATTCATTATCTACACTGACTGTACTTTTGCCTTGGTCTCAGTGCCATCAGCCATGATCTACTTATAATCAATTTAATTTCCTTGGTCATGCATGGTGGCATATGCCTGTAATCCCAGTGGCTTGGGAACCTAAGGCAGGAGGATCACAAGTTCAAAGCCAGCCTCAGAAACTTAGGGAGACCCTGTCTCAAAACAAAAGGGCTGGTGATGTAGCTCTGTGCCCTTGGGTTTAATCCCGAGTATAAACAAAAGAGAGGGGCAGTACTCATGGGCTTTGGACATCAGTGAATTGCTGCATCTCAGCACAGACTTCTCAGTACGTCATTATAGCAGTTCCAGAGTGAAATTGATGTCACTCAGATCATAGGCCTATGTAATCACTGCAAGAAAAGCCACAAGTATTTGGCCATTTTCAGCTCTAATTGGGATGGGAAAATGATTTCTTCCACTTGCCAAGGTGGTGCTCATTGTAAGGGCAGGAGAAGAGTTCTCTCCCCACACAGCCTCCCAGTCCACGGAGAGTTTGAGATAACAAAATCCACTCTATAACAGAGATCATTCCAGATGTTGACAGATAACAGGGAAAGGGAGTAGCACAACAACATCATTGGCCTGGCTTTCTCTCCTACTTAGCAAGGCTGGACATACCGTGAATAATGCTGATCTTGCTGCCTTGCTGACAGAGATAGGCTCATATATATACACATATATATATATGGCTCACATATATATATATGTGTGTGTGTGTGTGTGTGTGTATGAGTATATATATTATAAATATATATAATATATATTTTATTATATATATATTTATAATATATATATATTTATAATATATATATTTATAATATATATATTTATAATATATATTTATTTATTTATAATACATATATTTATTATTTATATATGACAGCAGAATGCATTACAATTCTTATTACACATATAGAGCATAATGTTTCATATCTCTCGTTGTATACATAGTATAGTGACATAAATTCATGTCTTCATACCTGGATTTTGGATAATAATGATAATTACATTCCACCATCATTAATAACCCCACCCCTCTCCCTTTCCCTCCAATCCCTCTGCCCTAACTATTCCTCCCATGCCCCTTCTCCCTATATCACTATGAATCAACCTTCTTATATCAAAGAAAACATTCGGCATTTGTTTTTTTGGGCTTGGCTAACTTCACTTAGCATTAACTTCTCTAACTCCATCCATTTACCTCCAAATGCCATGATTTTATTATCTTTTATTGCTGAGTAATATTCTCATATTGCCACATTTTTTGCCACGTAATGCCATATTTTTTTTTTATCCATTCATTTATTGAAGGGCATCTAGTTTGGTTCCACAGTTTAGCTATTATGAATTGTGCTGCTATAAACATCAATGTAACTGTGTCCCTCTAGTATGCTGTTTTTAAGTCTTTTGGGTATAGACCAAGGAGAGAGAGAGCTGAGTCAAATGGTGGATTCATTCCCAAGTTTTCAAGAAATCTCCATACTGCTTTCCATATTGGCTGCACCAATTTGCAGTCCCACCAGCAGTGCAAGAGTATACCTTTTTCCCCACATTCTCGCCAACACTTACTGTTGTTTGTCTTCATAATAGCTGCCATTCTGACTGGAGTGAGATGAAATCTTAGAGTGGTTTTGATTTGCATTTCTCTAATTGCTAGTGATGATGAACATTTTTTTTATGTATTTGTTGATTGATTGTACATCGTCTACTGAGAAGTGTCTGTTCAGGTTCTTGGCTCATTTATTGATTGGGTTATTTTCTTTTTTCCCTTGTCCTTTTTATCTAGAAAGTGGGTAACTAAATTTGAAAGATTGGGAAAAGATAGGTGAAAGACTTCATGAGGAGCCATGAGCACCTATACCTGTGCTACAAGCTTGGTTTCTTTTTCTGGATGATGTTGATAAGGCCTCTGTTTCTCAACCTGCCTGCTCTTTTCCTCCTGTGCCTGGGTATGTGGCCCCTTTAAGTAATCTGCTGCTGCTCCCCCCACAACAACAAGCTGCCTTTAGTAGCTGTTTTTGGAGCCTCCCACATGCTTGGCTCCTTTAAGTAATTTACTGCCATTGCCTCCAGGGCCATGGCAGCTGCCCCACCCCCAGCTAGAATAGAGTTAATTGAGTGTTTGGGACAAGCTGAGGAGGGAGGGGAGCCTTAGCTGTAAATTCTGGTAACTAACCAAAATATGAAGTTACCTTTTGCTGTATTTAAACAATCGCAACCCAGTGACCCAGGGCAAAAGAAGGAGGAATCCGTTTTTCCAACCTCTCCGCAAATATCCTCTATTGTTCAATTAATTATAATTCCTCATATTTCAGCTCAACAGCCTTTAAATGAAAGGGGAAATACAAGTTTTGACTCTACTGTTATTAGAGCATGTTTATCAGTTACTGAAAGTAGACCTAAATTAACTCTTTTGTTTAAATGAACATCCAATTACAGGGTTATTGTACATAGAAATACTAATGTCCTAGTAATAAATACTTTTATGGTATGGCCTTATGCACAGACTCAAGAGGCCTCCCCAGTCTGGAGGAGAGAAAAAAAATAAACAAGTGTCCAAAAGCTTCCTGTGGCTACCATGATCTACCCTTACTATTGTTACTCATATTCAACTATATGTGCAAGATTTAAAACAAAAAGAAAAAAGAAATCTCCAGAAAAAAATATAAACTACAACACTATGCTTTAAGAGAATAATCTTATATTTTAAAAAAAAATGGTTACAGTAGTTTTCTTTACTTCTAAAAGGACAAAGAAATTGAAATGTAAAGGATAAGGTTTGTAAAGTTTTTAAGTTGCATTCAGAACCTGAAATTCATGTGGCAGTAAAACAATTCCCGGAACTGCCCATTAGAGGTGTGTGGAAATCTCCCCTGACCACCTAGTTGCTTAACAACCCCCTCTCAGAAACCGTGCAGTCCAGCACATATACACCTCAGGGCTTAAACCAATAAGTTTGAATGTATACCCCTTCTTAGGACTGACCAATCACCCCTGCCTGACCTGTTCCCGCCAGTGAATGTGCTAATCATGTTTTAGAGTTGTTATTTGATTTTCCCGCGGTATGTGATGATTTGCTAAGGGATGCTATGATGTATGTAAAGTCCCTGCCCTCTCCAAAGAATGTGTATAAACTCTGCTTAAGTTGTTCTTGGGGCTCTTTGTTCTTTGCTCCTCTGAAGTGAGCTCTGAGCCCCAGCATGCTGGACCCCCAAAAAACCCTTTGCTGTTGCATGAGACAGTCTCTTGGTGATCTTTTCCTCCGATGTTCGCCCGACCTTTTCACTTCTACTGCTGGATCTCTAACTTTCCTAGCCATATATTTAAAATGTGAATTACATGCCCTATACAATTTACTAGGTTTATTAAAAAAAAAAAAAGTTTAGACATATGAAGGAAAAAAAAAGTGTCTCTTTTAAATCCAGGCCACTTAGCTTGCTATCTTATCTGTTTTTAGCCAACTTTCTTAACCAGTTCCTCCTTAATGTTACAACACAGAAAGAGAAAAGTAAAAAGATTCCAAATGTACAAGCTTTCTTTTTCAAAAAAGTTTTAGTTTTAAAACAATTTCATAGGCTTCCAACTGACCCTTAGCTGAGCTAAAGATATACTCTGACCTGATGAAGAAGTTAATATTACAGCCATGTAAGTTTTTAAATATTCTATGTAAGTTAATGTGTTTTTCTGATCAGTCTTTTTTTACTATATCAGTCTTATTAACTATAAACGTTTTTACATTTTGTCTTTGTCCAAAGACCAGTTTCTCCAGATTTAACTCTAAAATACATTCAAAAAATTCTTTTGATAAATCCTTACAAGGATATAAACATGGTTATTTGGGGAGTAAATCTGATAACCATCAAGGACAAAATCCAGCTATCTGAAACATTTGATTTCAATGTCCATCATGGCTGTTAGATTTTGTATCAGTCATTTCCAATTATACTGGCCTGTCTTATGTCTATATATTATATACTTGGTATTAAATTGGCATTTAAACAAATGAGTGCTCATCAATTAAAATTAAAAAAAAAATAATAATGGATCCAAATAATTTAATTCAAATCAAATAATTAAATAAACATAAAAATGGTTTTAAGGTTCTGGCTCATGGGTTTTTCTAGGTAGCCAAATAAAGTCTTAATTTCTAAAAAATACCTAAAATATAATATAATATTCATTACTTCTAAATTTTTTTTCAAAAAATGAGATGATTGATACTATTAATCATGTTCTTCTGATATTTTTATTTTATAATTTTAAAATAAGTAAATTAAATTTAACATAAATGGGATTGATCTTCATAAGTAAGTTTTCTTAAACAAATTAATTAAAATTTATAGCTGATACCCAACTGATTTCTTCTTTTTTTCCAGTTGCTAAAGAAAAAGGATGCTGACTCCTTTCTTTTTTTAACTTTTTCTTTTAAACAGGCTTTACAGAAAATTAAAAAAGATTGTCAACTATAATAGTGGATCACCTTTAAATATCAAATGTGCCATTGTCAATAATAATTTTTGTTAAAACACCTTATGCTTTTGCAGTATAGTTGTCAATTATAATAAATAAATATATATATATATATATATATATATATGTGTGTGTGTGTGTGTGTGTGTGTATTATGTATATATAATATACATATTATATGTATTTTATATATATAATTATATATATATATAATTAATGGTCCTCACTTTTTAGGCTGTAATACTTTGCCTTTTGCTGTTATGTATGCTCAATTAATAACTGATGGTCGTACTAAAATTTTAGCCTTAACAGGCATGGATAATCATGTTTTATACCTTACTTATGAAAAAACTTTATATCTTCAATACTTATAGTTTCCTGTACTATCAAGTTGTATTAACAGATTTTTTTAGCACCAATTGTTTTTTACATGCCCCTTGATGGCCAATACTCTTTGTTATATCAGGTTCCTTAATTATAACAATCTTCCTTAATTTCTACAATCCCTTTTGTAGATGGATTAATGGTGTATACAGATAGAGGTAAACAAAGAGGAGTAATATCTGTTTTTATTAATGATAAATGGACAGAATATTATACCCTACCTCAAATCTCTCCACAGTGAACCAAATTAGCTGCCATGATCTTAATGCTGAGATTATTTTCTACTGCTTTAAATGTTATTACAGATTCTCAATATATAGGCGAACTTGTTCCTTATATTTTTACAGCTGCCTTATACCCTGGTTTGGATTTCAATTTACTACCTCTCTTTTTTAACCCTTTAAACTCTTTTGCAGCATTGTATGTCTCATCTTTCTTGCTCATATCCACAGCCACACCAAAATTCGTGGACATTTGACAAAGGGTAATGATCATGCAGATGAAACTGTGAAATCCCTTTGTTCTTTGTTTTCAGATGCTGTAGAATTCCATGGATTTTTTTTTATCAAAATACTTGATCACTAATGAAAATGTTTTCATTTCTTCTCAACAGGCTCATGTTATAGTTAACAACTATTTTCATTCTGTTCCCTTTCAGGCCCCAATGTGGGAATCTGTGAATCCAGGGGGCCTACATTCTAATTCACTTTGGCAAGTAAATGTTACCCATTTCCCTTCTTTTCATCCTTACTCCTTTCTTCATGTTTCCATTGATACCCATTCTGGGTTCATTTGGGCTGGTGCTCATAAGTCTGAAAAGGTATTTGCTTGAATTTCTCATTTATTGCTTTGCTTTGCCACCTGGGCGAGACAACTCATTTAAAAACAGATAATGCCCCTGCATATACATCCTGTACTTTTGCACAATTTTGTAATCAATAAAATATGATTTTAAGTCATGGAATTTCTCATAATCCTATTGGACAAGCTTTGGTTGAGCAAGTGCTTTGTACACTTAAAACATGCCTTTTAAAACAAAAAAGGTGACCTAGACTCTCTCATATTAATAATATTTTAAATATTATTTTATTTACAGTTAGTGCACCCAATATGCAAAACAAAGTTAATAATCACAATTGGTCATCAGCTTTGGATAGACATTTTATTCCCAAACAGCTGTTACCAAAAATTTATGTAAAATATAGGGTTCCACCAGATGCAGGATGACAGGTCCCTGTAACTTTGATCAAATGGGAAAAAGAATAGACTGCTATGCTTACACCAACAGGTCGTGTTTGGACTCCAGCTCAATGCATGAGACCTGACAATTATGAGTTGGTGTCAGAGACTTCACAACCTGATACCCCAGTTCCATTTGACCCTGGATGAGGAGGATTCCACCTAACAAACAGAGTATCACTCTCCTTGAAAACAATTGGTGCTAAAAGAGAAGGAACACCACATGAAGGCCCTGAGGTACTCAACCTCCAGTGACTTGGGGAGGTATAAAATTATTAAAAGCCTCAGATCAACAGCTATTGGCTCAAAAGGGGTTAAAATGCACTCCAGAAAATCTGGTTATTTCTTTGTTTGCTAAACTTACACAAAACTCTGTAAATGTTTTCGTCCTTATGATAATGTTATTCTGCTATTGTACCCCAGCTGTGGGAAATTCAGTACAGTCAGATTCCTTAATAATTTAGAACCCATTACAATATCTGGGTTCACTTGGCTGAAATTGTTAACTCGTCTGAGATTTATATCTGCCAGGATATTGATATAGGAAGTATATTGGGCTCCTGCCTTCTTCCCGTGTGTCGTGCTGCACAAGAAATTACAAATATAACTATGTTCTCTAAAGGAGGCATCCAAAAACCTATATCGTATAAAGATTCTTATAACTGGGTAAATCCTCAGAATGTGAAGCCTTCTAATGCTATGATGTTACTTACTCCCACTGTTGCTATAAATGCAATTGATACTTGTGCTGAAGTTAAAGGCTGTGTAAATAGATGTGTTTCTTTAGGATGACCCTTCTTTAATTGAGATAAGGTGGAGCCCATTATGTATTAAAATGATTATATCCCCTTACCACCAGGATGGTTCTTTTCTTGTGGAACATATACTTTTAATTATATGCCTGCTAATATGTCTTATGGTACACACTGCTGTCTCAGCAGACTAACTATATTTCTACCATCCCCACAGGATTTGATAGGCCATCATCCTGCATAACATGTCCATAAAAGGTCTATTTCCATTGATGAAAATTGTGATGATTCAGTAAACCTTCTCTCTAAGGAGAAGTTTTACTTTTTTCTTTTTGGGTATCCTTGTACTCACTGTCAGGGCTTACAAAACAACTATGAAACTGGCCTGTGCCATGGTAAAAAATTTTTAATAATCTTTATGGCAATCACTATGCTGCCCACACTGACTTAGAACTTGTGATCTTCCTGCCTTAACCACTGAGTAGTTTAGATTAAAGGCCTAGCAACCATGCCTGTCTCAAGATGCCAATTTTATTTTTTAATTTATTTTTTAATAATTTTTATTTATTTATATATGACAGTAGAATGCAATACACAAATGGATCAAGGACTTAGGAATAAAACCAGAGACCCTGGATTTAATAGAAGAAAAAGTAGGCCCTAATTCCCACCATGTGGGATTAGACCCCAAATTCCTTAATAAGACTCCTATAGCACAAGAATTAAAACCAAGAACCAATAAATGAGATGGACTCAAACTAAAAACTTCCTTCTCAGCAAAAGAAACAGTCTCTGAGGTGAATATAGCCTACATCTTGGAAGCAAATCTTTACCCCTCACACATCAGAGAGTGTACTAATCTCTAAGGTATATAAAGAACTCAAAAAGTTAAACACCCAAAAAACAAATAACCCAATCAATAAATGGGCCAAGAAACTGAACAGACACTTCTCAGAAGATGATATACAATCAATCAACAAATATATGAAAAAAATTTTCATCATCGTTAGCAATTACAGAAATGCAAATCAAAACTACTCTAAGATTTCATCTCACTCCAGTCAGGATGGCAAGTATCAAGAATACAAACAGCAATATGTGTTGGAGAGGATGTGGGGGGGAAAGATATACTCATATACTGCTGGTGGGACTGCAAATTGGTGCAGCCAATATGGAAAGCAGTATGGAGATTTTTTGGAAAATTGGGAATGGAACCACCATTTGACCCAGCTATCCCTCTCTCAGTCTATACCCCAAATACTTAAAAACAGCATACTACAGGGACATAGTTACATCAATGTTTATAGCAGCACAATTCACAATAGCTAAACTATGGAACCAACCACAGTTTAGCTACAGATGCCCTTCAAAAATTCCAGTTTTAAATGAAAGAAGATGTTTGTGTGGAGACTCTTAGGTAAGAGTTGGTGAATATTTTGTGTTATAGTGTGTGTGTGTTTGTTTGTTTAATATGGTAATTAGAATCCAACCCAGGGCCTTGCCTCTTGTGCTAGAATGTTACCAGTAACCAACAAAGCCAGTTGGGACCTCTGCTGACCATGGAAGTGCAATCGCTGGGGAAAGAGGAAGAAAAACCACTGTTGGTAAATTCCCAGTCTTGTGATTCTGGTCTTGTGATTTTCCATGTATGTGACAGTTAGAGCTTGAGAAATGGCTTCCGTATATGTGCCTGAATGGCCCAAGATATGGCTTCCACAAACACAAAGAATAACTTCCCAGCAACAGGGGCACACATACCTAATGGGGTATTGTTTCTGGAACTAGGGTAATGGGGCTCTGTTTCTGTAACTGGGGTGACTAGGCTACCCCAACCTGGGGGACTTTCGATCTCTGATTGGCCCCTGCCTTTCCCCCCACTTCTCCTCTCTCTATATAAGTCCTCTCCCTCCACAATAAACTGAGTTGCTGCGCCATCTCGGCTGACTCAACTCCCTACTCAGTGTGATTTTTGCCAAGCTGGGTGGAGGATCTGGTGGTGGACACTTACCCTCTTGCTCAGCCCGGAGACACTCACTAGCTGGTCTAGTGATTCTCCTCAACCTCTGTCGGAGGGCGGGTCCGACAGTCCTTATATGGTGTTTTGTTTATACCACAACATCATAACTCTATGGATTCAGATGATAACAAGAAAGAATGTAAAAAGTTCCTTTTATTGAATGCTACAAAAAAAATCAAATACATGGTGCTAAAATCAATAGATTAATGGAAAAAAACAAACAAAAAAAAAACAAAAAACCTCCACATAGACTCTAGAGATCAATGTGCAGGATGTTTACTGGGAATGTTTGTTTTCTCTATATTAAATATTTTACATTGCTTTTATGTATATAAAACTTGGTTTTGCTTTCTAGTGTAGCACAAATTCTTTCAAGAACATATATTGCCATTTGTGTACCACGATGAACATGATCTGGTGCCTAAAATTTCTAATGTTTGATTTTCTTTGGTTTTAAATTCTGTGTCCAGAAAACTCTGTTGCAAGATTAAATATTATCTGGGAAATTCTGTGTATCTCCAGGTACTCTTTATCATTTTCCCTAACCTCCTTCCTTCCTAGAAGTATTCATGTTCTAGCTTTATCTATCTTCCAATACATTGGTCGAATGTCTTCATCAAGCTGATTAAATATTTATAATGCTATCAGTGTTGTATTTTTTAAAAACTCCATGAATAAGTCAGTCCTATGTTTAAATACATCATAATTGCCTACTGTGAGAATATTTTCAATACACACCCTCATTCATTGAGCTACATAGTTCCTTTTTTTTTCTTAAAGACTTGCTTTGTACTCCTCACATTTTCGTCTACATTAGAATCATCTTGGGACCATCTGAGTGCACAGACTACTAGTTGCTGATCCCAGAATTTCTGATTCAATAGTCTGCAATTGATCTAAGAACTGGCATTTCTAATAAGTTCTTATGTGATACCATTGCTTTAGACTGGGAACACAATTTGAGGAACATTTCTTTAACCATTCTTGTGCCCTTTGTTTGGTTCTTTTTGTTCTATTTGCTTGGTGTTGCTTTCCTTTCCTTTCACTTTTTCTTTTAAAAAGAAAATGTCAAATGATACTTTCTTTTTAAAAAATAGAAATTTTTCTAAGGAATTTTTTTTCTTTTGTTCCTAACAAATAAAGCTTTCTGTATTTTGATAAGTATCTTTCACATTGTACTCATTGTCTTATATCACAGTTACTGGTTTATGCAACTTTCATTACCTGTTAGGTTCAAATTTTTCTTTTTTTAGGCAATTGAACTGCCAAGAGTGTCCCTAAATAAGCCTGGACTTCTGTGACACAAGAAGTTACTGAAATAAAAATTATTATGCAGATTAAGGGTGGCAAACAAAGTCAGATGGTGCCTCTGGCTTGACTTCTTCACTTGGAGGAAGCATTCAAGGTAAGTGTGAAACTGAAGATGACTATCACCTAACTATGCCATCTCTACCCTTCCAACTGTTACCCATATATAGACACCAGGTGCATTCCTCTGAAGTTCTGTCTATTTGGGAGAGAAGAGAGGTATAGCACAAAACATGAATTTGTCACAGGAAAGGGATATAGTGCTGAAAAGGGCAAAATAATTATTTCTTTCTATGAAACACATGTGATGAGAGAACTAATTCAATATACATCATTACTGATCTAGCATGAGTTATAGTGAAACCTGAAAATATATCTATAAATAATAGAATAACCCAATGGAGTATAGGTAATTAGAAAAAAAGCCACCCACTGCATTTAAAAAAAAAGATGACAGATGGCATAAATTTATACTTGATATCCACTTATATTGTTTTTTTTGTTGAGAATGTCCTCATCCAAGCAGGACTTTGAAGAAATCATGTAATGTAATTTATTCACCTATGACATATTTGGAAAATGATTTCATTTACAATAACTTTTAAAAAATAAATAAATGTCTAGAAACATTCACCAAAGATACAGAAGTCATTCCTGATGAAAATTTCAGAGCAATGAAAAAAAAAAAATACAAGACATTAGATGGTGAAAAGATTTCCCATGTTCTGAAGTAAGCAAAATTAATAATGTTAAAATGGCTATAAAACCAAAAGCAGTCTACAGAGTCAGTGCAATCACTATTAAAATATCAACAACCTAGAAAACACAGTTTTATATATAGAAGAACAAAAGACACAGAATAGTCAAAGTAATTCT
Source organism: Marmota marmota marmota (assembly GCF_001458135.2). NCBI lineage: Eukaryota > Metazoa > Chordata > Mammalia > Rodentia > Sciuridae > Marmota > Marmota marmota. Next base: position 17,698,753 of record NW_026000075.1, read on the forward strand.
TAGCAAAAAGAACATGTTGGAGGCATCATGATACCTCATGTCTAATTATACTACAGAGGTGTAATAACTAAAACAGAATGGCACTGGTATAAGAAAAGAAACATAGACACTGGAAGAGAATATTAATTTTTTAACACACTTAAGACATGTAGATGTATCAGTATAGCATCGAATTTCAGACATAGATTAATCCTTAGACATCAAGTAGTGTTTGAATTTGGATTAAGTATCACTGAGAGCCTAAAAATTTATCATGATATGGAAAAAAAGCATGGAAAAAATGAAGTGTTACATTTATTAATAAAGTTATAGAATTAAAAATAATATGTTTTATAATATGTACCTATATGTATATAAATATAATTTGTTTGCAGTGCTATGGATGGAATCCAGGGCTTTGTGCATGATAAACAAGTGTTCTGCCAGTGAGCTACAAACCCAGCCTTCAATATCTTTTCTATTTATCAGTAGATAAAAGTGCAATTGAAATAATGAATTATGATTATGTACTGTGCTAGGCAACCCTTAATGTAGAAATGGTAGCAAAGACTTTGAGCTGAGATTAACTCCTCATTACAATTAAGCCCATAAAATCACTTCCAATGATAACTAAATACAAATTTTAAGGAAATTATAAGTTACTTTGCAATTACCAGAAAGATTGATTTACCTATACATTTTTCAAATATGGCTTTGAGATAATTCAAGACTTTGAAGAAATCATGTAATGTAATTTATCCACCTATGACATATAGATTGATATAGCATTAATTCTGGGAATATTTTCATGTACAATGCTTCATTTATTAATTTGTTAGGGAAAAATTGTGCTTTTATTGTTCCTGCTTTGTTTTTGTGTTGTTTTGCTTTAATTGTCCTTATACATTGATGTTAAACTTTTATGCTAAGCAAATCTCTGTTTCTATTTGTAAATTTATCTCGTACTCTTGCTTCTTAAATATTAATGTCCTCCATTGTGGTTACATCCTAGGTTCCAATAGAGAAACTGAGGCTTTTTAGGTGGACTCTACTTTTCACAAAATAATAGTTAAAAAAAATATTATAGTTAGTGAATAATAACTTTTTTACAGAATATATTGTAATATTTACATAAATTTATTTTTAAAGTTGAAATTCTGATTCTTCCTTACAATCAGTGAGTATTTCTCAATTCCCCTACCAGATCCCTAAGGTATGATTCACTTTCATCTGCCATTAGCAGCACTTTAATGGCAATATTTAAAGAGAGATTTTAAATAGTATCTTTCTTTGCTCATCTAGAGACCTTTGTTCAAATCAAATTAGCGATGACCTTTCCAAAATACAAATTCTATCAGGCCATTAAAAATCGTAAATGGCACCACATTTCATCAAATATAAAGTCCATGATACTTAGCCAGCACCTCCCTAAGCAGTTATTTCCTATTTAACTTAGATTCACAACCAGCAATTATTCCAAACACAACCATACTGCTAAACAGGCAAAGATTTTATGAATATTTCACTTCTTCATGAATTTACAAATATTCTCTTTTATTTTCCTTTTATGCTCTTCCATTTCATTATATTCCTGATTCCCACAGTTTGGGTATCCCCATCCCCCACTATAGCAAAATAACATAGACTGGGATATTTATTCATAAAAAAAATTCATTAAGGTCACAGTTCTGTACACCAGGTAGTACTAGGGAGTGGACCCTGCATCTGGCAAGCGCTCTTAAGGTGTGTCATCTAATGCAGGAAAAGTAGGAGGACACAGACTGTAGCCTATGGAAAAGTCCTCTTTTGTTACAGTCACTCCATGAAGAGCTAGCACACTACCATTTAAAACATTCATGACCTACACACTTCACATCAGATCCTACCTCCCAACCCTGCCACACTGGGAATTAAGATTCAGACATGGGCTGGGGATGTGGCTCAATCGGTAGCACACTCGCTTGGCATGCGTACAGCCCGGGTTGGATCCTCAGCACCACATACAAACAACGATGTTGTGTCCACAGATAACTAAAAAATAAATATTAAAATTCTCTCTCTCTCTTTCTCTCTCTCTTAAAAAAAAAAAAGAAAGAAAAAGATTCAGACATATGTGTTACTGGAAGACACATTCAAACCACAGTCCATATTAATCTCCTAAGACTCAACTCACATTAAATCTTGTAAGCTGTCAGGCAGAGCCAAGTATTGTCAGTGATGGTTTCCTCCAATGCTATCTATTATACTATTTATGTAACTTGTTATATACATCTACTGGAGATATATGTTCAAGAACAATTTGTCAATATTATGTAGTGGGACAATACAGTGAGGTGAGCTATTTCAGTCATATACAACTTAGATAATAGTTTGAAAATAGTTATATTCTTTTAATTTTATTACCACTACTAAAATAATTATTCTTACGATCTTACGGCAGATATTTTGGGCTAGAATATTTGTACCAAATTACAGGTTGATTATTTTTTGGATAAAACATTAATGTTGTACTTGTATCATATTTTAATGCTTTTATTACCACATATTAGTTATATAAAATAATGGGGTTAATTTTAATAAAAACATATATGCATGGAATATAATTTATTCCATTTCAGGCCCCAGAACTGCCTCTCTCCCTCCCCTTCTCCCTTCCCTCTGATTCTGTTCTCTATTCTACTGGCCTCCCTTTTATTTGTTGTTTTAAACTGGTACTTAATATGCATTCATAAAGTTGGAATTCACTGTGGTGTATTCATAGATGTGCACAACATAATTTGGTCAATTTCACTTCATCATTCTTCCCTTTTCCTGTCCCTCCTCTTATGGGAATAAGGAATTCCATTATAGATATAATATCCTCCCTAAATTCAATATCTTCAGTTTTAAAGCCTGATAACTAATAAATGTTTATATATATATATATATATATATATATATATATATATATACACACACACACACACACACACACACACATACATACATACATACACACACACTGAGATTGTTGAAATCATGATTCCTTTTAGTTAGGACTACACTATTGTTTGTTTTTATCGAATATTAATTTATAGGCAAAGTAACGGCATGATGATGGCACGTACTTAGAATCCCAACAACTCAGTAGGCTAAGGCAGAGGGATCACAAATTCTGGGCCATCCTCCACAATTTAGCAAGACTCCCAGCAACTTAGTGAGACTGTGTCTTAAAATAAAAAAAAATAAAAATAAAAAGATATTGGAGACCAATGGTAAAGGAACCCTGGGTTCAATCCCACATGCTTTCTCCCCAAAAAAGAAGTATATATTTCTGTGCTTGAAGGATGGATTTATATATTAAATTTCCCTTACTTGTCATTCACTTTTGTATTCATTTATTTATTCATTTACATATTTTATTACATACACTATACCCATCATTCTACTAGGTATTTAATAAGTTTTTAGAAGCCAGACCATTCCCCTTCCCACAAGAAGCTTAAATTCTACTGAAGACAAATGAAAATTAAAAAAATAAATAAATAAATTTGTAACATAAAGTCAGAAAGTACCATAAAGTAAATGAGTTTAAAGTTGCTGGAGTGCTAGAACTACTGTATTAGAGAATAATTTTAGTTAGGATATTCAGCAAGAACCTTCTGAGGAGTAAGCATTTGAGCTGAGACATGATGAAATGTGGGAGCTGAAACAATGCTGACTGAATTTCTCATAGACAACTGTTTTTCTTATTTGTTTATTTGTTTTTAATTCATTAATTAATTGGGGGTTGCTCAGAAGACCTTGGGTCCAACCCAACTTCGTTCAAGTTTTCATTTCCCTTTTCAGACACATTGCCCTGTCACTATACTTCCACATCTCAGGAAATGCTACTGTTATCTACCAGTTTAGATTAGAATCATTAGATCATCATTCATGCACAACTAGTCCAAAACCAGATACATTTACATTGAATCTCATGACTTTTTAGTAAAAAATTTGCTACTGCAATCCTAACACAATCTGTAATTGTCTTCTTGAAGATTTGTTGCAATAGCTCCCCAGTGGTCTACTAGGGCCCAAACTGTACCAGTCTTTTCTTTTCTCAACTACACACTAAAATTTATTAAACTTTAACCAGGACATGTGAATCTCCCTGTTCAAAATTGACCCGTTGCTCTTACTAAGGATGCAACTATTTGGTGGCAGGTTTATAGGGCCTTGAAGTATAGCCGTAACCTTTTCCTTAACCCTTTCCTCTCTCTATTCTTTCTAACCACAATGGCCTATTTTTATGTCCTTAAGATTTTTTTGTTGTTGTTTATTATTAGTTAGTTTGTTTTGTATTAGCGATTGAACCCAGGGATGCTTAACCACTTAGTCGCATCTCCAGTTTTTTTCTTCTTTATTTTTTATTTTAAAACAGGGTCTTACTAAGTTGCTTAGGGTCTTGCTAAGTTGCCGAGGCTGGTTTTGAACTTGCAATCCTCCTGCCACAGGCTTCCAAACTGCTGGGATTTTAGGCTTTTACCTGCTTTTTATTCATTGAGTATTCATTTACTAGTACATCAATTTTGGAAGTTTGTTTGGCATATGCCTTTGAAATACTAAGAATGCGTGAGAAAGAAAGATATCAACTGCCTCATCACACAAAGGAATGTGAATACAATGGGTGCATGTCAGTTGCAGTGAAGGAAAGGCCACTTTGAGGCATATGAAGGAATATTTGACTTAGTCATGAGGTTTAGAGAGGTACCCTAAGGAAGGAAACATTATGCTAGTGTCTTAAAAATGAATTCAAGTTAGTTTGATCAAGTGAGAATTAAAACATTTTCCAAAAGAAGATAGCTGGCAAATAACTTTGCACTGTGAGGAGATATAGAAAACTTAAGGAAGTCCCCAATGTGCAAGAGGCACTAAAAAGTCAACTTGTTAGTGGACTTCCTCTCTAGCACCCTTCTCTTGCCTAATACAATTGATTTGTATACATCATCTCTTTTACAATGTACTTAGTCTTTTATGCAGGTCTTTTGCACATGCTGCTCTCTCCATCTGAAGTCGTCTTTGGATTATGAGTTCTCTTCACTCATGTCTTGGCTTAATTAAAGTTTCACAGAGAAGGTGTTTCAAGTCAACCTCTTCAATGGTGAAACCCAATCTTTTTGTCTGTCTCTTTCAAAAATTGTATTAATTTTAAGATAATTAATTGTTAGAGTCTGTAAACATGTCAGGATGGCGCCTGGCATTTTGCCAGAGGGAGTGGTTTGTGAAGTAACGCCAGCGAGCCGTTAAGTGTGGAGATTCGAGATCCAACATGGTGGCAGGCAGGGAGGCAGCGCTTTCAGTAACTCCTCAGTAATGGGGTCAGAGAGACACATTGATATGCTTGGATTCTACCTGCTGAGAGGCTCCTGGCGAAATTCCACTGAAGAGAGACCAGCCGGCAACTGGTAGGATTTTTGGAGGTGACAGTTTGCCCCAGATGAGTGAATCTCCACCACGTGGCGCAGAGGTCCGGACCTGCCAGCCGCTGCCCCTGCGAATCAGCGACCGCCCGCCTGCGGCCCCCCCACGACTGGGCGGCTAGCCCCCGAGGTGCGGCTCAGCAGGAGCGGCGCAGGGACTCTAGGAAGAGGTCTCTAGCCAGGCCTTCATGAAGTAGAGAACCGGGAGCTGAAACCAACCAGAGACAGACCAGTCCCACCCCTCCCTTCAGACACTCGGGCAAGGAGTCTGGGGCCCGCCATAGCAGAGAGGTGACATCACTGGAGTTCGGCCGATGGAATTCCTTCCCAGCGGAATCCACTTTAGCAGGTGTGTGACTCCCACCCCTTCCAGATACATGCAGCCAGGAAACCTCGGGAATCTCCCTGGGGGCGTGTCTGTAGGGAAGCAGAGGGGATTCCCGATCTCCAACTCCCCTACCACCAGCGGTGACACCCAAGGTCTTAGCCGACAGTTTCCAGGGGCATACCCACCAAAGGGGTCCGGAAAAATTAAACTGTTGGTCCCCAGATCACCGCACCACAGCACTGAGGCTTAGATGAATGATGCAGAGAGTGCTCAGTTGTTTGGGAAATAGGACACGCGGTGGGGCTGCAAGTGTAACCAGATCTTTGGGGAACCGCCTCCGGTGAACAGGAACTGGCTGGCTGGCTGGCAGGAGGAAGGGAGGGAGGGGCCGGAGAAGTGAAACGGCTCTGGACTAACAGGATTGAGAGACTGCCAGGAGCTGCCTTACAGGGATTGCTATCGGCACATAGAGGGCAGAAGCTCGGCTTGGAGGACACAGCTCCGCCTACTGGAAGAGAAGAAAATGGATCTCTAAGACTTCAATTTTTTTTCTTTTTTCTTTTTTTTTCTCTTTGTTCTTTTCTCCCCTTTTCCTTCTTTCTTTCTTTCCTGTTTCAAGTTTTATAGTTCTTTCCATTCTCCTCTAATCTATCTATCTATCTCTCCTTCTTTCTTTTTAAGAGCACCTTCCTTCCCCTACCCCCCAACTTTCATCCCAAGCATTACGTCTTCCATTACGTGTAATTGTCTAAATGCAAATAGGTGAATGTTTCGAGACTGTCTATAGGGCTCCTAAATACCTAGCTACTACCAACACCCTGATCCAATCACCTGTTAGTATCCCCCTTCAGTAGAGCAATCTTCTAAAGTAGCCAAGACATACTAACCCTCATACCATCATAGCACCTAACCTAAACATAAAGTCCTAAGAACAGACAACAAATCACTATATGCATACAGAATCCGGAAGCCTTTTATGAATTGAATGAATCAGCTTTAAAGTACAATAAAGCCCAACATTTCTAGGCATAGTCTCCCATCACAAAGGAAAGAAAACAGAGATATACAAAACCAAAACAAATTTATAGGAGAAAGCAGAAACACAGCAGTTAAACAGAGCTGAAAAGTAACGTGAACAACATGAAAAAACGAGGGAAAAAAAGGATTATAAACAATGCAGGACAACTTAAATCTACAGGAGGACCTAGAGGCATCAGAAAAATGGACAGAGAAAGAACTCAAGGCATACCTAACTCAGATGGAACGGAATATTAGAGAAGACATGAGACAGCAAGTCCAAGCAATGAAAATATATTTTGAAAACGAATTAAATAAACAAATTCAAATGGTAAAGAACGAGCTCTACCAGGAGATAGAGATTTAAAAAAAAATCAATCAGTAATCCTAGTAATGCAGGAAACCATAAACCAAATTAAAAACTCAAAC
>NW_026000075.1:17708553-17855594 GCF_001458135.2 Marmota marmota marmota
GGAGGAAGAGCATGAGGAAAAGATTAACATTAAACAGAGACGAGTGGGGGGAGGGAAAGGGAGAGAGAAGGGAAATTGTATGGAAATGGAAGGAGACCCTCAATGTTACACAAAATTACATATAAGAGGTTGTGAGGGGAAATGGGGGGGACAAGGGAGAGAATTGAGCTACAGCAGATGAGGTAGAGAGGGAAGATGGGAGGGGAGGAGAGGGGGGATAGTAGGGGATAGGAAAGGTAGCAGAATACAACAGTCACTAATATGGCATTATGTGAAAATGTGAATGTGTAACCGATGTGATTCTGCAATTTGTATTTGGGTTAAAAATGGGAGTTCATAGCCAACTTGAATCAAAGGTATGAAAGATGATATGTCATGAGCTTTATAATGTTTTGAACAACCAATAAAAAAAATTGTGGAGATTCCTTATTGGTTGACTGCTGTATATCAATCTACACAAGTTGCTCGTCACCCCCCGGTTATTTTGCTGCAGCCGGACTGTGGCAATTAATAAACAATTAACTTGTAATTTCTTATTATCCCTACTGTCCAGTAGATGATGAGTTCTATAGAGGGGGGGCCCAGGCTTGACATGGGAGTCCTGGAATCCCTGATGACTTGGCACAGTGGCTCATGCACATTATACACAATATCATTTTGAGTGAACAAATAAGTTTAAAAAAATGAGCACTATATATTGCTACATTTTATATTGTTACAACAAAAACAAAAATGATGTTTTAGTTAAGGGACTGGTTATGAGAAAGCTGCATAAATATAGAACATGTCATTTTCCCCATACATTTTAGCTTCCTTTTATGTCCCAGAATGGTAATATCCTAAGTGCCTTGTAACTGCTTGGGTATGTTTTGATTACTAACTTCATAAGACTACACATGTGGGTGGACACAAGTTGAGGTATGTTTCTTCATGTCTTTCTGATTTCTCTCTCTTATGACATATTAGGAGTTAACAATCCATACTTCTCAACTACTCTCCAATCTACAGGATGAACCCTTTTGTTTTGTTTTGTTTTAAAATTTTCTTGGCATCACATGACACTGTCAGAAACTGTTCTTATACTTTTTTAAAATTGTTTATGGAAGATATTCTGTTTTACTTAATTGTGTGTGCGTGTGTGTGTGTGTGTGTGTGTGAGTGTGTGACATATTAGTATTCACAGGGTCAATACCCATCACTTTCCCTCTCTCCAAAGTTACTCAAGTGGAAATAAAGGCCACATTGGCTTAAACACAGTGATAGAAAATGAAACATGTGCATATATAAATAGTTGTACATTCTTAAGCATATGATTAATTTCTCACCCTATGTTAAACACCTGAGATAGGAAATATTACTTATAGGGCATTGTTCTTCATTTACTGCCCAAGCACATACGTTCATGAAGCAATTTTTTTTTCACAGATTAAATAGATGATGTTTATTTCAATGTTCCTTCTCAATTCTTTTTGGCATTAACTAAGTGATATGGTGTTGGTCACACTAATATTATGCCATTCCCATTGTTTATCTGTTTATTTTATAGGCAGGTGTATTCCGTTGAGCAGGAAATGTTTATAATCTCACCAATGACCCTGAAGGATTGATTTTAAACAGTAAGTAACTGTTACTGAAATTACTTTGAAAACACTATGTAACACCTGCATGTCCCCATGTAAATTACATGCAGGTTGTTTTCTTCTAGATTTTCACATTCCATATTGAATAATAGAAGAAATTGTGAAACCATTCAACTAATTTTGTAGCAAACTTCAAAGTACCACATAGGTAAGAAAATTAGCATGAGCATTCTGCAGTGTGGTTTATTGCTTTTGCTTACATGCATAAAGAAGGCACATTGTTATTTACCCAAATGCATTTTTCCAGAATCCAAATTCATATGTTTTAAAAGGGCAAGAGAGAGGAAAAAAAGGATGAAAAACTTTTCTTATGTAAGTTTTACATATCATATCAACAAATACATAATTTAGGCCTATATAATTTAATAAAACATCTATGTCTATAACTAAAGTTAAATGATTTAATACTTTTTAACTATAATAAGAAGTGACAGGCAAATTATAATTGAAAGACTTATTTAATGCCCTGGTATCTAAATAGAAACATTCTCAATTTTTATTTTGAGATAATATATGACTCAGAAAAGCATAACAAAGGGATTAAATAAAATTGTCATGTATCCTTCATATAGCTTTCTCTGAGATTAACGTTTTATATAATCATAGATTTGTCATTAAAACCAAGAATTTATCAATGGAGCAATGCCATTAGTAAAACTACAGACTTTATCTATAATTCATCATGCCCACTAATGTCCTCTTTTATGTCCATGATCCAGTCTAAGACACCCTACTGTTTTTAAGCACCAAGTCCTCTAAATGTCCTGAAACCAGTGAATTTGTCTTGTCTTTCATAAAGAAGATTATCAGTCAGATATGCTGGAGATTGTCCTTAAATTTGGTTTTGTTATGAATGAATTGGGATTGTAGATTTTAGAGAATAATGTCAAACAGATAAAGCACCAGTCTCATGATATCATAGCAAATGTTATGTGTTGTGACCATTATTGTTAAAAATATTAGGCATGATCACTGGTTATAGCGTTTCCTATCAGGATTCTTCACTTTAATAGTTATTATTGTTTTCCTGTCCATAACTCACTTCACAAAAAAACAAGTTGTTAAAGCTTAATGAAAATAACTTTTATTTCACATAACATAACAATATATATATATTGATTTAAAAATTCTACTGAAGATATTTTTTTCAAAAGCTAGTTGGCCTATATCTGCTCTGAATTTAAAAATTATAATAAAGATAAAAAGGCCACAATACAAGGTAAAATTATTAAAGGGACCTGGCATTAAGATAAAATTTTTAAAGGCCAAAATTTATTCATATAAAATTTTCTCATAGGTTTAATTAATTAATTTGTTTTTCAGAGACAGATGTATTTAGGAAAGCAGAAACACATTCAAGGGTGAATGTAGAACAAAATAGAAAATCAAGTGAGTATGTATTTATTCATCTTGAGAATGAAAAACTCTTGAGATAAAGTGAGAAACAGATATTCAGGGGAGAATGTGGGTCATCTCCAAAGGGAGTGAGGTCAGTCTTCTCAGTACCTTTAAATAGCAAAACCTGACTTAAAAGTTTTATTCTTGGTCATGGATTTAAATAAGATTTATAATAATATTTTCTCTATAATTGATGATATAACCAATACTATTTACAAAGTTTCATTTGCACACCTAAATTTTTGAATTACAGATGCTTTTTCCGCAGGATTAAGAACTTGAGTTTCATATTTTTTTCATAATTTTTGCACTGTATTTCTTGGGTTCTAAAAATCCAATAAAAAGATTTGATTCTAGTGTAAGACTTATTTCTTTACTCTATGGGAAGATGCTTGACTATTCTTAACATTTAATAGCCTGATATTACACCAGCAAGTTATCTCTAGTTATAAGACTTAAAGACTGAACTTTTAAACAGAATATATTTAGAACCCTGGTAAAAATAAACAAACAAATAAACCTTTCCAAACATTTGATTTTTCTGATCCTTGAGGAGACCATCAAGATGGTTCCAAGAAGAATTCAGTTTTACATCTACATACACACAAACAGGTACATATATGCACACAGAGACACATAATTAATTTGCAAATAGATGAAAAATGGCTTGAGGGAATAGGAATATTCTTCCCTCCTTCAGAAATAAATAATTTGCATATCTGTGAGAAATAATAATTCAACTTGCCTTGCTATCAATAACCTGAAATTTATGCAATTTTACCATATGTACAAATAGCTCAAAGATAACAAAAAACAGAGTATTCTGGTAGCATGATTGGTAGACCAGTTGGGTAACACACAAATCAATCTCTTTCATTTTTATCTATTTTTCTTTTATTTCAAAGGAAGATCTGACCCCTTGTGACTAATTTTTTCCCTTAGCACACATTAAAAGAAAAAAAAGCAGAATTATTAAACTGATAAAAGGCCCTCACTTCACTTCCCATGATTGAAACCCTAGGACCTCTCTATTTTCAAGCACCAAAGTCATTTATGGCTTAATCACTGACCAAGACAGCCTTACTGTTGCCCTCATTTTGACAAATGTTACCTAGATTTATTATTAACTCTAAGCCCCTGACATCCATTTTCTATATAATTTGCTCTCTTGCCTAAATGATGTGGCTAGGATTTTAAAGACTATGCTGAATAGATGTTGTAAAACAGTGCATCCTGTTTTGTTCCAGTTTTTTAGAGGGAATGCTTTTAATTTTTCTCCATTTAGAAAGGTATTGGAATAATGTTTAACATATATGCTTTTTAAAATATTGATGTATGTTCCTACTACGCCTCATTTTTCTAGTGTTTTGAACAGGAAGGGACGCTGTATTATCAAGTGCTTTTTTTTGCATCTATTGAGATGATCATATGATTCTTGTCTTTAAGTCTATTCATGTGATGAATTACATGTATTGATTTAAGTATGTTGAACCAACCTTACATCCCTGAGATGAACACTACTTGATCTGGCTTCTCTTTAATATATATATATATATATATATATATATATATATATATATATAATCCACCATTATTTTATTAAGAACTTTTGCATCTGTTTATGAGTGATATTAGTCTGAAGTTTTCTTTCTTTGATGTGTCTTTGTCTGATTTTGGAATCAGGGTGATACTAGCTTCATAGAATGAGTATGGAAGGGGTTCCTCCTTTTCAATTTCATGGAATAATTTGAGGAGTATTGGTGTTAATTTGTCTTTGAAGATCTGGTGGAACTCAGCTGGTCCAAGGATTTTCTTTGTTGCCAGTTTTTTTTTTTTTTTTTTTTATGGCATCTTCAATTTCATTGCTTAAAATCAATGCTTAAATTTTCTATTTTTTCTCATTTAATTTGAGTACATCATATGTCTCTAAAATTTTTTGGATGTCTTTAAAATTTTCTATTTTATAAGAGTATAAATTTTCAAAATAGATTCTGATTATCAACTGTGTTTCAGTAGTGTCTTGTGATATTTTTTTCACCACAGATTTTAGTAATTAGAGTTTTCCCTCTCTCTTTGTTAGTTTGGCTAAAGGTTCATTATTTTTTAAATTCTATTTATTTTTCAAGGAATCAACTTTTTGTTTTGTCAACTTGGTTTATTTATTTATTTGTTTATTTTGGGTTTGTTTTAATTTCATTAATTTCAGCTCTGGTTTTAATTATTTCCTGTCTTATATTGTTTTTTGGTGTTGATTTGTTCTTCTAAGAGTTTGAGATATAATATTAGGTTATTTATTTGTTGACTTTCTATTATTTTAATAAATGAGCTCATGGTAATGAAGTTTCCTCTTAGGATTGTCTTCACCATGTATCAGAGATTTTGATATGTTGTATTGCTATGTTCATTTACCTCTAAGTGTTTTATTTTTTATTTTTTTTTATTTCTTCTGCTATCCATTGGTCATTCAGTATCATGTACTTTAGTCTCTAGTTTTTAGAGTAGTTTCTATTTTTTATTTTATCTTTCATTTATAATTTTATTTCATTGTGATCTGATAGAATGCAAGGTATTATTTCTATTGTTTTATGATTGTTAAGAGTTGCTTTGTGGCCTAAGATCTGTTCTATTTTAGAGAAGGATCTTTGTGGTGGTGAGAAGAAAGTATATTCTGTCATTGATGGATGAAATATTCTACATGTTGGTAAATCTACATTATTCATTATATTATTTAGTTCTATACTTTATTTGTTTAGTTTTTGCTTGTAAATTTTGTTCAGTGGTGAGAGAGGTATGTTAAAGTCACCCAGTATTGTTGTGTTGTGGTCTATTTGCTTCTTGAAATTGAGAAAGGGTAGTTTGATATTTGTAGATGCTCCATTGTTAGGGGCATATATATTTATGATTCTTATGTCTTGTTGATGTTAGTTCCTTAAGCAATATAGTATGTCCTTGTTTGTCCCTTATGATTAACTTTGGCTTAAAGTCCACTTTTTCTGATCTGAGGATAGATACCCCTGCTTGTTTACAAGATCCATGTGAGTGATATGTTTTTTTCCCATCCTTTTACTGTCAGCAAAGTTTGGATTAGAAAAAGTATATTGCTGGGACTTGTTTTTTAATACAATCTTCCAGTTTATGTCTTTTGATTGATCAGTTTAGGCCATTTACATTCAATGTTATTATTGAAAAATGATTTTTACTCACTGTCATTTTGACTTATTTTCAGTTTTTAATTTGAATGAGCTTTTTCTTGGATTGACTATTCTTTTAGGGTAGTTCCTTTCTTTGCTGGTTTTTACTGTTACTTTTCATTTCTTCTTCTTGAAATATTTTATTGAGTATGTTTTGTAGTTCTGGCTTTCTAGTTGTAAATTCTTTTATCTTTGAAATATCCCTTTGTCACAGGTTCCCCCTAAGAGCTATTGGGAAGAAGACTAAACTTTCTTTTAACTGTGAGCCTTCATCTGTCCCAGTAAATCTTAAATTTCATATTTTTTTCTTTCCCAGCCAGTTCTGCAAGCAGCTGGATTGCACGGTGAAGGGGAGAGCCAGGTAGATTTCCATGATCAATTGTCCCCTGTGTAAACCTCTCTCCACATTTAAAAGTATGAAAGTTATTTACAAGTAAAATAAGAATCAATTTTTCTTCTATACTTTGTAAAGAACTTTTCCTACATAGCTTGACAATCTTATCAGGCTACATTTATATATTTTTTCCATTAATTTGACTGAAAAGTGCTTACTTGTCAATTAACTTGATCAATTTAAAAATATTGGTCATTTGTTATGTTGAAAATAATTTTTTAAAAAAATTTTTTATAAATTTTCTGTTGTTTGATATAACCTATAACCTACAATGCTCTAATTTATTAATTGAATATTTAACATATATCTTTTGTACTTATGATATTTTTATCAATTATTCTCTATTTTTGGGGAAATCAAAAAATTTATTAATTTTATTTTTAATATTCTTAGGTTTAGTATTTAAAATCTAAAATTAAAAAAAATACTGAGGTGCCAAGAGGAGAGAAGTTGGCAGATTAGAGGAAGGATGCATGTCCCAGCAATTACTGATCACCAGACGTACAGAGCTGGAAGAGTGATTCTCAGCAAGATCAACAAAGGAACTCACTGAAACTTAGTATTAAACTGTAACAGAAACCACAGAGATGCCAAAATTCAGAAAGTTCAAACATAATATAAGAAATAATATTTTATACAGATGCCCCAGTTTGGCCTCCAACTTGTCAGTAGTGGTGACTGCTGAGAGGAGGGGAGCACAGGCAGACCAAAGAGACTACGTGGTCTTGCAAATACAGAAATTAAAAAAAATAAAGAATGTTTGGTGGACTAGACAGGAAGGCTGATTTTAATGGACAGAGTTAGTGGAGTAGTGAAAATCAATCCCAAGTTGTTTCTTCCCAATAGAAGAATCAGGGACTGATGGCAGGGAAACCTTTTTTCAGGCATGGAAACCAGGAGGCACGACATGGGAACCATATATAAGTGCTGGGAAGGTGAGATAGGACATCAGGACTACTCATAAAGGAAGTTGCCAGTAATCAATGATTGTAATACCCACAGCTGAACCAGAGTGACTGAAATAGGCACTATAAAAATTTTACCTTTACCATTCAGATTCCTAATACCAAAGGGAAAAATATCCTTTTGCCACAGTTTCCCCCTAAGAGCTATTTGGAAGAAGACTAAAGAAGCCATGCAGGAGCACTTGCACTCCAGGGTGGATAACTGGTACTGCATATGCATAGCAGTGAAGGTGAAATATACAGAGATTTAGTCCCCACGGTCTAAAAGTAGATTTTATCAGAAGCCCTAGATATGATTTCCTATAGAGACTACCATCTCCCCAGCAATAAGAGGTGTGGATGAAATCTCAAATACATAGCTACAAAAAAAAAAAGTTCTGGCAAGATGAAAGTTCTGGCAAGATGAAACTTCTACTACTAGAATTTCCAATCCAAAATTCTGGCCACCCCCACTACAGAAATTAACAAATTGTTAGCAACCCCCTGTCTATTCTCCCTACACTGGAATACTGGAAATTGAGATCTACCCCAACTAATTTTGTCCCCAGTCACAATGGCTGGCAGCTAACTATGGAACCAAAGGTGTTAAATTTAAAAACCTCAAGCCTTTGACTTCAAGGTTTACAAGTCTACAAGTAGAAGTATAAAAAAGTGAAAATCCATCCCTGCCAATATTTTTGACAACCTCAGGGAAAACAAACCCTTTATTTCTCAACAAGAATTTTTTCTTTTTCCTCTTTTTCTTATGTTTTTTTTTTTTCTCTCATTATTACCCCATTTAAAAATATGTCTTTTCATACTCTTTAAAAAAATGAACTCTTCACTTTTTCAAGTATCATGCCATTGTATTTTATATTTGTTATAATAAATTATATTACATTTATTATATTTTACTTTTTTACATTCTGCATTGTGTATTGTGTGTGTTTGTGTGTGTTTTCTCACTATGTGTATAGGTTTGAATACACACACACACACATAAAAAGGACTTAAAAACAGCATACTACAGGGACACAGCCACATCAATGTTTATTGCAGCACAGTTCACAATAGCTAAACTGTGTAACCAACCTAGATGCCCCTCAGTAGATGAATGGATTAAAAAATGTGGCGTATATGCACAATGGAATATTACTCAGCAATAAAAGAGAATAAAATCATGGCATTAGCAGGTAAACGAATGGAGTTGGAGAATATCATGCTAAGCAAAGTTAGCCAATCTCAAAAAAAAAAAACAAATGCTAATTGTTTTCTTTGATATAAAGAAGCTGATTCATAGTGGGGTAGTGAGGGTAGCAAGGGAGGATTAGATGAACTCTATATAGGGCAAAGGGGTGGGAAGGGAAGGGAGGGGGCATGGGGATAGGAAAGACAGCGGAATGAGATGGACATCATTACCCTGAGTACATGTATGAAGACACAAATTGTGTGAATACACTTTGTATACAACAGAGATATGAAAAATTGTGCTCTATATATGTAATATGAACTGTAAAGCATTCTGCTATCATCTATAACAAATTAGAATAAAAAATAAAATTAAAACTAAACTTTAAAAATGATAGATTTCACTTTTAGTACTAAAGCAGTCTATACAGGCTAATAAATGTTTGTAATACTAAACATAAAAAATATTAATAAGATGTGGATAGTTATAATGTCATATGTACATTTGAAAATACAATATAGTAAAGAAAATTGCTTGAGTTGAAAGAGAATGTCTAATGTTTTAGTTACTGTTTAGAAACTGTTACCAAAATATATGACCACAGCAATTAAGAAGAGAAAAAGGTTATTTTGACTCGTGTGTGTGTGTGTGTGTGTGTGTATGTGAGTTTGAGGTGTTCTGATCTTACATTTGCTTGTTTGTTTGAATCTTGGTTTTTGTTTTTCTTATTGTTCCTTCTTCAATCTTTTCTCCAATTATCAGCCCATTGTTTTTCTGTTAAATTTCCACTTTTTAAAAAATACTTTTAGTTAATTCTTTTATTACTCCATCTTTACAGCTTACACCTGCTACCTATCTTATCCCTCTCCTAAGTTCTCTTTGTTAACTGATTCAGTTTCTTCTGCTTCCTTACCCTATCTTCTCTTTATGTAAGAAAATGTAAACTTACTAAATAATAGGATTATACAGTTTATGTTTTTCTACCCTTTTCATGTTGGTGCAATTGTCAGACTAGTGGACAACATAGTAGACTTCTACTGTCTCATGCCTAATTTACTTTACAGTTTTTTTATTGTTGATACTGTAGTTAAATGCTAATATCATTAATCCTATATAGGTGATAGAGCTAGTATTATAGAAGTCAAAGTAGACAGTGGAAATTTATTTTATGGCTGTATATCTGTTGTTAATTGTAGTTTATTCCTGACACCCCTGTCCCTCTAAGAGTGGCTGGAAACTGATTGGGACCCTTTAGACTTATAGAGTAGAAATCCTGCTGCAGAACAATATCCACAACTCATCCAAGTAACAGCAAATAATGGAATCAGCCCAGATGCCTGTCAATGGATGAATAGATTAAGAAAATGTGGTGTGTGTGTGTGTGTGTGTGTGTGTGTATTTAGGAGTTTTACTTAGCCATAAAGAATGAAAGTATGACTCTTGCAAGACTCTAGAAATACAGCATCAAATGTTTTCTCTCATATGTGGAAGCTAGATCAAAGTAAAGGAAAGAAGAATGACATATAAGATATCACAAATATATATGGAAGATCAGTGGAGAAAAAGAAGGTGATTTGAGTGTGGGGAAGGATAAGAAAAGAGAGGAACGAGGGAATTAATTTAATAAAATCATGAGAAATGCATATTTGACTGCACTTCAGGGAATTTTGACTGTATGTATATGTACAAATTAGTATTTACAAATAAATAAATAGTCAAGATGAAGGCAGATAATTAGATTAGAGAAAGGAAAATAGGAGGAGGGAGAAAGGAGGGAAAGGAGGAAGAATATGGATTGAAAGCAAATTCCATGCACATATGATTTTGTCAAAATGAACCCAAATACTAAGTATAACTACAATGTTTTAATAAAAATCTATATGCCATATTTTAGACTTTTAAATTTTTACGCACATAATAGTTATTTATTCAAAGTAGGGATTAATTAAATGTTAATTTTAAAGAAGATATTTTCTGAAATTAAATTTAGTGTTTATACATGTCATGTAGTTCTCTTTCAATGCTTCCCTGATGCAATAAGCATCACAGATTCAGTTTTGCAACTGAAGTAAAATCTAATTGTTGGATTAATTTATTCATAGGTCATACTTGAATCACAAACCATCTATACACAGACATTCATCGTTTTGAAGAAAAAAGTACAATTACATGATTATTCTATTACTAATTTGTAGATGAAATATAATTATGGGAGCAAAGTTTACTAACTCCTTCAAGAAAAACACATGTTCTCCTACTGGGAAAGAATTATATCATTATGAGAATGATTACACCATAATGTGGGCAAATGAGCTAAATTTTAAACATTAAGTAAATTTTTAAAATTTCCACTTTTAGTAAAAAAAAGCTATCGGTACAATCTAAAAAATGTGATACTAAAAATGTAGAAAATATTAATAAGATGTGAAAAATTATAGTGTTATATGTATATTGAAAGCACCATATAGTAAAGAAAATTGCTTGAGTTAAAAGAAAAAGCCTAATAGTTTATTGACCTTTTAGTTGCTGTGACCAAATTATATGACCAGAGCAATTTTTAGGAGGAAAAGTGTATTTTGACTCCTGGTTTCAGAGTCTCAGTCCATGATCAAATAACTCTATAGCTCTGGACTCAAGCTGAGTCAGAATTTTATGGTAGAGCAGTGTGGCAGAGGAAAGCAGCTCAAGATATGGCAAGTAGGGAGTAGATAGAGAGTTCCACTAAAAGCCTGCCCCCAGTAACCTACTTTCTTTAGCTACATTCTACCTGCCTACAGTTACTAATCAGTCAATCCCTATCAGTGTATGAATCCATTAATTCAGTTAATACTGTCATAATCTGATCATGTTACATCTGAACATTCTTGCACTGTCTCACACATGAGAGTTTGGAGTACACTTTGTATCTAAACCGTAATATGCAATTTCAGTTCAGACAATTAAAGAGGTGGGAGGATTTCATTCCCATTCATAAGATTAAAAAAAAAAGGAGAAACTGAAAATCAATAGTTTTCAATCCGTTAGGCAATATATTACCCTAATATCTATATACAAACTCCTACAGAAACAGATTCAAATCCAAACAAAAGATATGAGGAGTTAAATGGTAATTTTGATGAATTATTATAGGCTAATTGTAGCATAATTAAGAGTGAGAAATTTGTGAGAAACCCATTTTTAGGGAGTTCCCTTCATTTTGTGGGTTTTATCTCCAGGAATCTTGCCATTTTTTAATCTTGGAAGACTTGAAGAATAGCTCCTTGTGCATTCGGTTAGATGAGTAGAATAATCATAATTTTAAAATTACAGACATGACTTTGTACATGCCTGTGCAGGCAAACACATCCTGAATCCTTGGGAAAAAAAAACTTTTCCAAGGCTTTAACCAAAAAGAGGCAAGAGAATGTCTTTCAATCCATACTAGTTTTCCTGGTTCAGCAAAAGGAGTAAGGAAACATTGTCAACAGAGATTGACATGCATTTAGGAACACACTGAGAATGTTATAGCAACAATGCAAAAAGTGTATAAAGAGAAAAGTTCTATATCATCTAAGAAATATTTGTGATAGTCAGAGTCTAAATATGTAGTCCCATTAAACAGATTCAAACAAAAATTAATTTAAAGAATGATCCCTCTCCAATACTTCACTAACACAGTAATAAGTCTCCTGTCTAATATGTGATTATGATTCAAAACACAGACTCTCTGCTTTCTGGATTACTCATTGAAGCCTAAAATCATGAAAGACAATAAAAGTAAACACACTAAGACTCTAGAAGCTTCAACTACCAATAGCGAACATTAAACACAGACCAACTCCTAGTAAGGATACCGTAAGTCCTCACACTGAACACTTATTCTAATCACCTCATATTCTCATTTCTTAACACACTTACATTTTAAGAAAAAAAATACAATAAATGACAAAAAAAAATCAAATATCATAAAATAACCATGCAGGGCAGTTATCAGAACCTGACACAAATCAAAGAATTTAAAATAATATTATTAATACATTAAAGATGATAGTGGAAAACCTAGACAATATGTAAGATATAGATAATGTTAGCAGAGATAAAAACTTAGAATAAATTATAAGAAAATGATTAAAATTAAACCACAGTAAAATAAAGTAAGACTTTCAATGGGCTTTATATTAGATATTGAATAGTCAAAGTATAAGAGAGACTGAAAGATAATCAACACATACTCCCCTAGCTAAAATACAAAGGCAAAATTAATAAAAGTAGCCAGAATAAAACATAAAAGAAATGTAGAACCACTTCAAAAGATGTAGCATATACACAATTTTAACATAAGAATAGAGAATGGAGGGGAGAAGGAAGACAAATTTTTAAAAAAACACAAATGAAAAATCTAGGCATATAACATTTCACCTTAATCCCAAACAAAATCTTGAAATAATCCAGAGCAGTTAAAACACCTTACTTAGGGAGGAACAAGTATAGAAAAGGTAGTTGACTTCTTATGAGAAACTATGAATGCAAGAAGGGAGTGGAGTGAAATATTTAAGAAGAAACAAAGCAAAATGGAATCATACAGTCAACATGATTATTCTTAAAAAGTAAAGGAAATATAAATACTTTCTTAGACAAAGAAAAACGGGGAATTCATCACAAGTTAATGTTATTAACTTGTGTTTAACTTGTGTTAAAAACGGTGCAAGTGTTATTTTTTAAAAACCTTATTCTAGGAGAAATAATAATGATAGAATTTGTAACTGAAATTCCCATTTAAAAAGAAGATCATTAAACATAAAAAAATGAAGGTAAGTAATTTATTCTTATTGATTTAAATTATTGATTTTATTAATTTTATAACTGTTTAAAGTAATAATAACCTATATGTGTTGAATCATTACATGGTAGAATAAACTGAATTACTGCGGTGTCTCAAAGGATTGGAAGGAAGAATTGGAAATACTCTACTAATTAGTGTTCTTAAAAGAAAAATAATCGATAGAAGGTATATCATCTTTTTATCTGTATTTCAATATTGAGATAGAGATAGATACAGAGATATATAGATATATGGAAGGTGGTTTGTAATGAAGAATTGAATTAGGTGATAATGGAAATGAAAGAAAATCCAACAATCTGCTATTGACAGCTGGAAGCCCAGGGACACTGGTATTATAGCTTCAGTTCAAACCCAAAAGTTTGAGAATCAGGGAAACTAATGCTCTGATTTTCAGTCTGAGTCTTAAATCCCAAGAATTTGGAGTGCTGATGTTCAAGAGCAGGAGGGATTGATGTCCCATCCCATGCAGAGAGAACAATTTTGATCTTTCTCCGCTTTTCATTTTTTGTTCTTTTTGGGTAGTCAATGGATTGAAATGCCACTTGCATTGGCAAAGGTGATCTTTACTTAGATTACTGATTCAAATGTCAATCTCTTTTAGTAAAACCCTCACAGACACACTCAGAAATATTGTTTTTCCTACATGAGCATCCCTTCACCCAGTTTAATTATCCTATAAAATCAAACATTTTTTTTGTATATGTTACATATACTGCTAGTATCTTATAAGATAATTCTTATAAATCTTATAAGATACTAGCAGTATATGTAAAGTGATAATGTGATGTTTGAAGGTGGAATTAAAATTAGTTTAAAATGTACATTATAGATCTGAGAGAGAATGCTAAAAATCTTTTTAAAAGACTCAACATTTATGAGAAGAGATAAAAATAGAATTGTACAGAGTGCTCAATTTAATCTAGAAAAAAAAGAAAGGAGAAAAATGATCAAAATGCATTAACTAGGAAACTATTAAGATCACATTAAATTAGTAATTGTTTTAAATATAGATTGTATAAATATACATATTAAGAGATTGACAGAATAGGTAAAAGAAGAAAACAAGACCACTTAAGTATCATTAGTTACATAAGAGCAAGGGGATAGAGAAATATATATCATGATAACACTAATCAAAGGGAAGCCAGAGTTACTATGCTAATTTTAAAAATGTAGTTAAGTACAAGGAAGATTCTAATAAATATTGAAAAATATTGCATGATGAAAAAGGGATCAATTATCCAAGAAATATACTAATAACCGATACATATGGACTGAGCACTAATCCTAAAATGCATGAAACAAAGTTAATGAAATTGAAAGAAGAAATAGAAGAATTGGCTTCATAGTTGGAAATTTATTTATTTTTTATTTTATTTTATTTTTGTTTTTATTTTTTATTGGTTGTTCAAAACATTAATTTAAATGCTGTTGTGGCTATAATTAAGATGAAAAGCAGGCAGATAGTCCATAAGGATATACATGAGTGAACAAAAGTGTTAATCAACTGAATATAATTGACATTTATATGTATGTTCTATCAGACAATAGCAGAATACCCTTTATTCTTCAACTCATACAGAGAATGCAGCAAAATGGGCCACTTTAGGGGTTATACACTATGTAGTAATGCATTTAGAAAGATAGACATTTTACTAATAATACCTTCTCAAACCAGAATGAAATCATTGTACAGTTATTGTATCAATGTTAACTCTTAACTGGAAGTTAATACAAGGAGAAATTTAATGAAAGTCCTCTACTACCAAGACTACCACAATCTTTGTGATTATATATGACTCCCTCTTATATAAGTAATAAAGTTCTACCTACTTACCTCTGATGAATATTTTGTATACAAATTTTACTCCTCTCTTTTTAGATTTTTTTTTTTACAAAAATTCATGAGATAGTCCCCAAACCATCTGCCTGTTGAGTCTTGCATACTTTTTTATTTGTTAATAATGGCACTGTTCTTTGGGTAATTATCACTGGTAATGAGGCTGCACATTTCCCATTTTCAATGAGCTACTTTATATTTTGGGAATGAGTTCAATATATTTCAAGTTCATATTCTCTGTATGTATGGTAATAAAATACAAATGCTTTGTATTTTATTACCATTGAATATCAGCTATATATTTGGTGATTATTTAATGATGAATATATATATATCTATATATCTATATATAGATATATATATTGCATATATGATATCTGTGTGGTACAAATTTTAGGGATCAGTGATATTCACAATGAAATTTTATGTTTAATTGAATATATCGTAATTAAAATCATGACTATAAGGTAGCTCTTTACTAGGTATCATTTTCTAAATTCTCATTTCCAAATATATGCATTCTTCACTGAATTATACTTTAGAAAATAATCATTCAATCACACAAAATATAATTTTTAATTTTAGCCCAGAGTTGGTAAATTATAAACTTCCAAAGGTTTTTAAGGTCCCCTGGGCCTCCATTTATATCCCTAAGTGGAATCTATCCATTTGAAACCATAAATATTTTTAAGCAAATTTCATGCTCAAATAATCATGAAATTGAAGAGGTTTTTAGCTTCAGTAGATATATTTGCTTTCTATTTTCCTTAACTTCTTTTCTTTTCTACAGATGTGGCATGTGTGCCAAAATTGTTTATGGGCAAACCCTTTTGGTAAGATATCATTGTCTGAAAGAATTCTATATTAATTTATTTTGAGATTTATTGAAAGGAACTTAAGAACAATTTCAAATCTATGATCTAAACAGCTTTTTACCAAAAAAAAAGTACGCACTAAAAACATGGAATACAGTTTTTTATAGCTTTAATTTGACTTAAAAGATTATATTTAGGTTTGTGTCCAACAACAGATCAGATTATATACATAATAGACAAACTTATTTTATTATTTTTTTTATTTTCTGGTTTGGATAATCTGTTGTTATGATCTAGATATAAGGTGTCCTCCAAAAGTGCCTGTGTTGATGCAGGATTATTAAGAGGTAAAATGATTGGATTGTGAGATCTGTAACCTACTCCATCTTCCCTAGTTTAAATGGGCTGAGTGGGTGGTAACTATAGGCAGGTAGGGCATTACTGGAGGAGGTGGGTCACTGAAGGTGTCCTTGAGGAGTTTGTCTTCCCTGCAACCTCTTCCCCCTTTCTTCTTTCTGCTTCCTGGGTGTCAGGAGTGGAATAGCACTTCTTAAGACTGATTTGCACTATCGTTGTTCACAAATGGATGGTATGAAACTGTGCTCCAGTGACCAACATATGTCATTTTATAAGTTTAAACTACTGGAATAGGAGCCTGGAAATGCAGGCTGTCTTCTGATGTTTCATTTAAAAAAATCAATTTAAAGAGATATCACCTACATAGTATTTGCCTCAATAGTTTTTACACGACTATTGATTATTGATTATATTCATTAATTATCATCACCAGGTAATGATATTATAAAATTATATAATGTTTTTGGATCCATAAAGCAATCATTGAAGGCAATGTGACACATTGCACTTCAAATCTTATCTATTTGGTATTTCAGAAATAATGTTAATAGCAAAATTATAAATCATATAACATTTTCTTGTTCACTATTTCATCCAAAATACAGTTGCACAAGAGAAGTGGGATAACTTAAAGACAGGACAAAGAAACTGCCTATAGGCAGCATGGAGACATATGGTTTGTTGGGGAAAGTTTAACAAGAGAACAGCAATTGTTCCAAGAATTCCATCGTGATAGGCTGAAGGTAACTCTGTCTTTATGGTGTTTTGCCAAGTAGTGCTTCCTCTCCATCATGGTGTTTTGCCCAGTGGCAGCCACTGAATAAGTGAAATGTGTCCTTTCCACAATGTCTTAATGAGTAATGTATATCTATAAACAGTTATTAATGAGCATAATTTCCTAGGAAAACTAGGAAAGGTGTTACAAAATAGCTGTTTGTATTGTATGGCATATCACATTCCATTTTATTAGTTGCTTGAAGATTCTGTAACAACTCTTTGCCTTGGATGCTTTAGATGGGGAAGATAGCAATACCATTTTAAGTTCAAATACAGAAAATATCAATAGATGTGGGATTTGAGGTAAATTCAAACAAAAATATTTGTCTTGATAAGGACAGAATAATTTATTAGGATATAGCTTAATGTTCAAATTATTCAAACTGTTTTATATATTTTAGGGAACATCTTTTATATTAAACCAATAATCTGTTGCCATAAAACAAGGAGATTTACTTTTGAAAGTGTTTTCTGTGTGAAGAAATTTGGAAGAAGTCATTGTAGATCTCCTAATCAGCAATGAAGCCATACAATTTCCCACAGCCCATTGATAAATCAGGACTTAATGAAGATTAGTAGAAAGCACTGCTCATACATAGTTTATATAAAATTTACTTTCTTATATAAGTTGCTCAAAGTTTTCTTCAACAATTATTCCAGGAATTTTTTTTTATGATGGCCATTGTTACCAAGAAATCTATAGATTAATGTTAGGATCCACCTAAATTTAAATATTTGCAAGATCCAGAAAATCTTCATATTACATGTATAGATATTTAAGTAGATATCATATTAATAATATTAAGTAAAATATGGCTTCAAATATACCTTAATTATGAAAAATTGAAAACAATTATTATACTATGACTTAAACATCAATTTATCACAGACACTTATGTTTATTTTGATTCACAGATATGTTGATTCATAGATAGGTTTATCAAAGAAAAAAATTACACTAGCCAAAATTAGAACAAAGAAGCAAAGTTATGCTGGCTATTGCATTAGGAACAAAGACCAACAGCCATTTGAAGTCAGCTCCATCATCAACAAACAACTGGAATGGCATAAAGAGGTGAGGTAGAGTGGGAAGAGAGATGTAAACCACAAGCCTTGGCTTACACAAAGGAAAAGGAAACGTTCCATATCATTATGAAAGAATATGGGGTATACCTTAAAGAGAGATTTCCACATGAGTTAAGCTTCTACCTCATGCATAAGGAGATTGAAAGACAAGGCACTATTTTCATTGATGATTATATTTCAGATGTTTGGCTCCTATGTTTTTGAAGAAGAAGGTCTTAGATTTTACAATTAGCAACAGGCTTTTCAAAAAGCTTTATATGTCAGAGTAGAGTAGCAGAGAAAAAATTTACAACTTTTCTCAAGTAAATTCTTAAAAAAAAAAAAAGTTAAACTCTTTCAAGGAAAAGAAGAAGAGAGCCTCTATAGTTAGTCTATTTTGATTCAGAACCTGTAGTGATCAGGGTAAGAGGGAGAGTAAGGGCCTTGAGGAAGGAAGAAGTTGGACTAGAAGACATATTAAGGGTATCTTGGTTACTTAGACAAATAATATATATGTATGTATATATAATTAAAGAAATATTATATAAAATGTATATTTTTATATTTATTTACTGTTATCAATGACCCAAAAGAGTCAAAATAGTACATAATTTTTTTTTTTAATATTTAACTGTTTTTTTAAATACATGGCAGCAGAATGCATTACAATTCTTATTGTATACGTAGAGCACAATTTTTCATATCTCTGTATATAAAGTATGTTTATACCAATTCATGTCTTTATATATGTACTTTGGAAAATGATGTCTATCACATTCCACCATCATTGATAACCCCCTGCCCCCTCCCTTCTCCTCCCTATCTATAGTTTGTCTATTCCTTCCACGCCCCACCTACCCCATTATGGGTCAGTTAGGTTATATCAGAGAAAACATTTGGCATTCGTTTTTGGGGGGATTGGCTAACTTCATTTAGCATTATTTTCCCCAGCACCATCCATTTACCTCCAAATGCCATGATTTTATTATTTTTTATTGCCGAGTAATATTCCATTGTGTATATATGCCACATTTTTTTAATCCATTTATCTACTGAGGGGCATCTAGGTTAGTTCCACAGTTTAACTATTGTGAATTGTGCTGCTATAAACATTGATGTGGCTGTGTCCTGTAGTATGCTGTTTTTAAGACCTTTGGGTATTTGTCGCGACCCCTCGACGGCAAGGGAAAACACGACACAGGATTCTTCTTTCAGCAGTTTATTCAGGCCTTGATTCAAGTATCATCTTCTAGCGACTCGTCACCGAGCGCCCAAGCACAGCCTAATAAAGCCTCCCGCATACCAATCTTAAGCTGACACGTGGACCTTTCTCATAGGATGGGAAGGGATTGCGCGCCAAACTCTCCATATTAGGAGTTGTTTATCACAGGCCACAGTGGAAGCCGGCGCCATCTTCTAATGGCAGCCACGGTCTATAAGAATGGCTTACCACAGGTATTGACCAAAGAGAGGGATAGCTGGGTCAAATGGTGGTTCCATTCCCAGTTTTCCAAGGAATCTCCATACTGCTTTCCATATTGGCTGCACCAATTTTCAGTCCCACCAGCAATGTATGAGTGTGCCTTTTTCCACATCCTCTCCAATACTTATTATTGTTTATCTTCATAATAGCTGGAGTGAGATGATATCTTAGAGTAGTTTTGATTTGAATTTCTCTATTTGCAAGAGATGATGAACATTTTTTCATAAATTTGTTAACTGATTGTATATCCTCTTCTGGGAAGTGCCTGTTCATGTCCTTGGCTCATTTATTGATTGGGTTATTTGTTGTTATGATGCTTAGTTTTTTGAGTTCTTTATGTACCCTAGAGATTAGTGTTCTATCCTATGTGTGAGAGGCAAAGATTTGCTCCCAAGATGTAGGCTCTCTATTCACCTCACAGATTGTTTATTTTGCTGAGAAGCAGCTTTTTAGTTTGAGTCAATCCCATATGTTGATTCTTGGTTTTAATTTTTGTGCTATAGGAGTCTTATTAAGGAAGTTGGGGCCTAATCCTAAATGATGAAGATTAAGGCCTACTTTTTCTTCTATTAGATGCAGAGTCTCTGGTTTAATTCCTAGGTCATTGATCCACTTTGAGTTGAGTTTTGTGCATGGTGAGAGACAGGGGTTTAATTTCATTTTGTTGCATATGGATTTCTAGTTTTCCCAGCACCATTTGTTGAAAAGCCTATCTTTTCTCTAGTGCATGTGTTTGGCAACTTTGCCTAATATAAGATGATTGTAATTTTGTGGGTTAGTCTTTCTGTCCTCTATTCTGTACCATTGGTCTACCAGTGTGTTTTGGTGCCAATACCATGCTGTTTTTGTTACTATTTCTCTGTAGTATAGTTTGAGGTCTAGTATAGTGATGCCACCTGCTTTACTCTTCCTGCTAAGGACTGCTTTAGCTATTCTGGGTCTCTTATTTTTCTAGATGAATTTCATGACTGAATTTTCTATTTCTATGAGAAATGCCATTGAGATTTTGATCAGAATTGCATTAGATCTGTATAGTGCTTTTGGTAGTATAATCATTTTGATAATATTAATTCTGCCTATCCAAGATCAAGGTAGATCTTTCCATCTTCTAAGGTCTTATTTGATTTCTTTCTTGAGGGTTCTGTAGTTTTCATTGTATAGATATTTCACCTCTAAAATTGAGTACCAATTTAAAATCTGAAAAATAGCTATTTAATATAATATTTTTCTTCAAGATATTTTATCCATAGAAAAAGATAAAAATATGCTATAGTGGAGTATATATTTTTAACCAAAAATTTTAAGTTAAATATTTAAAAGTGAGTTTTCAAAGATATAATTGTAATCTAATTAAATATTTTGATAAAATCCTTATAATTTTAATGTTCAGCATTCTTACAGATGGCTTAGAATTGATATCACATTTTTGAATGTTTTATTTGGATCTGTCCATCCAATTCTTGAAAGATATAATTTGTAAAAATATGGCAAAGTATTCTCAGCCACTTTGTAAAAATAGTTCTGAAATCCTCCAGACAAATTAGAACACAAAAGGAAGCAATAAAATGGACATTAAATGAAATAGAGAAATGATACTGTTTTATTTTTGGTTTTTCAAGAATCTTTCATTCCTGGAAATGGAAAAATAAAAAAAGGATCTGATAGTAAGTGTAACGTTTCTCTCATCTAAGGGTTTTTGTAGTTCAAATCCTCCACACTCACAAATATTATCTGATTCTAGGCTCGATAGTAGCAAAACACACAAACAGTATGCATTAGCCTATGACTTATGCTTATTGAACATGTGGATCTGCATTTCCCTGGGGCTTGATTTCAGTACATGATGTCTTTGAGCTGAACACTGAATTCATGACACCTTGTGTTCTTCAACATATTTATTCCACACATGTGTTTGTAGTATACACAGGTTCCTCTGCAGCATGACTCCTAATAAAAGGATCCCTCTTGCATGAGTCTACTCAGAAACTTTATTCCAGACTGAAATCTAGGGGAATAGAGGAGATTTATTATTGCACAGTTACTCTTTTCCTTGAAATTTTAAGCTGTATTTATAATGATAATTTTATTTTATAATCAGAATGCACATAAAACCTGTTGATCTAATTGAAATGTGTGGTATATTTGATTATTTTCAAATATCTGAATATAGGAACGTAAATATTAACATTTGGCTTACATGTTTCTTTTTTAAGGTTTTTAAATTTTATTTTATTTTTTTGTACTTGTAGATGGACAAAATGCCTTTATTTTTATGTGCTGCTGAGTATCGAACACATGCTAGGCAAGGGCTCTGCCACTGAGCAACAGCCCCAGCCCTGGCTTATATGTTTCTTGAATATATAATCCGTTTAGCATTATTTGAAATATACAGTCTAGACTTATTGCACATTCTGATGAAGAATTCATTGTAATAATTTACATCTATCAACTAATTATAATTTATTAACTTGACTTTTGATAGAAATGCTAATATTTGCTGAAAAAATGATGCCACACTAAAAATATTGGATATGGTTTCAAACAAGAGGAAGAGGTCTAACTCAGGCACAATACTTACATTTATTTTCACTTTTTATTATTAATTAATTAGTATTAACAGATTAATCAATTAACCTGTACTCTTTGCTACTTGAGAGACTGAGATAGAAGAAACATGAATTTAATCTCAGCCAAGAAAACAAAGCAAGAACCACTCAAAGAAAAGAAAGGAAAAGGAAAGGAAAGCAAAGTGAAGGAAAAGAAAGAAAAGGAATGTTTAAAAAACAGTATTTTGTTAGTGATTTTATTGCTGTAGATTGCTTTGGGTTTATGGCCATTTAACAATATGAATTCTGCTTCTCCATGAACATGGGAGAACTTGGCACCTTCTAATGTGTTATGTATTTTCACCTTTCTGAAATTTTCATCAAGAATGGCTTTCATGTCTTTGGTTAACATTATTCCTAAGCATTTGTTTTGGAAGTTATTGTAAATGCAATTATTTTCCAAATTTAAACAACATGCTTGGATGAGGACATTCTCATCAAAAAATAGTATAAATGAATATCAAGCATAAATTTATGCCATCTGTCATCAATTTTTTTTTTGAAATACAGTGGTTTTTTTCTAATTATATATACTCCACATATATTATTCTGTTATTTAAAGATAAATTTCCAAGTCCAGCTATAACTCATGCTAGACAAATAATGATTTATTTTGGATCAGTACTCTCATCACATGTGTTTCACAGAAACAAATAACCTTTTTGCCCTTCTCATCACCACATCCCTTTCTTGTGATAAATTCATTTTTTGTGCTATACCTCTCTTCTCTCCCAGGTAGGCAGACCTTCAGAGAAATGTGCCTCGTAGCCATGTATGGGTAATAATTGGAAGGGTAGAGATGACATAGTTAGGTGATTGTCATATTCAGTTTCACACTTACCTTGAATGCTTCCTCCAAGTGAAGAAGTCAAGCCAGAAACACCATCTGACTTTGGTTGCCACCCTTACTCTTCACAATAATTTCTATTTCAGTAACCTCTTGTGTCACAGGAGTCCAGGCTTATTTAGGGACACTCTTGGCAATAAGTACAATGTGAAAGGTACTTGTCAAAATATAGAAAGCTTTATTTGCTAGGAACAAAAGAAAAAAATTCTGTGGAAAAGAATTTGTAGTTTTTAAAGAAACTATCATTTGACTTTCTTTAAAAAAAATGAAAAACTGAAAGGAAAGGAAAGCAACATCAAGCAAATAGAACAGAAAGAACAAAATGAAGGGCACACGAATGTTTAAAGAAATGGTCCTCAAATTGTGCTCTCAGTCTAAAGCAATGGCATCACATAAGAACTTGTTAAAAATGCCAGTTCTTGGGTCAATTGCAGACTATTGAATCAGGAATACTGGAATCAGCAACTAGTAATCTGTCCACTCACATGGTCCTGAGATGATTCTGATGCAGATGAAAATGTGATTAGTACAAAGCAAATCTTTTTTTTTTAAAGGAATTATATAGCTCAATGAATGAGGGTGTGTATTGAAAATATTTTTCACAATAGGCAATTATGATGTATTTAAACATAGGACTGAAATTCATAATTTTTTAAATACAACACTGATAGCATTGTAAATATTTAATCAGCTTGATTTAGAGTGAGACCAATGTATTGGAAGGTAGATAAAGCTAGAACATGAATACTTTTAGGAAGATAGGAGGATAGGGAAAAGATAAAGAATAGCTGGAGATTCACAGCATTTCTCAGATAATATGTGATCTTACAACAGAATTTTCTGGACACAGAATTTAAAACCAGACAAAATCAAATATAGGAAATTTTAGGTAACACAGCACATTGATGGTCGTGGGGAAATAGCAGTATATGTTCTTGGACAGAATTTGTACTACACTAGACAGAAAAACTAAGTTTGCATACATGCTTCAAAGTAAACTTTTAATATGGATAAAACAAACAAGAGTTATTCCCAGTAAACATCCTACATGTTGATCATTAGAATCTTATGTAGCTCAGTGGTAGAGTGTTTGCCTACCATGCATAAGGCCCTGGGTTTGATTTGATTTCCAGTATCACACACACAATCTCTCTCTCTCTCTCACACACACACACACACACACACACACACACGTGCACACACTCAACTAGAACTAATAATAAGTTCCATTTCTATTTTGTGGAATAGTTTGAGGTGCACTTGGTATTATCCTGGATGATCAATTTTTCTCTCCTCTCATCTCCAGCTCTTGCCATGAAGCCAGCCAGATCAGTTACTGTGATTATTACTGTTGCCACATTTTAAGGATGAGAGAAATGCTAAGTGTCTTTTCTTAAACATGTGCCTTTGTTCAATTTTACTATCAGGAAGAGCAGTGGCAGCAGGAATGCCCAGTCATAGTTTTCTAGTAAAAAAATCACATGGCCCAGGAAAATCTTGGCTGAAGGCCTTCAGTATTCAAAGAAGTATAGGTCAAGCTTAGAGCTCAAGTCCTCTCTTGGACACTGACTGGCTTCTCCTCTCCCTTATTGCACTTTATCCTTTTTCCCAATCTGTCCATCTGCTTCACCCAAACCTCTCCCAAGACAAGGTTGAGTCTCATTCCAGCTTCAAGATCTTTAGCTAATAAATATTCTGCCACAATAGGAAATGGCCCAGTAGTATCTCTGTTCACCCCCAACTCTCACATGGCCCATACATAAAGACTTTGATCTTCAATACTATTTTCCAGTAGAAGGAACTAGGATTCCATATCAGGAGAGCTCTGGAATATCCCACCATGTCCACAAAGCAACATGAACCACTGTGCTCTATGAGGTTCTACCTCATTTAAAGGTGTTCACAGAAATTAAGAAACTTATATCCTTCCAGATGCAGTGGTACATTCCTGTAATCCCAGTGACTTGGGAGGCAGAGGCAGGAGGATTGCAAGTTCAAGGCCAGCCTCAGCATCTTAGCAGGACCCTCAGCAACTTAGGGAGACCCTATCACAAAACAAAATATAACAAGAATTGGGGATGCAGCTTCACTGGTAAAGCACCAATGGGTTCAATACCTAGTACCTGAAAAAAAAAAATAACAGCAGAGTATAAAATAAAGTTACAGAATTTTTAAAATTGGAGAAAGAATTTTTGATTAGGTGTTTATAAAGTACATAAAATATTGATTGTACATAAAGTCTAGAATAATCCTTACAGGAATAATAATAATTAATTTTTAAGAACTGAGCAGTAAATTTGAATACCTTCCTCTCCCTACATGAAACCCTATCAGACACGAATAGAATTCAAGAGCTCTGAAGCACCTAGACCATCTTCTCTCATTAGTTCCAATCCTGGGGCTCCTGCTCCAATTCTGTGTCCCAAATGCCTTCACACTCCACAGGACCAAAATCAAGTGACATCATCTTCCTGCTCCATCTTCTGCCCAACTTCCTGCTGCCTCTCCTCCTTCCCCTTATCCCAGGGAGATCATGGCATCAGGCTTCTCTCTGGTCCTTTGCCTCTTTTCTTCTATCTCCGAATGTTGATTCTGTTTGTTGTTTCACTCATTTATTGAGATGCCTTTTCTTTATGTGCTGAGGATTGAAGAACACACAACCTTGCACAAGCTAAACACGCTATACCACTCAGTATACCCCCAGCCAGAAATATTTCATGGCATCAAAGATGCCTCAGTCAAGCCAGGCATGGTGATGCACTCCTGAAATTCAAGTGGCTGGTGAGACTGAGGCAGGAGCATGGCAAGTTTGAGACTAGTCTCAGCATCTTAGTGAGACCATATTTCAAAATAAAAAATCAAAGGGATTGGGGATGTAGCTCAGTACTAAAGTATCCCTGGGTTCAATACCCCATAGCAAAAAAAAAAAAAAAAAAGTCCAGTCATGCACTGGGGGCTGAAAGCATATTGTAAACAGCATGGCCAGCCTACTCTCAGGGTGATGAGTTCAATGGTACCACAAGGCCCTGAGCATGACAGGGAGTGGCCAGGCTTATGCAGAGAGAGTGTATCATGGGAAAAGAATAGGCAACCCAGCCTACAGCACCCAGGTACGTGGAGTAGAAACCCAGAGAATTAAACAATAAGAAATGCAAGAGGGCTATTTCAGCTATTTCCAGTTTCACAGGCTGTGTCCAGTCCAGAAAGGGTAGTCTGAAGAATGTCTGCTGACTTTGGCCATTCATAAGAGCATCACATGACATTGGATGGAATTATGTGGGCCAATTATTTCATGTAATAAGGCACAGAGGGTACAACAGGAGGAATGGAGGCCTGGGAAGTTAAGGGTGGGCCTTGCTTGGCTTTTAAGATGAGACACAAATGTGTAAATGAATATGGATAGGAATGGTAGTAATAGTAACAGAAACACATAGGGCACTTTCTGGTACTAGCCACTGTTCTATGTGTCTTTTGTGAATCAACCTATGATTTCCCCTTTTACAGACAGGGAAACTGCATGACTAGGTGGCTAAGTAGCATACACAAAATCTCCCTGCTGGTACGTTGTAGAGCTGTGATTTAGACTTATGTGGTCTGTCTTCCAGAGTCCTTGCCACCAACCACCAAGCAATTGACTCCAGGAGAATTTTCAGCCAGGAAACCCAGTAAGGAGAGATTGAAAGTTGGAGCATGTAATTGGTGCCTGAAGTGGGTGGTGCGATTAATAGAAAGGAGCCCTGTCTGGTGAGTCCCAGAGGATAGACCACATTTAGATCCCTTGAGACTGGGGATCCTGGACTTGGAGAGCCTCATTCTGAGCAGAGGAGGAAGGACAATGGCCTATGGCCTGACCTGGGGCTGGAAGAACCACAGGATAGAGGAAGGGAAAAGGCTTCCAGGCAAACTCAATGATGGAGTGAAGCTGGAGAGAGGAGAAGACAGGCAGACCACAGGGCTGATGGATAAGGGCCAAGCACAGGAGTCACAGGTGGGAGGGGAACCAGATATGGCAGTGGAGAGGTGGTGACTAAAAGGAAGCGAGGTGATCAGCAAAGAAGCTCCTCCATCATTTCAGCTTTCTCAGAGTGACCAAAAGGGACTGAAAGACTCTTACAGCAGTCTCTGAAGATGGTCTCATACCCACCCCTGGCCACTTATGCTGTAAGGTTCCTGGTCTTGGCCAGGTGCCTAGTAATGGGCTGGAGTGTGGACAGAGAGGAGTACTCACTTCTACACAGATGTTACAACATCAGTGGAAGGTCCTGGGTGAGTGATGGAAGGAGTAATGGGGGCACTAGGTCACATATGCTGCCTCAGGGTCCTGCTTGAAGGAGCCTAAAATGAGAAGAGATTTGGGCAGTGCCAGGAGGCCCTTTAATTATGCAGCTGCTTGGGGCAGCCCCATAGCATCACTAAGCAAGAAAGATGTGGGGAGAAGGTGGGCAGGGTGATGCCAGTCCCTATTAAGCAAGCTGACCACTCCGATGGGCTGGCAGTCAAAGAGGATGGGGTTTCCAGCCACAATGTTTCTCTATGGAATAGTGATCAGTGCTTGAAGTCATGCGTGAAGTGGAATAAGGAAGAGTGATCTATGTGGTTTGGAAGAGCCCGCTGGCCTCTCTTGCCAGCCTGCCCCACCCTCCCTTTTAAAGCAACTGGAAAACCTCCAGGATTCTGTTTTTTCACCCCTAAGTGGCTTGGGAAATGAAGTGCCAGGGCCTAAGTATGGTGACACTCAGAGAAGAGATTCTGAGCCATAGGTGGGGTTAGAATTTTAGAAATCACCCCTGTAGACATCAGACCTTGAGGTGCCATCTTTTTCTTCCAGGGGTCTAAGGCTTTACCTCAATGGAAGATGGCTGGGTCAGAAATGTTCAGTGAAAATAGGCTGCCAAAGGTGACCTGAAATAGCAGACCAGTAAACAGGGCAAAGCCCCACTACTCATTCAGGGCAAGCCATCTGCATCTGGAACCGGAGGCAGACTCAGTGCTAGTCTGGGGTGACCTAGAGCTCTCTAGAAGGCCTGTCTCACCTGAGGCTGAACTCACAACCTTAAGGAAAGATCTAAATATCCAGGCTAGAGACAAACCACGGAGACTCCACCAAATGTCACCAGCATTACCAGCCTCCGCAGTTCTATAAATGCACCAGGCACTCTAGACCTCTGTGCTTCTAACTATATATCCTTCTTTCTCCTCCTGACCTTCTCTCTCCACTTTCCTGCCTCTGCACTATCATTGTCTATTCTGACATCTGTCTCTTTGTAAGAATCTTGACAGCTTGCATGGACACTCACAGAAAGGCAAAAACAGGCCACTGACATTCAGCAGCAGTAGCACATTGAAAGTGGCAAAGAGACTGGGGATAAACCAAGCATATCCAACTGGACATTGGGTGGGGGGCTTGAAGTCATTGAGAAACACCATGGTTTGACCTCCTCTTCTGAGAAAAATGAAGCTACCAGTGACCTCTTCTGCGTTGCCACCCAGAGTGCCGTGACAACAACAGGGAAAGAAAGAAGTATTAAGTGTGACATCACAGAGGTTCCAGAATGAGAGGTCTGTCTGCTTCCAGTGACTTCTGAGAACAACCTTCCTCAACCCCACATACACACATGTTGTAGACTGGGACATCCTGCTCTTATGATGTTGGTTTTGTTGGAGCTTGTGATGATGTGATATGGTTTGTCCCCCAGAGGTTCATAGGCTGGAGGCTCCATCCTCAGTGTGTTAGTGTTGAGGTGGTAGGACCTAAGAGGTGGGGCCTAGAGTGAGGTTATTCAGTCACTGGGGATGAGGCCCTTAGAAGAGAGTAATGTATTTCTCATGGCCACCATTAGTTCCTGTGAGAGTAAGTTGTTATAAAAAGAGCAAGAGTCATCCCTCCCCAGGTTTCTGGCCATGTAATCTTTACCCTTTGCATGTCCTCCCACCATGATGCCATTCACCATATTGTGATGACCCTCTACAAAGTTCAGGCTGCCAAATCTTCGACTCTGCGCTAAGTAAATGTCATCTCTTTATAAAGTACCCATTCTTGTGTACTTTGTTAGAGCAACAGGAAGCAGGCTAATATAGAGTCTCTGGGGAGATGTCATGATGAGGAGCTGGCTGATTCTGACCACCCTTTCAGGCCCAGTGCTAATTGAAGCAGACAGTGCTCATTGCTCATCCTATCTCCACTTTTTCCTTTTTGTTGTAACAGAGTTCCAGCTTGGGGAAGGATGTAGCAATCTACCCAACTAAATAGTTTCCCACTTTCTGTCATTTCCAGGGTAGGCTTTATGACACAATTCTGGTTAAAGAGACATGTGCAAATGTCTATTGAGGATTTCTAGAAAATTTTCTCTCTTTTTAATAAAAGGGAAGATGATGCAGTTGGCAGAGCTCTGCCCCGCCCCCTTCTTTTTGTCTTGAAGCTCGACCTCTTGGCTGGGTTGCCACATGGAACCCTTGAGGCAAAAAGTCATGCTACCCAGACACAACTTATGACATTGTTGAGTCCCTGTCCCTATCCCCTCAACTGCCACAACTGAGATGCATATTATGAGAAAATAACTTTGTTTCTCTTACACTGACATATGTTATTGTATTGGCCACTGAATACCTCTGAGACCCTCTGTGTTCAGCAGATTCTTCCCACCATAGTCTTGGTGAGGGGCAGAAATTATTTTTTCATCAAAAACAGCCAAATACTTGTGGCTTCTCCTGCAGTGATTACAGAGGCCTGTGATCAGGTGACATCAATTTTATTCTAGAACTGCCACCACTAACAGAAGTTTGTGCTGAGATGCAGAAACTACACAGATGTCCAAAGTCCATATGTACTGCCCCCTTCCTCCAGCCATGGCTTTTTTTTTTTTTTTGGACTTGAT
Organism: Marmota marmota marmota; assembly: GCF_001458135.2. Taxonomy (NCBI): domain Eukaryota; kingdom Metazoa; phylum Chordata; class Mammalia; order Rodentia; family Sciuridae; genus Marmota; species Marmota marmota. Next base: position 17,738,797 of record NW_026000075.1, read on the forward strand.
ATTGAACCCAAGGGCACTGAGCTATATTCCCAGCCCTGTCTCACTAAGTTGCTGAGACTAGCTTTGAACTTGACATACTTCTGTCTCAGCCTCCCTAGCCACTGGAATTACAGGCATATGCCACCACACCTGACCAAGAAAAGTAAATTGATTATAAATAAATCATGGCTGGCAGCATTGAGACCAGGGCAAAAGTACAGTCAGTGTAGATAACAAATGATTGGTCAAGAAGGTGAGGGATGATTCAAAAAGAAATAAAATGCTAATAACTCCAGAGCACTCTCCTTCTTCCAACATTTTGCCAAGGTTACCTTTCTCCACAGACTTGTTCCTCCCAGCAAGGAGTTGTTAATGAGTATCCCTTGGATGGCTCCCTTCTTGCCTTTCTGGACAGATATGGAAAATAGGAAGAGGTACCTAGATAGCTCCCTTCCTGTCTTTGGGCCACATGGGGAAGGGGGTGACGTGAAGAAAGAAAATTTATGAATACTTCAGATCACTTTTGAAATCCTTATTAATGAAATGAATGTGCAAGACACTTAATTGTATGTTATTATCTATTGTATATCTGAAAAGTTTTAGAATATAGAGTCTCCGGCTTATTTTAGATATTTTCATTTTTAATTAGATCGCAACTGCTTATTGACAGCTGAAAAGCATTCACTATGTAACTCCTTAAAGACACTAATTTTTTTTTTCAAGTCAGAGGCTTTATGGAAATATTTTTGTAAAATTCTTCTCTTATCTGTTATTTCATTATCATCATATACATGTGTTTTCATATTATCATATATATGTACATACACATCTCTGTTTATCCAAAGAAAAATTTACTAATCAAAATACACACTAAATATTTTTCAAGCCATGTATCTAAAAGAAGGAATTATCCAGACAACCCCTGTCTCCACTTTACATAATTTCCTTTCTCATGTCTGAGGCCATGGGTTAAGTAACATTTTAGAGGTTCCTAATTTTAGTGTTCTAATTTTACCACCTCAGTTTCTGTTTAAGGTCCAATTGTTCTTTTGAAGTGTTTTTGTCCTTTACTCTTAATTTCTTTTTCTGGATACGTAGATTTTTAATCTCTGTCCCTCTGAGCTTGAGATCTAGCTTCTGTCTCTCTTCCTCTCTCCCTTTCTCCCCTACCCCCTTCTCTTTCTGTACACACATTAAAGTTTGTTTGTGAGGGTTTCTTGCTTAGGACATTGCACCTACCCTATATGCTACCACTCACTTCTTACATTTGCAGAAAATGCAACATTTGAGTAGTAGCCCAGCTCTATGTGCCTTTGGCACAGGCTTGCTCTATGCTGCACCCAGACTGAGACAGACTCCAAGGGCTCCAGTCTGTCTGGGGGAGGAGGTAATCTGACAAGAATAACTTAATAGCCAGAGGCAGCCTGCACACCAAGTGCAGAGTTGCCAGGACAGCAGAAATCTAAGTTTACTGTAAGGGATGAGCAGCTTTTTAAAAGTGTCTAGCTGCAGGGAATTAAAGCTTCCAGATGGTGGAATTGCAGCTGATCTGTATACAGACATCCCGCCCTGCAATTCCTCAAGCTATAATCCCATTCTGAGCAATTCTGGCTTTCAAATGAAAAGGTAGTCTTCTCTTCCTACCCTTTCTTCCTCCTTTCCATTAACACATGTGTAAGGCATTTTATTTTTAAGTGCAAATTATTGGTACAAAATGATTTATAAATAGTAGATATAGTTTACTTTAGAAAATAAAGAAAAAGACTCAGAAGACAAAATTATTTATTCCCTCAGGTGCACTTGTGCCAAATAGTGCAAATAATTATACCTGGCAATTTTCCTCTGAAAAATTATTTGTACACAATGTTCTCTGACAGCAGGAATACAGTGACCTGTTTTAAAAAAGAGATACTTGTAAAAGACACTAAAGTCCTAACTCAAAATATAGTAATATGCATGATCCTACCATATGGTTCCGCACTCTTGGCATTGCTACAAACTCAGAAAAGTTCATGAGATTCTGGGTGGTAAATGTAGAATCTTGATGTTCCAGAGACAGAGTTTTTTATTTCTTTACTTAAGGGTGCATTGAAACTGTCATCAAGCTTAGAAAATTGTTTTTAAAATATGAAAAAAGTGAAATATTTTATTCCTAAACAGAATCAAATAAATTATAAAGGGCGGTCAGCAATATATCATCTTTTTATAAATTTTAATAGCATGTAATCTTAGGAACATTTTATTGGTTAAAACATCCTGTTCTCACTGATTTGTACATCAAATCATGTATCAAGTTTGTGTAAATATGTGGATGAGTTTGTTTCCCTGTTGTTTTTTTCTGTATTGTTGGTCTATACTCTATACTTATTCTTTAATAACATTATATTAATTCTGAATTTTATAGAATGTCTTGATCTCTGGCAGGGAAAGCTACATACCCTATTCTGCAAAATTAGTGTGCTGGTTCTTAGTCATTTATTTTGATATGTTACTTAGGGCCATCTTCTTAAATTCTATTAAAAGTAAAATATGTTCATGATTTTGTTAAGTTGAATTTTGAGATAATGTAAGATAATCAACATATTTTAAAGATATATTATATATCATTTAAATGTTTTGAATATTTCAAAATAAAGGTCATATATTTTTGATACATTTATTTCTCAAAACATATTGCTTAACTTAGTGACACATTTTTAGTTATTGGAATATAAAGTTGTTCAATTTTAAATGTTACATTGCATACAGTTTACCATTCCTTTTCTGTTAGGTATTTTAAATGTCTCATTATAAAAAAATTTAGATTTTTTTCTTCTTTAACATTTACTTTTTATTGTCTTAGTGAACTATCTTAGAGAACAATTCTATAGTACCTCTATTATTAATGATGTTTGCTGTACAAAGTAGGTAACCTTAAATATGTTAATGTGGTTTCTTTTGATTCAATTTGCTAAAAACCTATTTTTATATCATAAGTACTGAATTATATTAAATATTGATGCTCATATTGAGATGCATTTTTCTAAAGTATTTTTCCTGGATTACATTGTCAGATTTTTTTGTGTTAAAACATTATTTAATGTTATCAGCATTATTTATTTTCACTTTAGTCACTTTCACTTTCTGATTTATTATTCAGGATGTCTGTATTTGATTAAGGAATAAGATTACTAGTTTTCTCTCTGTTTCTATTTCTAGCCCAATTAATTTAGATAATCAGGGACAAATCTGTAGTCTAAGCACACCAGGTATGTTGACCAATTACACTAAGAGAAACAATGCTATAAAACCACCATGGAGCATTTCATCAAAAACTGGAAAATATGGAGTTAATTATAGGTTATAGGAAAGAATTGACTTTGGCCCTGAGTAGGGGGGTGTTGTTTATTTACTGAAGTGCTGGATATTGGACCCAGGATCTTACATTTGCTAGACAAGTCCTATAACACAGAACTATTTCCTCAGTGGAGTTTGAGAAAAATATAAATGAGGAGTTTGGATTAGCTTTTATCAGCAAGGTCGTATATGAAGGGCTGAATATACTCATGGGACTGAAAAGTAGATCCATTCTTCTATTTTTTTTTTTTTTTTGAAAACTACCAAGTTATGATGAATGTGAATGGTACATTTAGATATCCCTAATCTGACATTCTCTATCTGGGCTGAAATCAAGGCAAATTCTGTGTTAGATCCTCTGAAAGTGTAAGACATTATTGATCATGATATAATTTCAAACAAGAGAGTTATTGAACAGAGTTTTCATTTTTGAGATAGAGAACAGTTTTTCAGTGACTAAGAAAGAAGTATCATCTAAAAAAAAAAAGAAGAAGAAATAAAGGATTCTCATGATACTTTAAAGCTCCAAGTGACCTTGCGGGGGGGGGAAGAATTCTTGTTAACTCTGCATCTGTCTTTATCTACAACTGTCATCCTGGTCTGATGCCTAGAAGAGAAGAGATTTTTGCTCTCAGTTAGAGCTAATTCTTTCTCTCCTTGTGTCTCAAATATGTTTGTAGTCATATACAAATAAATACATTTTTACAAGATATATAGATAGATATGCATTTATAAATTAATTATGTATTGTGAAAAGTCACACACATAATTTTAAGGTTATACTATCCCTTACTGTTTTAATACCAAAGCTTTAATTGACTAAAAAAAACAGTTTTTAAAACATCCCATTTTAAAAAAGCAAAATCATGCAAATTGAATTGTTAACAATGTGCTTTCTTTCAAGTACTTATATTATCAAGATTAGTGCCTAAATTCAACAATACAGAATTATGCAGAAAATTATATCATAAAATAAAATAACCTAAAATCCTACGAAAGCACTATAAAATATTGTAATTTTACCAAATATAGTTCAGAATTCCTTTCTTTAAGGAACAGAATATTACATAGTTTATATCTCCTAATCTTGACCTCTCTACTGCCTCCCCAGTATTAGCAACTGAATTTCAGTTGTGCCCAAACACTTGATTGTGTAAAATTAAAGTGAAGAACAATTCCTGACAGAAAGCTATAATGCACACACCTATACACATATATGATACACAAAAAAGACATAGTTTCTTTTGTTTATTTTTCAGACTGTTTTTCATTTCCATGATAAGTAATTGTAATTTTCATCTGTTTCTGCCTATTATTGTTCCATAACACATGAGAAATTTTTATCTTTTTATAGATGTTACATTTTCCTTATTTTATAGGAGTCAAACTGTACTTTTTTTCAAATTTTCTTTTCATTTGTAACTAATTTTGTCAAAATTATGTTTTTGTTTCTGACTTTAAAAATAGAGTTTTCATGTGTTTCTCCCAAATCTTTAATAAATTTAATTCCCAGCTCAATCATCTGTAGGAAGTTTTTTTTCTTTTATTTTGACCTTTATTTGTCTAATATTTTTGGAATTACTTATTATAGTACTTGATTAAGGTTTTATTTTAAAAATAAATTTAAATACTAATCATTTTCCTTTTGTTGATGGTAATAGAAATATTGAAAATAAATCAGAGTTAACCAATCATCATCAAATGGGGGAAATACTGGATCTAACATGTTGTACTGACCTTTTATTAATGAAGTTTCAAAGAGGTAATTGCATAAAGAGTCAATAGCATGTGTTTTAAATGAGAGAATCTTTTCCCAGTCTCTAGATTCAGGTGTTTTGTATGTTAACCCTTCTCCCCAGTATACTAACTCCGGCATGAATAAATCATTCCTCATTGCTCTGCACTCCTTGCCAAATACACATGCTGTCAGAAGCCAGAGTTCTGTAGAATATACTTCTGCCTTGCACAGTGCTTTGGAATTGGATATGATGAAGATATTCTTGTTCTTAAATATAACTTTGTGTTTATAATTGGCTGTTTTAATTCTTTGTCATTGATTATTATGTGCATGCAGTTAGTTGATAGAGGAGAAATTTCCCAAACATTATCTAATAATACCATCCTGAAAGGCGGCATATTCAACTTATTTTCATATTTATGATAGAAAATCCCCATTAAGTGCTTCCCTATTTCTGTGGATTTCATTTCCACTATATTCCCAAGGATCATACTTGTTGAATTAATGCCTTAAAATTAATGAATGGGTATTTTGGTTGTGGCAAACCAATTTTACAAGAAAAAGGCATCATTTTGAGCTTATGATAATGTGGGTGCCATATCTTATTTATTAATTAAAATGGTAAGTATTTTAGTTTCCTTTTATCTCACTTAGATGATTTCCTTTTGAGAATGGGACAAAAAAATAAGATATTTTCCTAAGGAAATAATATTTTGAAAACTGAATTTAAAGACACAAAATCATTATATTTATACTGGGAAAGCTAAATATATTTTGAACTACTCTTTACCTTAAGATTTATTGTGCATCATTTAATGAAAGTTCATTTCAGGAAGATGTCTATATTAGAAAAATATTTGAAAACAAATTTAAATATTTCTCTAAAGTTCTATCATTTTTTCCAGAAGAAAAACCTTAATTTTAAATAACAGAATAAATAGAAATATCACTTACCATACAAGAATGAAATCACAAAAGGATGAAAGTATTATAGCATCTATGGAAATGTTATCTTTAATTTTTATGGAATTATTCAATTTAAATTTTATTTCATTCAGATAATAGCATGCTAAGAATTTAACCTTTAAAATATTATATACTAGTACTGATATAAAAATAATAATTATAACAAAAAATATTTCAAACATTTACAAGTATTGACATGCTTTTTTACATTTCAGTAGAACAGATATATTTCTATACCCAGTTTAAAACAGAAACATCCCTCCCTTCCCCACCATTGTTGATATTTTTCCTTGTTATTTATTCCCAGCATGAACTGCTTCATGATTGATGAAACCCAGCAGGCTGTTACAACCATTCAAAGAAGAAGCTATGTCTTCATTTATACCTTATTAACTTAAATGCCAGGGTTCATAGGCATGTTACAATTGCTAAATTTCAATCCCATCAACCAAATAGGAGAGGGGGGAGAATAAATACTTAGCCAGAAATATCTTGATATATAAATATCCATGATGCTAGTTATAAAAGATATCTATCCAAAATACAGTCTTCACCATCTGTGATTATAAATCTAATGGCAAATGTCACACAGTTACTTGGATTATTATACTTAAGAACCAATACAAATGTAATAATACCTCATCTCTAGTTAGAAATAATAAAGTTTGACCCCACTGAAAGTGTTTTTTTTTTTAATTTTCACCCACAAACTACATAAATTAATGGAAATTTAACTGTTATTGTTTCCAATACTATTTTCATGATCTTATTTTATCTAGCTATCTCTCTTATTCTACATCCTTAGAAACCCTATGTTCTCCCTCTGGAAAAACAGATTGTACATAATCTGCCACCATTTTACATACTTCAATTCTATTAATTTGTTCAGGATGCTATTATTTTGGGAATTTCCTCTTTTTAGCATTGTGACAACTAAAATCTTTCCAGTACCTCAAGGACCAGTTCAGAAGATTAGTGTTACCTATAGAATATCTCAGTTCTGGAGACAGAATTGTTCTCTCTCTCCTCTCTTCTCACCAATTTCATATCTGTATCGATGATAATATTTTGATTAAAATTATATACATTCTAGTCAAATAAATATGCTTTGAGTAATATTTTATTCTAAGGAATATGATAGTCATATAAGTAATACTCTGTTATTATATAATGACTACATATATTATTATATAATAACAATATTTGATGTTTTATTATACTATATATTTTATTATATAATAAATCTATAATATTTCATAATATTCTGTAATTATTAATCTGTAAATTCTTCCCTTCAAAGAATACAGATTGAGACACAAGTAAATATTCTTGTGCATTTTAAGAGCAACAATAAGCAAACGTTAGAAATTAAGCTTTCTTTGTTTGCTGAAGAATAGCAGGAAATTATTATTGTTGAAACTTAAAAGCCTAATCAAGGTATTGCCTGAGATAAAGCTAGGAAAAAAGACTAGGAACATATTATGAAAGATCTGTATGATATATTAAGTAGCCTGGGATAGTTCACATAAAATACTGAAAAGTTATTGAAGAATTTAGAGCAAGTGAGGTTGAAAAGTTGCTGAAGGAAAGAAGTGATATGAAATAAATAATCGCTTTAACAATACCTCTGGGGGAAAATGAGTATAAATCAAACTTTAAAAATTTAAATTAAATTTATTTAACCAATAAATCAAAATAAACAATTGTTATTATTAATGGTATCAAGTGATGTTTCAATATGTATAAATTGTGTAATGTTTAAATAATTTTAAAGTTGAAGAATAAAAGAACAAAATGAGATGGATAATTCAGAATAACTTAGAAGCAGAAATTAAAACAATAAGTACTTTATTGCATATGGCTGACAAACAAAAGGCTTAATGCCCTTCTGGACATTATACCTACTCTTTTTGAAGTGACACTGTAAAGGTTTTTCTATAATCTATATAATCCCTCTGTTTACAGCTACATTTTAGCCTCTTATTCATTCAGCACTTTAGTCTCAATTTAAGGTTTTCCTCTCCACTCTAAATCAATTCTAATGAGCTATTCATTGACTAACCTATTCTTAAAGCCTGACTCTATTTTGTCCCAGGTTAAATTGTCCCTGGTTAGATTTTTATTTACAATTTTCTCTCCTTTCAACTAATTTTTCATAATTGACTCATCTGCTTGATTTCAACAACCATCAAACTGAAATATTGCCCACTTAGTTGAATTAATACTGAGCATCTTTCAGAATTCAAGTCCACTTATAGATTGCTCCCCTCCCTGCCAATCTAATCAGCCTAGCTTCCTGCTTCCTGCTCGAATCATATGCTTTTATTCTACTTACTGGATCTTCAATTACTATTATCTATTTATTTCCGGGATATTTTGTTCACAGTTTACTCTCCTTACCTATTGTTTTAGTCAGCTTTGCATCACTATGACCAAAAGACTTTATGAGAACAACACAGAACAACATTGGAGAGGAAAATTTTATTTTTGGATCACAATCAGTCTGAAGACAGCCAAGTTTGGATGCAAAGTGAAGGAGAAGGCAGAAGGGCATGGAAAAGAAAAACAGCTCAGAACATGGCAACAAGAAGCAGAGAGATCCACTCAACAGGAATAAAATATAAACCCAAAGGATCACCCCTGTGACTTACCTCCTCCAGCCATCATTACCACCAATTAATCCATCAGTGGAGTAATCCACTTGATTTCCATTAAGGCTTTCATATCCTAATCATTTCATCTCTGAAAATTCTTATATAGAAAAGGAGCTCTTGGGGGACACCTAATATCTAAACCGTAACACTTATTTGTTTATTTTGGCACTGGGGATTTAACTCAGGGGTGTTTAACCACTGAGCCACATTCCTAACCCTATTTGTATTTTGAAACGAAGTCTCCTTAAGTTGCTGAGGGTCTTTAAGCTCAGTTGATGATGCTGGCTGTGAACATGTGGCTATCCTGCCTCCTGAGCTGCTGGCATTACAGGGATGCACCCTCATACCAGGCCATAACACTTAAGTTTAAGTTAAAACATTTTTAAATCCCTCTATCTTCACCACCATGGAACCACTAGCCATTTTTTTTTTTTTTTTTGGCCTGAGCAGCCAAGGTATTGTTGTTATCAAGGACTGATGGAGAATAGCAGGAAGAGCAGATTTGACTTGAAGGTAAGAGAAAAGAGAAAAATAATTTTGAGATGTTTCATTCCCTGTGTATGGATATTTCTCCCTTGTAACATTTCTTGTGCTTATCTCTCGATAAGAGATATAAGACTAAGCACTATCCTGTTGTTAAGAGACTGAGCACTGTCCTATCCTTAAGAGAAAGAACTCGGGAACTAGGTTGGTTAAGTTTTGTTTCAGTCAGCTTTTTCAGTGCTGTAACTAAAATACCTAAAGAGAACAGTTTTAGAGCAAGAAAAGTTTATTCTGGGGCTCATGGTTTCAGAGGTTTTAGTACATAGATATTCAACTCCATTCTTTTGAGTCTCAAGGTGAGGAAGGACATCATGGCAGAAGTGTGTAGAAGAGGAAAGCAGCTGGGAAATGTCACCAGAGAGCAGAGAGAGAGAGAGAGAGAGAGCGTTCTACTTACCAGGACAAAATATAAACCCCAAAGGCATACCCCCAATGACCGACCACTCCAGCCACACCCTACCTGCTTTCAGTTTCCATCCAGGTAATCCCTATCAGCATTAATGTACTGATTTGGTTAAACTCTTATAAGCCAATAATTTCATCTCTAAACTTTCTTGCATTGTCTCATACATGAGCCTTGGGTGGGGGGGCAACCTAATCTAAATCATAACAAGTTCAAATCTTATTCCTTCATTGATTCCGTGGATAAAATTAATAATATTATACAACTTCTCTGATATTTCTTTTGTTGAAGTGTGTGTGTGTGTACACACTGAACACGTAGTCATGTTGCATAATAATAGGGATTCATATACAAATTTGTGATATATAAATGGGCTAAGGCAAGCTCACATCAAAGAAGTTTGCTTGTGGTAATAAGTGCATAAAAATATTAGTTACAATTTCCATTACATTCTACTACATTGTTGTAAATAATGCTCTGTAAATGGAAGGTAAGAGACAACTAATCTTAGAATTGAATTGAACTGAATTGAAATAATACCTTCAAACTTGAATGGTGGTATGATAATTATTATTATTAATACATTATTACTCATTACTTATTTTTACCTATCTATGCCTAGACTACTATCACAGTTTGTATTTAGAATGTCCCCAAAAGCTCATGTGTTAAAAGTTGGTCTCCAGTTGATGGCCATATTGGAAGATAGAAGAAACTTTAGGAGGTAGATCCTAACTGGAAGAGGTGGGTCAGGGGAGACATACCCATGTAGGCTATATTTTTTCCCTAGAAACTTTCTCCCTCTTTTTCATAACTTTCTGATCACTACAACAGGAACAGATTTGATTTACAATGCCTATGAGATATTATTGTCAGAGTCTCAGAAATAGTGGAGACAGTTGACCATGGACTGATTGATACATCTAAAATAATGAGCCAAAAAATCCTTCTTTAAGATAATTTAGTTTAGGTATTTTGCCAAAGTTTTGGAAAACTGACTAACAGGAAAACAATCATAATCTATAACTATCAATATTGTTATATTTATTCAAACACCATTTCTCTCCTTACCATTGTTAAAGTAGACACAGTTGAAAAATTTCTTGGAAACTTTATTAGGTTCATTTTAAAAATAAGAATGTAGCGACTTTTGTTTGTGTTGTTTTCAATTCAATTTTTGTTTTTATTCATTTTAATAAATGTCAGTAACTCTTCTAATATACACACTATTCCATCTCTGTTTTCATATATAGTTGTATTTAATTCACAAGAAATACACATCATCTTTATTTAAAACTCAAAAACACCACGTTTGGTAAACACCACTACGTGTTCACTGAGTATACACTTCAAAATTTGAAAAGATTACATTTTTCCTGCTGCTGTTTTGAGGCACTGACTTTGGTTTATATAACTATTGCTATTTATGTTTCATAAAAGTAGATTCTCATAGGAAACAAAGGGTGTAAGGCCATACTCCAAATATTTTAAAATGTGTGCAAAGAATGCCTGTTTAATTTTCAACAGCGTAAGTGTGAAATATTCTTTCTTTCCCCTGAGTTTATCGTCTAGCTCTGAAATATTTATGACAGAGGCAAGAATAAAAATTAAAAAATCTGCTAAGGATGGAAAATTAAAGGTGCTGAAATAAAGTTGATTAATTCTGAAACAGAAGGAGAACCCAACATTAAAACACAAACTCTTGAGTTAGAGGTAGAAATGTGCTAAAAACAATAATGCAATTCACTGGAGAAACTTCATTGTCTGTACTATTGGTTTACTTAAAGAATATTAATAGAAAAATATGAATCAATATTCATTTAATTTTGAATAATCAGAAAATTTTATATAGGCAAGAATTGCAAAGTTAGTTCACACATGCACAGAATAGCAACAACTTATATCCATACGTATCCTCAATTAACCTTTAAGATTTTATATCTAGTGGGTACAGCTTGTGATCTTTACAATATGTGTTCTTTTGTGTCTTGTCTTCAAGTTTCTCTGACATGCATCAAGAAAAAGCAACCACAGAAATATTTTTTTTTAGGATGGTATGAGAAAAGTGTTCTCTTATGGCTGGACAGAGGTAAACTGGTCTCCTGTGGAAATCAGTTAGTTTTTGCATGTGAAGAACATTTTAGCATAGCCCCAGCTACCACTTAATTGGAAAGAGTACATAGAATACAACTGTAATGAGTACAAAGTCTGTGTTCTAAAATATGTAACTTATAACTCTTGAATTGAATTTAAGTTAGTTAATTTCCACTTATATTTGAGAATGTTATACTTTGAACTAATGATGAACTGAATACAAGTTTTTTCATATTTCCTATCATTATACACTATGCTCAATTGAGACCTAATTAGCAGCTTTACAGCATCTTAGTAACTAGAGGAAATAGGGAATATGGTTTATTATGGTCCTCTGTCCATCACAAGACTTTGATCCTTTTGCCCTGTATTTACACCTCTAATGATTCTAGTGCTTATTTTACACTTATGTCTCCATCTAATTTTTCTCAGCATCATCCTCATTCCAAACATATTTTTCACATTGAAAATCTCACAAGTGCACATTTTTTTTTTCTCTGAGGGACATAGAAAGTATTGAAATATACTTTTACACATCATTTTTAGGATCCTCCAAACTCTTTGTATATGTCTTAAAGTTCATATATCTAGTTATCTTACAAGGTCACTGGGTTTTTTAAAATTTTTGGTACCAGGGATTGAACCCAGGGGCACTTAACCACTGAGCCACATCCCCAGCCTTTTTAATATTTTAGTTAGAGACAGATCTTGCTAAATTGCTTAGGATCTCACTAAGTTGGTGAAGCTGGCTTTGAACTTATGATCTTACTGCTTCAGCTCCTGAGCCAATGGGATTATAGGCATGAGTCATTGTGCCCAGCTTCATCGATTTCTTGTGACATACAATTGTATGGACTTGTCCAGGGGCCTTTAGTCCACCAGACTTTTTCTTCAAAAGCAAAGGCATACAGACATTCAGAGAACCGTTAGTCTATCTGAGTTTCCTATTTCTTCACCTCCTCTTGCCTCAATTATTATCCTATATGTAATTTTATTATTTACTTAGACTTCTTTCAATTATTAGGATCTTGAAGACTTTGCCCATAAATTGACTCTTCTCTATGTGATAAGAAATTTAGTTTTGAATGTATATTTTCCCTAACCCCCAGCCCCCCATGGATATACTTCCTAAACCCATCTAGAGCTTGAATTGTGGCCCCAAAGATATGTCTGTGTTTTATTCCTTGGAAATTGTAAATGTTATCTCATTTGGAAAAGTATCTTTGAAGATCTGATTAAGCTAAAATCTTGAGATGGTTTTCCTGAATTGTCTGTATAGGCCTTGGATACCATTATAAATGTCCTCATAAGCAAGAGAAAGAGAAACAAGGCAGAAACACACAGAAAACAAGGTCTTGTACAGATGCAAGCAGTAGTTGGAGTGAGGTGGCAACTAGCCAAGAAATTCCAGGACCCACTAGGAACTGACATAAGAAACATATTCCACCCTAGATCCACCAGAGGAAAAATGGTCTTAATAGCATCTTGACTTCAGACTTCTAGCTCCCTAAATTGTGAGAGAATAGATTTCAATTTTTAAAGTCACTTTATTGTGATTTTTGTAACAGTCACAGGAAACTAATACACCTCTGATTTTACTAATTATTGTTTTTTGGTAATCTGATATAGCTAAATATATCTTTTAATATCAATGCCTGTGCATGTATATGTGTATACGTGTGTGTGGGTGGGGAGGGGATGTTCAGCTTTTGCAAAGATAATGCTTTAGAGATTGTGGATTCTGTTATGAGTTTGGAGATGTGTTGAAAAATTCTGTGCTTTAGCTGTGCGGTAAGCAGAATAATAAGTATTTCCATGTCTTAATCCCCAGAATCTAAAACTATTTCATAGACAAAAGAAATGTTATCATTTAGTTATTAGGTGTCCCCTCAAACTCATGTGTGAGACAATTTAAGAAAGTTTAGTGGTGATATGATTGGGTTATAACAGCCTTAACCTAATTAGTGTGTTAATCTACTTGAATGGATTAACTGGTGGTAATTATAGGTAGGTAGAGTGTGACTGGAGGAGGTAGATCATATGCTTTTGAGACTTTTTTTTGTCCTTGTGGAGTGTGGTCTTTCTCTATTTCTGTTTCTCTGCTTCCTGATTGTCATGTCCTGAGCTGATTCTCCCAATAATACTCTTTAGCCATTATGTTCTTCTTTACAAACTTGGACCCAGAGGAGGGGATCTGGCTCCCTATGAGCTGAGACCTCTGAAACCATCAGTGCCAAATGAACTTTTCCTGCTCTAAAATTGTTATTATCAGGTATTTTGGTAGTAGCAATAAAATAAAGTTAATTAAATAAACAGAGAGAAAGAATAGAGAATTAAAATATCAGATGAAACTGGGATAGATAAAGTAGATTTTTTAACAGGGGAAGTCCCTGGGATTACTGTAATTACAAGAATTTAACCGTAGAAAGATAGGCACAGAAGAGTATGTATAGTCAGAGTGACAGAGTAAGATTAAGACTTGACTGTCCACTGCTAAAAAAGATCATAAGCCAAGGATTTAGGGTATCCTCCAGAAGCTGGAAAAGGCAAATGACCAGATTCCCTCACACTGCCTTCAGAAAGCCATAGTGACATCTGGATTATAGCACAGTGGGACCATATTAGGCTTCTGAATTCCAGACCTGTAAGATGTTGTAAACATAAATTTGTCTTGCTTTTAGCCACCACGTTTGTGGTGACATACAAAAGCTGAAATATAAAACTATACAAAGGATTTTACCAGTGAATAGGCACTGATAAAAGTGACCCAGTAAACATGTATATGTAAATCTCAAAATGCTGTTTTGCAGACAGTTTGACCTCAAAGATTGCAGTTTCTGTTGTCAGTTTGGAGATATATTCAGAAACTCGGTTTCTCTCCACTTTAGGTTATTTATACCCTTACTCAAAGGCACTCACTATTCATAGAAATTATACATTGCCCTATGAGAAGTGTATATTAGATTGGAATCATTAAGGAAAAAGCATTCTCTAAAATTTTATCAACCTCTATCTTCTATTATCACAGAAAACAATTCATTCTCATCTAGTTGTCCTTCCACCCTTAAATAAGAAACTAGGACAAAATACTATGTAGTGTTATTTTTTTTTCCTCACTCTGGTGGGATAGATATTTAAGTTCCAGAAATTTCTATTTTTTTTATTCATTTCAAGTGATTACATTTATGTTCTGAAAGATTATTCCCTCCTCCAGCCTGGTCCATGAAAGTTGAGCTATCCTTAAAAGGAAATTTATAGAATTAAGTAATCCTTGTTACAAATTGAATGGTCTGCTTTCCAATTTCAAATCTTTTTCCATTAGTTCATGTATATCAGTTGTCTGATATTGGGCACCAGGATGACCCGATAGAAACCCTAGGGAGGACAGAAGCAAGCCCAAAATTTTTTATTTTAAATCTAGTTTGACTCCAGGGACTGATTTGTTTCTCTCTGGCTTTCTAAGAACTCCAAGCTTATTTAACTTTGGCAGTAAAACCTGGCTATTATTTCCTTAGTTATCATTTTCTTACCAATGTTCATTTTCCATCCAGAAAACATGAAGAAAGGATATTGCTTTCCTTCTAAGCCAGGAGAAAATAATTTTTCTTCCAGTGCAAGGACTCTTGGCTTGGCCAAGAATCCATTTATCATTTACCACAAACACAGTTAAATTAAGCTTAGTTCTTTCAGAAACTCCAAAGCTGTTGAATCTTCCACCAATTCTCTCAAATCTATCCAGGACACATTCTTAAGTGTGCTCCTCATTTTTTCTGATTCATAATTCCCTCTTTATAAAAAAGTAGTTAAAGTATTTTTAGAAAATTAATCATAAATTATTTAGAAAAATAACCATATTAGAAATCAAGAGTGTAGGGTCATATAAATAATAACCTCTGTTCCCACTCTAATATTTATCCATCCAAACCAGCACAAATTCACAGAGCCAAAAACTAGCTGGATACGTAAGCAGATATCCTACTGGAAACTGATCATTTTTTTAGTTAACATAAATGTATAAACAGCACTTCATATTAATAAATTTATATTTTAAGTGTCAAAAAGACTAGTAAGAAGTTCTAAAGTTGAGAGATATTGTAATCAAAGTAGAAAAGGAAAGTTTTATGCTTCATGATGATTCAACTAATTGTGATTTCTAGAAAAATCATGTGTTAAGCAACACTAGAAATATTTTAAACTAGTTTAGTAATTTATGTATTCATAATTTTGAATTGTCTTTAATTATTTTACATTTAAGAAAATGTGGTAATTACTTCAGTGTGCTACTGAGGATTGGATCACCTTGAATACATACTCCACTTAATTAACATAGTATAAGAAAGTGACTTCCCACTTAGAAAGTGAAAATTTGAAAGCCTGGAGATATTAAAAGAGAAAAAAACAGAAATTCTGATATGGAATATTTATAACACATTTAATAAACCAATATAAGTGATTTGATGTTGTAATTTTTCAAGAATATTTCAGTTGATTGTGATTTATTTTTATATAAATGAAGATTATTTATAAAGAGTTAAATTTTAAAACAATAAGAGTAAAGAAAAAATTGTCCTTTTTTTAGTAGTGATCAAGGAACTGTAGAAAATGTTAAGGGTCTCAGATTAGTTAACCATGACTTGTTACTGCGTTTATCGATCATTTTCACTGTGCCAAGATTAAAAAACTAAAACACAGTAAGCAGTACCCAGTGCTTCTCCCATTAAAAGACAGACTGTGAGAAATTAAATTACCACAAAGAATTTTTCAGGTGCCTTCTGACATCCTCACCTTGAGTGATCCAGTAGTATTTAAGATTTAATACTGTTATATTGTGAAATCAATTTCAATCAGGCATCAGCTATTAATATTCAATCAAATATCAATTAAACAATTTAATATGTTTTTATTTCTACTATTTTATCCTAGTTTACTCTTTTTATTCTCAACATAATTTTTACTTTAGTTGATTCAATTGTACACTAAACTGACTGTAAAGGCACATATCCAAACACCATTCTTTATATCACATATGAAATAAATATTACATAATTTCTTTTCTACCTGTCAATAATCTTTTGAGATTCTTTTGACAAGCCTCCAATACTATGTGGCCTTTATAATCTAAAAGTTTTCCAAATAAAATTGGAACAGACTTCTATTTAATATTTCATCACTCATTTAGGGGTTCAGCTTGACAGAAATGTAGGCATCATGGGCATAACTGCCATCTTGCCTGCAAGGTGATTCTGGAATGTATCTCAAGCCAAATAGGAAAAGCATAGTCATTAAGATAGTCAACTCTGAATGCTGTGGCTGCCACTGATGCTCCAAGTATTTCTTAAATGACATTAGATCTGCTAATATCTTTTCAAAAAGGTCAGTTATGTGCCAGATGGCCACAGCACATAATTGTCCAGCTTAGAATATAAACTTGTTCTTCCTACCTTGGGGTGGGGAAATCAATACTTCTTGCTGCTGCCCAAGATATGTCTACAGTAAACTGTACTTTTTGCAATCTTCAATCTGACTGCTTCTTAATTTGGTCTCACAGCAACTTTGGTGATCAGTTCTTATACACCTAAACTGGAATTTTCTGAAACACCCCACATAGGAATGTACACATTGATGTGTTGAGTAGCCTTTCTACGTAATCCTACATGCCTATAGCGGGTTGCTCAAAATATATCAAAGCAAACAGGTAGTGGACTAAAGGCCACTACTGAATTCCTTACAATTTAATGGGGCACATGACCAAATTTTGCTGTGGAAATTTGTTGGAAGGCCTGCTCTGGTTTGCTTCTAACACTTATAGGAAGCTGACAGCTCCCAATTAATACAAAAGAGACAAAATAAATAGATAAAGAGTTATTGTAAAAAGAAGAAAAATAAAGAGAGACCAAGATTCTGATTTCTTACCTGCCTAGATCTCACCCCTCCTTTGCTTCTATTCTCTGTACAGTGACTGAAAGAAGCTTCTTTTAAAATTTCCTGAAAGTGTATCAACCCTAGGCCAACAGTAGCTTCTAACTCCTCTTTAAAATGGCAGGTCTTTCAGAGTCAGAGATCTCCTTGATTATGGGCAAATGGAGCTTTAACAGGCAGGATAAATTTAGCTGGATATAGGGCAGGGGATTTTACAATTGTGACTGAAAAAGTAAAATAGTGAAGGAAAACTATTGTCAATTAAGACAGAAGACAGTGGCAGCAGTATTAATATGCTTTTCTTAAAACTTGCACTTTTAAGAACTGCAGCACAAGGTCAGAAATAATGAGCATGTATTTAATATATATAGCAGTTGGTTATCACTAATACCATTTTATTGAGTATACAAAATGACTAAATAGTCTTCGACCAAGCGAAAGCATGTAGAGATATCCGCCAAACTAAAACATACCAATCATGGAGCTTCTATTAAGGCCCTGCTGAAACAAATCTGAATTTAATTTAAACTCCACAGGAAAGGGTGCTCTTTGCTCTTCCACTGCTGTTTTTGCCTCAACACCAAGGAGGAGGCTTCTTATCAGCCACCTGCTCTTCAACATACTATACAAACTGAAAAGCATATTTTGTCTTTTTACTTTTGGATTTTTTAAAAATCAAAGTTCATGATCAAGAACTGCTACAGAGATATCACACAAAAAGAGAAAGTGTGTAGTTTTCTTAATATTTTCAAACAGCCTAAGCAGGAAAGGAAGATTAATGGGTAAAAAATTTGACTTACACGTTACACTTTAATGTCACAAGCTAATTTTTAATGAGTAAATATCCCAGTGGAATATTCTGTCTCCTTTAATTGTGCTATGCATACAACTATTTTAGAAATAAATTGCATTGCATAGATTCTCTCTATGAGTAAAATTTTATTTAAGAGTTATATAACATTTCTTGAGCTAGGGAGGCACTAAAGAAGACTACTATATTTACATGAGCTTAATTAAAGTACCATTTAAAACATTTAAAAGCTAAGTGTGATGGCATAAATCTATAATCCTAGCTATTCTGGAGGATCATGAGTTTCAGGCCAGTTTGGAGCAATATAGAAAGACCCTATATTAAAAGAAGAAAAAAGACGGATGGAAGGAAGGAAGGTGATATGAGTATGTGGATATGAAGATTGTTTTACAGAGTAAGTGAGAAGACATGGGAATAAGTTAGTATTTGACGTTTTTCCCTAAGAAATCATGGGCATGCATCACCAATATAAGCAATAATTTATCTGGTGAATAATAAGGAAGATTCTTAATGAAGACCTTAAATTACAAATAATAGATTCATTAAAGCCAGAAAATGCAGATTTTATCATATGACACAATAAAATATTTACCAATAAGTGTATGAGTTCTTTAGTCTTACAATATTAGATTTAAAAGACTATAATTGGCAACAAACTCAGCATCTTTACAAATTGTTTTGAATGAATCTGCAGCAACTAACAATGGATGTATAATTGCATGAAGATATATTGATTCACTGTGTGTGATAATCAAGAAGAGTGTACGCCAAAATTGCCTAATAAAATTTTATAATAGTCTTGGTATGTCAAAGGTAACATGATTATAGGAAATTATTTCCAGTTTTACTGTATGAATCAGATGGATTCATAAAATGTATAATTTGAAAAATTAATTAAAGCTTGGCCAGATGTTTAAAGTTTTGTGGAATTTCACACAAGTGGCTAGTGAACCAGTAGGTAATATATGCTTTAATTAAGTAATTCAGGTTCTAGTTTTTTTTAAGTAAACAATTCAGTTGCTACTTTAAAAAAATTATTTCCTTCTTTTGAGTCCAATTAATTCCAATAAAAATACCAAACATGTGCAACAAATTTGATTTTGAATCCCTAACAAAAACACATGTATTATAAATTAGTAAGAAAAGTAATTCCTTAGATATTTCTTGGTAAATTAATGTTAAATAAATAGAATGAATTTGCTTTATTCATTTCAATAATTAGCAGATTTGTTTTATATTAGCTGTTTTTTTTTCTATGACTATGAAGTATCATTCTTTCTAGTGGTAACATTCCACCAAAATATCAGGTGTGGTGTTTCATGTGTAGAATCTCAAAGACTCCAATATGTTACATAGCAATAAAAAACTAATCTATGATTGAAAGTAAAACATTCATTTGGCATAATATTTTTCTTCATGTTTACTCTATTATCTATCAATAATTGATATTCAAAATGAACAAATGGTATTGTCATAAATATGCAATCTCAGAGACCTGAGAATCTTAAGAAAGACACTAAATATTTAGTCTCAATTTTTTATCTCTTTTGTTTTAGTTTGAAGATCTTAATTGGCTTAATTTTTAATTCTAAGATAAGCAACAATTTATTTCATAAAATACAAAATGTTTTAAGAAGCTGAGCAGAGGGGTTGTTATTTTAAAATTTTTATTAGTACATATTAATTGTATATATTAATGAAATTCAGTGTGATATTTTTATATGTAAATAATGTATGCACTGATCAAATCTAACCTCTTTTTTTCTCCCTGTTCCTCCATGTACTCCCCAATCTCCAGTCATCACTTTTGCATTTTCAGAAAAACTCAGAATGACACGTACCATGTGATCTCTCGATTTTTATTTTTAAAAAATCTTGTGTACTTGCATTAATCTAAAATTGTTAAATAAACTGATCAAGAGTGACATTTATGAAAATTATGTTTTTATTAGATGCAACTTTAATCAGCTATTATAAAACTGATTAATAAGGAAGTATAAGTGGAGAAAATATGGAAATGTATTTATAAGAAAAAATATAAAATAGAAGTATTGATTAAAATGATCATAATAGTCACATATTCATTTATTATTCATTAGTCAGGAAGAATAAGAAATAGGATCTATATATTTATGAGACTAATTAACGTAAGACAAAAGGATGTGAACTGTTTTTAATGCATAGTGTAAAAATCCAGTGAGTGAAAATGTGAAGTAAATATAAAAGTTGGAATTTTGGGAAAGTAGTTTTATGACTTCTTTGTCCACTATATCTCAGAAAGTAGCTATAATATGGGATCCTTTCTCCTAATGAATTGAATAAATAGGAACAGGAGGAAAAAAAAGAAAAAAGAACACTCTCAAGTTTTTCTTTAAGAAAAATGTTTTTATAAAATATGAAATTGTCTCATGTCTCTTGTTATCAGAGAACACTTCAACTATACATGCCTTTTGAACTAATTGAGCTCATTACTATGTAGAAGACTTGGTATCCACTCAGTCAAGCTTTTCTTTTTGAGATTATACTGCACTTTGAATAAAGACTGAATTTCTGGCACAATTTGTTGTGAGGTAAAACACTTTTTTTTTTTTTCTTTTTGGGAATTGAACTCAGGGGCACTTAATCACTGAGCCACATTCCAAGCAAATTTTTGTATTTTATTCAGAGACAGGGTCTTGCTGAGTTGCTTTAGGGCCTCACAAATTTGCTAAGGCTGACTTCAAACTAGCAATCCTCCTGCCTCAGCCTCCCAAACAATTGGGATTACAGGCATTGTATTGAAAGAAGACGCTTCATTTTTGTGGGCATAGTAAAACCCACTCTATATTTGCTTCCTGCCATACAGGGTAAAGAGGAATATCATAACTCCTGACCCAGGTATTTAGATCTCCTACTAGCCAGAACAAAAGGCTAAGCTTATTGTCCTGATTATATCGTTGCATTTCAACTCCCAAAGTTCTTCATAATTATGTTTTTACAAAATTGCCAACATTATTCGAACCTATTCCTGAGTTTATTCATTATTTATTTATGGAATGAAAAAAGTATTGTTTTCTATAACAACTGTTTTGATTTTGTTGTTTTGGGTTTTAATTTTAACTTTATAAAATTCTGGTCAGTGATTATTGGTAATAACCGTATATAGGTTACCACTACTTTTCAAAAATTAACACATCTTTCTAAAGGATATTTCAATAAAATTATAAAATTTTAACACTAAGTGTAGTGATGAACATAAGTGAACATGTAAGATTATATATTTAGCATAAATCAGGCTATCAATTTCTTATACAAGTTTCAATTTTCCTTTCTTCTTTTTTTTGGCTTTTCAAATTCATAAAGTTATATTTCTATTGATTGCATCCACCCAAGATTTTTCTTAGTTATAAATTATAGGTGAGAGTATTTTGTACTTTGGCTATCATTTTTTCTTTCTCTTTTAAGGCCTTGTTTCTACATGGATTTTACCCCTTCCCAAGTAAATTACCACCTAAATGAAAGGCTCTTATAATCAAACTATAAAATATTAGCTTTTGAATTTTAAATATTAAAGAAAGACAAAAATATTAGGTATGTGGGAGAAAATATGTGAATTGTGGGAAGTTTTCTGTCCAAATAATAGAAAATGATGATACTCTGGACTGGGGAAAGGGTAAAGTGGAAATCAAAAATTCTTTTTCCTTTGTGTTTCTTAAAGAAGAGATTCTATGAACTTAAATCCCAATATAGTGGGGGAAAATACATGTTGGCTATTTCAAGAGTGTCTGAGGTACTAAAATAAAAAACTATATGGCTTAAGTATTTTGACTTAAAATATAGATTAGTTGTGAACTACCATTGGCTTCTTCACATGACACTATCTTCCCCAGGCTTTGGCTAATTGGGATACAAACTCTTGGGCTCCAGGCAATAGACCTCTAGCAGGTAGGTGCTGATGAGAATAATTAAAGATAGAGAGGGGTCAACTTTTTGAGGTGAAAAATTACAGAAAAGGAAATCTAGAATTGGATCTCATTCATATATAATTTCCATTGTTGAAAATCATGTTTACTATGTCAGCTCTATTCTTCTTTCAGCATGTTTTCCCCCTCCTGAATGTCGTCTTTTTCTGGTTTATATTTGTCTTTAAGGATTTGTCTCCTTAACAATTTTAGGCATATTTTAGGAAGCAAAGGCATCTTGGGAGGTGAGTTGTCAGTTACATTTATCACTGATACATTTTAATTTTCTCAAGGTTCCATGAGATGAAGTTTACATTTTAAAAAAGTACTTGAATGTGTGCCAGCAATATCAGAGTAATCAGTTAAATCCAATCCTATTAAATATCCAAATTTAGGACATAACTCTTATGCCTTTTAGTACTGTATCTTTAATTTGTGTATGAAGAAAATAACATTTTCAATGAGGTCAATTTCAACCAAAGAAGAAATCACCTTGCCAAATACTATTCTGCCAATTTTCTTAATTCATTCAGAGGTTTTATCAGTTGGCTCAGGTTTTCATAACAAAATACCACAGACTAGGTATCTTAAAGAATAGAACTTCATTTTCTCAAAGACCTGGAACATGGAAACCCAAAATTAAAGTGCAAGTAGGATTGATTTGTGAAGAAGTTTCTCCTTTTGGTTTGTAAACCAGTGCCTTCTGGTTGTGTGCCCATATGACCTTTTCCCCATGCTGTCAGAGAGAAAGAAAGAGACCTCTTTTATAAGAATGCCAGGCCTGTTGGATTAGGAACCCTCACCCTCACTTATAACCTCCTTTAACACTAAATACTTACAAGACCTATCTTCAAAAACAGTTACATTGGACTGGGGTTGTGGCTCAAGCGGTAGCGCGCTTGCCTGGCATGTGTGCCGCCTGGGTTCGATCCTTAGCACCACATACAAAAACAAAGATGTTGTGTCCACCAAAAACTAAAAAATAAATATTAAAATTCTCTCTCTCTCTCACTCTTTAAAAAAAAAAAACAGTCACATTGGAGGAATTCAGTATATGAGTTTTGGAAAAGCAGAATTCAGTCCACAGCAGGGAATATTTCACAATTGATAGAGATCATGACCCCAGCCATTCAGTACCCGCAAGAATGACCACAGCAGTGTCAAGAAGGCCTAGTGAAATCTTTACAAAATGATTTTTATTTTAAATATAATTAGTTTAGTGACTGTTTTGGCCTCATTAAGCCATAGTCTAAATCTATCTAGTCTTTTAAATATTGTACTCTATTAGCTCCTCAGTAGTAATATTTAATTCCACAATCTTAAAACTTATCAAATTAGATTTACAAAAAAATTATGTATAGAATAAAAGTAATAACTCGAATATTTCTCAGCTGGATGCTGGTACAATCTACAAGCAATAACTGTAGTCTTCATGAACTATTGTTCTTGAGAAAAAAGATCAACTGTATCAATGTGGATTAAATGAAATGCAGACCATAAGAAAGCTCTGATTTCTTTTCATTAGTTGAATATCTAACTTTCTAATTAAAAAGTGACCTTTTTATTACTGATATAGCTTATACTATTACTGATTCTTAGAATAGTCTTATAATTTTCCTTTATTTTGGTTTAGTATGATCAGTTCATCAAATTTAATGTATTTTTTATTTAAATTTTCAACACAATGTGTTGGCATTTATTTACAAGGTTAAGAAAAGTCTCACATTTAAGAAAATACAAAATTATTTATGCAAATACTTAAATGTCTTTAAAGACTTTAAAACTACTGATGTTTCAGTTAAGTTTATAAAAGTTTCTTGTCTGAAAATAATTCACCATCAAAATGTTTTTTTTTACCATTTGCCTAACTCAAATCAATGTAGGGCAGTTGAGACTGGACAACTGAGGAATTTTCAGGAAGCTGGTTCATTTAGCTTCACTGGTCCAGAGCGGCTATTGCCTAAAAATAACTCTGGACCCTGAATCTGGAAATTCTTTTAGATTTATACTCAGTGGCGTGGTTGTATGTCAGAGGGTGGGTACACAACAGTTACTCTTTGTCCCACATTTTTAAGCTAGACAGAGGTTTCACAAGTTTTATATGCAAACCTGGCATTTACAAACAAGATTAAGCTACAAAACATAATGCCTTCTGCAGAAATTCTTGCTGATATCCAGTTGACACCCTTTGTAAAAATCTTTCTGATGAGAAGAGAAGCTTAATTATAGCAAGGGTCTTTTGGGTGGGGATACCTGGTCTGCTTCAAATTCAGCCTGCCAGTAAAGAGAATGAAGCTGAACAATATTTGTCAAAGAGAGAGCCTTTGAACTCCTGACATAGTCACTAAACATAGGACATACTGGGTAGAAGCAATGTTTCTAAAGTGATATCTGAATTTTAAATCAGAGGAAACTGAATAAGGTGAATTTTAACCTATTTCTCATCATGTATTGGATACATGACATGTTATAGATACTGTGGCAGTTGAAAATGTTACTTTTCTTAGTCCATAAAGCAGCCAAGCAAGGAAACCATCATTATCCATTTTGCAATTAAGATATCATTGTTGCCATGAATAAGAAAAGAAACATATCATTTTGAAATCTAACAGTCTACTATTTCTAACTACAGGTGTTACCCTCGCCGCCCCCACCACCAAACTTTGCCAAATTATATGCCTTTACTTTTAATGTAAAACACATCTTCATTATTTGTGTTCATTAGTTACTTGGTATGCTATAGACAAGAGGGGAAATTTTCAGTTACAGTCCCCACCACTGTTATGGAACATCAATTCTATTTACTTACTGTACTTATACTAGAAAATGCCCTAAAAAGAAGGAAAGGATAAGAGTGGAGTAAGAAAAAGAGGGATGAAAAGACTAGATTAGGAAAGGGGAGTCCAATCATTCAATTAGAACTTTGTCTAATTTTACTCATGGCAAATTTCGAATAAAGATCTGGGCAAGGAAAAGTATTAAAAGTAGTCTAAATTCCTTTCATAAATATTTTAAATGTGAGAAAATAGTATGGAGAATATAAAGTTGACATAATATTCAGAGTTCAGTAATTACAATTGGATTTGTCCTTTGTAATTAAGGTTCATTTTTTTATCTACCTTCTTTTTATAATAAAAGCCTATTATTTTTATGACATTTAACAAAATCCAATTATCATGAACTTTAGTAAACCAAATTTTGAAGTAATTAAACCTCATTTAAAAGACATATTTTAAAGTCTTGATATAAATATGTTTCGAATTTTAAAAAGATACAAAAAATCAGAATCCTTTTTATTGCTAAAAGGATAAATAATTTTCCTTACTGAGATATGAGTTAATGTGAGCAAAATAAGTATAGAGATTATAATGTATTATATATCCAGGTATTTATATTTTTCATTATATTGTATACATTAATTTTTTATGTGCAAAACTACATACTAATGTTGCTATGCGTTTAGAATATAAGTCTTCCACTTTAACAGATGCGGCTCTCAATTGATAAAAGAATAATATGGAAATTGGGACAACCTATAACCAAATCTGAGTTCCAGATTCTACTCTTTCAACTATTTACTACAATGGTACAGATAGGACAAGTCAACATATTGAGTTGTTTTATAAAACTCTTGATGGTAAACATTCATCCAGAATCTTAGCTCTGACTATTAATACAAACTACCATGGTCTAGGTGTCTTAGAAACAACAGAAATTTATTTCCCACTGTCTGGAGGCTGAAAGTCTGAGATCAGGGTGAAAGTATCGACCGTTACCAGTGAAGTCTTTCTTCTGGATGACAGCCTCCCATCTTCTTTTATCCTCACATAACAGAAAGAGATTGAGAGAGTCTTCTGGGTTTCTTTTTATAACAGTAAAAATCTCATTCATGAGGTCTCTACCTTCCATTTTCTCCCGAAGGACTCGTGTCATAATATCATCACATTATTTGTTTTTAACTTTGAACATATCAATTCTTAGGGGGATACACAGATTCAGTCCATTGCACAAGCTATTATAAGAACACAAGGAGACCAGGGAAAGCAGTTATTATATTCCTGACACTCAAATAATATTGATTGTTTTCTTGTTTCTATCAGCTCATATGATGTCAAGACACAATACCCTTAAACATCTATAATCTCTTCATTGCTTATTTCTTTAAGCTATTTCTAAAAAAAGAAAAATAAAAGTATTTATTGGTTTAAGATTTTTACCTCATATTATAAACAGAGCTTTAAATGTGATTACACATCTAAACCATTCATCGAAATTAAAAGAAAGGCATTTTTCTTTGCCCATTAACTGAGATCTAAAAAGTTTAATGAAATTCTCCAAGTTAATTTAGCCAAAAAAGCAGTAAAGGTGGGTGTCATCTCAATTATTTGACTTCAACTAATTTCTTCAATTTCTAATGCTTTATCGTCCAAGCAGATCTAGTGCTCTCTAAATAATGGAAGAAAATATGTGTGAACAGTTAAATCAGATTAAAGAGAATTATGTATGATTTGAAAGTGAAGATATAATGAGTCAATGGAAACTGGCATTTTCTATCAGAAATGCCATTTTTAATGTATTTTAAATGATTTAGGAAAATTGATGTAGAAATTGGATACCTTGGTAATCATTTTCTTAGAAGAAATTATGAGAATTATGGATCAGGCACTTCAGGTGGTAACAAAAATAACATGAAAGCCCTCACTACCTTGTATATCATTTAGTAGGAATCTAGCCTGATATTTTCCATAAAATTCAATAGTGTTTTTTACTCTCAAAACATTAGCAAATGAACTGATTATTTTGAGGACATTGATAATCATTGGGTGCTTACCTGATAAACCTCATTAATTTTGAGAAAATTAGATTATGCTCACTAGTAAGGCTGCACCACTGCCTTAATTACAACAAAATTTCTCCCATTATTCTCAAAATAGTTAATTATAAAGTAATCTCTAGAAAGCATTAGACTTTTTTGAAATCCATATGAATTTTATTTATCAAATATGTTCTAACTACTAACACTTAAATTTATTATTGTTCAAAGAATTTTCAAAATGTTCACTGAAAGCAATATGCTGCTGAATATATTTAAGTAAATTTTGTTGCCTTCAACCATTTTAAAATAACTTTTCCTCAGTAAAATTTAACATAGCAAATATTTATACAGAACTTTTCACTAATATATTTGTTATTATGCTTTTGATCATAAATATGATAAATACAAGAAAGAAAAAATAAAAATACAAAAATTAAATTATATGAAAACTTCAATGGGTCCTATACCTCAACAAATATTAAACTGTGAATAGGTACTAGAAAATAATTATAAAATAATATCATTATGACTATGAGGCAAAAATATTCTTAAAATTCAAAAAACAGAAAACAGAATAAACTAAAATAATAATTATTAAATAAATAAATAAACTAGACATCATTACAATTTTCAACCCTGTCTCAAAAGATATCATGAAGCAAAAGAGAACTAGAATAAAAAAAAAACATTGACAATGCACATATATGAAGAAAAGACCTTATTAATATTTTAAATTTAAAATCATATAAAATAGTCACCTTTGTGTATTATTCCACTCTTATAAATTATACCCTGAATAAGTAGAACATCATTTTATCCTGGTGGAATAGTTTTTAGCCCTATGATCTATCCACATTTAAATATAGCTCATAAAAATTATGCCTTATTGTTTATGATAAAAAATACCAAAAGTTCAATTCAAATTTGATCTTTGGAAAAATTTGGATTACAAAGTTAATATATTAAAACCCCAAAGTTAGATAGATGTTGGCTGAATAGTCACTTGAAACAATTTATTTAAACCTTGAGTTTTACCTTACTTTTCATAATTATAGACTCTCTTTTTTTTTAGGAAATATAAGTGATGGGAGAATGAGAAGTCAATAGTGTTTATTAATTTTCCAATGAGTTCTCTGTATTTACAGGTGATGGTTAATTGAAAGGTTTCCAGTCATGACAAGGGAAATAACATAAGTTATTTTGATAAAAATTTGTGAATTTTAAAATTTTAATTAGTATCCTGAATGTTGACCAACTTAAATACTAATTTATCTCTGGCCTTTTAACCTCAGATATGAACAACATGCTAGAGTGAAATTTAATTCCAATGCCAAATTTTTAAAAATTAAAATATATTTTTAATACAAAAATTACTTGTGTATGTGCAGAATTTTTATTAAGAGCCATGAGAACACTGAGGACATCATCTGAAGGAAAACATCTAGCTACTCACACTTATGTCTTAAGGAAGTTATCAATGATCAGATAGACATTTAGTTAGGACAAGAAACTCTACTATGCTAATTTCTATCACTGACACTAAGAAAGACTTAGATGAAACATCTGAAAGAGAGTTATCATTTGAGGTAAAACTCCCAAGATATGAGATAGGTTAAGCAATCTGAATGTTATTGATAATTATTCATAGTTATTAATAAGTATTTTTTTAAGCTGCATGGATCAACATATAGGTATTGAGCTGAGAATCAGAAAACAAACAAACAAACCAAAACCTCACATGAAGCAAAATAAAGCCACCAGGTTGTAACATTTGGAATAAATTAACGTAGCAGAGTTTAACAGACACTTAAAGGCCTATAGGGAATTTATCCAGTAAAATAACTGAATGTGCACCTACCTTTATTTGCTTCTGTGACTCTTCAAAATATGTGTGGATTTTATCTACCTCTTATTCTAAATAATTTAGAGGCTTTTTAAAATATAATTAGTCTGATAAATTAAGCAACTTTATAGTATAGATCTCTACAGGTCCTAGAGATGTAATAGACACAAGGTTTTAAAGTCTAAATCTCTCTTGTTATTTCACACACAAACTTTTGAATGTAATATATACATATCAATGTTTTCTCTGAACAAAGGATTTTATAGTTTTATTAAATTTGCATCAGATCCTAAAGTTCATAATTCAGATTTAAGATAACTTCAGTATATACCTCTGGGTTTCACAATTTTAATTTCAAAGGGCAACCTGATTTGCTTTATCATTGAAACCTAATGGAGCCTGTGGTTTTTGTCCCTGACATTACTTAAAAGTTAATAATTACAAAATCAAAATTATGTTTGGCTTTCAGAAATATTTGCATTACTTTTCTGTGGCTACCTAACAAATTATTAGAAATTCAGTAGCTTAAAAAGGAGCTGTTAATTTTCTCACAGTTCTGTAGGTCAGATTTTCAGTGGGTTTGTGTGGTTTCTCTGCTTAGTGTCTCACAAGACCTAAATCACAAGTGAGATTTATCTGTAGGCCATAAGAAACAATCTACTTTAAGTTCAGTGATATTGTTAACAGAATACAAATTAAGAATACACACACACACACACACACACACAACTTGGAGCTGCCCTCAATGGAAAAGGAAGACCTAAAGAAGTAGCTAAACCTGTTTTTTTTTTTTTTTTTTTTTTGTAACTTAGGTTGAACAAAGGGAAGCAGTTGTTGAAAAGTAACTAAATTATGTGAGGTGGCCAAAGGACGACAAGAATTATTTTAAGAAATTCAGTATGTACAGAATTCTCCTGGTTATGACTCTCCATTGAGAATATTTCTTTTCTTCCAGTATAGGGAAATCATCTATTTTCACATGTGAGTTATTTTTATCTTTTAAAATATTTGATGAGAATATTAATAATTTTTAATTAGTTTATTATATGATACATATTTATTTATTTATTATATGATACATAAAAGCATACGAGGAACTATGCCTTTCATAGTCCAATAGATTTCAAAGAAAACAACATAAGCACCTTGAGATGGTGTTTGTGAAATAAGGTTTAATGAAGAATTTTTATGTTTTCATGTCCCAGGTCCTGTGATGACAGTCTAGACAAACCCAATTCCTCATGGTGTTTTGCCAAACTCTGTCTCTGAACTCTTGAGGTGAGTGGATACAGAAACTGAGAACTCTGATCTGGGAAAACAGGGCTGGCTTCCATACACAGTACAGGCAGACACCAGTCACATGAACTAAACTGAGCCTAAAAACATCTGAGGAGGGATGGGGTTGTGGCACAGTGGTAGATCACTTGTCTAGCATGTGTGAGGCACTGGGTTTGATCCTCAACCCCACATATATAAATAAATGAATAAAATAAAGGTCGATCAATGTCTAAAAAAATATTTTAAAACAACAACAAAAGACATCTGGAGAAAATTAGGCATGGTGAGTATTTAACTCGGGGAATACAAATCGGGAGGGCTGGGGAGAATCCAGGAGTAATGATTAATACTATGGAAGCCAAAGATGACACTTATTTTTTTAAAATTTTATGCCTGCAGCATGCAGGACCAGGCATACAAAATTTGAATCTGAGCAAGAGAACCATCTATGTTCAACTACTGACTCCAAGAGCCTGGGAAACATAGGTGTTGAGAATTTGAATGGACAAGTGTGTCCATACTCATGCTCAGACATTGACCTGGGGAGGTTGGAAAGAATGCAGGACCAGCTGCAGTAGATCAGGAACCTGAATTGGCAGGTGAAATTGGACTCAGGGACAGGCCTCAGAAGGCCATGGAGGGTGGAATCTGCAAGGAACAGAGGCAGTGTGGAGCTGGCTTCTCCATTTTACCAGTGGATTCCTGGGGACACTCCTGAGGTATAGTCTTCCAGCATAGTTAAGCATCTGATGAGCTCTAAAAGTACCTGGATTTAGTATCCTGAGAGAAATCGCTGTGCACTAAAGTACCTGGGGACTCACTAAACCTAAGCCCCATGAATAAGGGCTCCACCTACAGGTACTTATCTCATGGAACCTAGCTATGGCTTCACCCTGGAGCAGAGCCCACAGTATTAACCATTCTAAACTTCATCTTCTCACCAAGAAGGGAAGCAGAGATTTTTAAAGTCCAACTGGCATCTTGGTGAGCAACATAATAAAAAGAAAGGAGTTGACAACTCGCAGCCCTTACTGTTGTGTCCAGTACATACCTCCAAAAGAAACAGAAAGACAGACAGTTGACAGACATCAAATGTATATTGTCATTGACTTTTTTGTCCACCGCAATGGAAACAAATCCTTAATTTTGCACCAAGATTTTATTTTGTTTTGTTTTGTTTCTTTGTTTTCCTAGTGTGCTGCATAATTCTATTTTTTCTCCTTCCACATGACTGCCACATCATATGTCACTTTTGCATTTCCCACATTCACATATTGAAATTGCAAATCCTCTTTTACCCTCCTATCTCTTCATTTTACCTCTTAATTGTATTCTTAGCATCTCTTAGCATTAAATGGTTTATATAATGCCAGACCCAATGACTAATACTATAGTAATGATTAATACTATGGAAGAAGAACATTTATGTTTTTTTATACCAGACATAATTCATGATTACTTAATGTTTTTGACAAGGAACACTGCTGATGCTACCAACTTAGTTTATTGTGCAAATTACCACTGCAGATGTCATAATAGGAAACAAGTATTTGGTTTATTGTTATATATTGTTTATATAGGTCATTGCTATTATTTGACTCCCCCTAATCTGTGTGGTACTGGAAACCAACAGTGAGTTCCCAAATAGAAACCTGCACAACAAAACATACTCATAAAATATTTCATGAAGAATATATAAAGAATAAAAATGAAAACCATGATAAGGAAAATGTACACTACAAAAATAGTCAAAATTAAAATAAATCAAAATAAGAAAAAAATCTTTAAATAATAACACTCAATTGGACTAAATTTATTAATCAAAATACATAGGCTGACAGACTGGATTCAAAAACAAGGCTCAACAATATGTTGTCTCCAAAAGACTTAGCTCATAGACAAAGACATTCACAGAACAAAGGTGAAATAATGGGAAAAAAATTATCACACATATGGATCTCATAAAATAGCAGGGGTATTTATTCTCATATCAGATAAAGCAGACTTCAAGCCAAAGTTAATCAGAAGAGACAAGGAAGACCACTTCTTATTACTTAAGGGAATCATGCAACAACAGAAAATAACAATCATATATATTTATGCCCCAATCAATAGAGCAACTACATACATGAAACAAACCCTTGACAATTTTGAGAATCAAATAGACCACAACATAATAATACTTGATGACTCTAACATGCTTTTCTCATTACTAGATAGATCTTCTACACACACACACGCACAAAATACTCAATAAAGATCCTAAAGAAGTAAAATTTGTGATTAATAATTGGACTTAATAGACTTATATAGAATATTTCATCCATCAATGACTGGATGCACTTTTTTCTTAGCACCAAATCATACATCTTCTAAAACAGACCACATCTTGGCCACAAAGCAAATCTTAGCAATTACAAAAAAAGAATAGACATAATAACTTGCATTCTATTGGATCATATATGGATCATAATGGAAATAAATTAGAAATTGATGATAAGATAAAATACAAAAACTATTCTAACACCTACAGACTAAATAATTCACTACTAAATAATGAATGGATAGCAAAAGGAATCAATGGTGAAATTAAAAAAAATACTTAGAAGCAAGTAAGTATAGACATTCAACATATCAAAATCCCTGGGACACTAATAAGGTAACTCTAAGAATTTGTAGCATTGTACTAATTCATTAAAATAGTAAAAAAAATAAAAATAAGTAATCAAACATTATATCTGAAGGCAATTAAAAAAAGAAGTCAACATCAAAATCTATATAAAGTAGGAAGTAACTAAAATCAGGGCCAAAGTCAATGACATGGAAACAAAAATATTCAAAACAAAAACAATGAAACAAAAGTTGGTTCATTAAAAACATTAAAAAAATTATAAATCCTTATCTGCGCTAACCAAAAAAAAAGGGAAAAAATAAAATTTTTAAAACACATTTTGAAAAGGCAAATATTACCACAGACTACTGAAATAGTATAATCAAAAACTATTTTGAAAACTCATACTCAAAAAAAAAGAGAACATTAAGATATTGGAAAAGTTCTAGAGACATACAACCAACCCAAATTGAACCTGGAGAATATATAAAAATTTAAATAGACCCATTTCAAGTAAATAAATTGAAGTAACCAGCAAAAGCCTCCTAACAAGCAAAAACCCAGGACTGAATGGATTCTTTGCTAAAGTTCTACCAGATCTTGAAAGAAGAAATAATACCAATCTTCCACAAACTAGTCCACAAAATAGAAAATGAGGGAATTTATCTAAACACATTTATCAATATCACTTTTATACCAGAACCAGACAATGATGCATCAGAGAAAGAAAACTTCAGACAATATAATTGATGAACATAGATGCAAAAATTTTTAATAAAATACAAATTGCATAAAAACATATATAAAATAGTGTACTATGATCAAGGATCCTTACAAGGATGCAATGTTGGTTCCACATACAGAAATCACAAAATCACCTCAATAGATGCAGAAATAGCATTTGAAAAAATACAGTATACATTCATGTTTAAAACCGTAGGAAAAATTGGGATAAAAGAAACATACCTAAATATTATTAAAGATATACACAATAAACCCAAGGTCAACATCATTCTAAATGGAGAAAAATTGAAAGCATTCACTCTAAAAACAAGAATAAGACAGGGCTGACATCCTTGACCAGTCTTATTTAACATAGTCCTTGAAACTTTACCCAGGGCAATTAGGCAAAAGAAAGAGATTAAAGGGTTATGAAGAGTAAAGGAAGAGCTCAAACTATCCCTGTTTGCAGACAACATAATTCTATATTTAGAAAACACTACAAACTCCACGAGAAAACTTCTAGAACTCATAAATTATTTCAGCAAAGTAACAGGATATAAAATTAACACCCATAAATAAATTACATCCCTATACTCTAGTGACAAATCAGCTGAAAAAAAAAATAGGAAAACCATGCTATTTGCAATAGCTTCAAAAGAAATAAAATACTTATGAATCAACCTAACAATAACAAAAAAAAAAAAAGGCGAAAGACCTCTACAATTAAAACTACAGCACACCAAAGAAAGAAATTGAAGAAGGCCTTATAGGATGAAAAGATTTCTCATCTTCTTGGATAGACAGAATTTATATGATCAAAATGGCCATACTACCAAAAGAGCTATATTGATTCAATGCAATTTTCATGAAAATTCCCATGATGTTCTTCATAGAAATAGAAAAGGCAGTCATGAAATCCATCTGGAAAAAATGAGAGACCCAGAATTGCCAAAGCAATACTTAGTGAGAAAAGCAATGCAGGAGTTACCACAATAACAGACCTTAACTTATGTTACAGAGCCATAGTAACAAAATCAGCATAATATTGGCACCAAAATAGGCAAGAAGACCAATGCAACAGAATAGAATATATGGAGACAAATGCACAAAAATAGAGTTATGGTGTAATAGACAAAGGGACCATAAACATATATTGGAGAAAAGATAAATTCTGATGTTGAGAGCCACAGCCCAAGGCAAACTTCCAGCTGCCAGCTGATGATTGGCTTACAGCGGCCCCAGCAAACTTCTAGCTGCCAACTGATTGGCTCCTCTGCGGTGATGCTCATTGGGCTGTTTCCCCGCCCTTTCAGACCACAGAGCTGCTCATTGGGGGACATTTTGGCTCTGCCCACTCGACCCAGCCAATCGGCCTCAAGAGCAGGAGGAGGTGGGGAGGTGGAGAGGTTTGTGGGAAGCCTGTGGTGGCAGTTGGGCTCTGAGGGTTTTTCCTGAGGAGCTGTGTGATGCGGTGTGTGTGTTCTAAAAATAAAGTTCGTTTCTTTTGACAAGTGGCTCTTGAATTGTGCCCAGCCGGACTGTGGCATGGAGACAAATGCACAAAAATAGAGTTATGGTGTAATAGACAAGGGGACCATAAACATATATTGGAAAAAGATAGAATCTTCAACAAATGGTGCTGAGAGAAATGGAAATCCATATATAGTAGAATGAAATTTAACCCCTCTCTCTTACCCTGCACAAAAATCATCTCAAAGGGGATTATATACTTAGAAATTAGATCAGAAACACTTCACCTACCAGAAGAAAATATAGGCCCCAAACTTCAACATATTGGCTCAGGAAGTAACTTCCTTAACAAAAATCCCAAAGTACAAGAAATAAAATCAAGAATCAACAATTGGGAATGGCATCAAAGTAAAAAAAAAAAAACTTCTTCACATCAAAGGAAACAATCAAGAATGTGGAGAGAACCTACAGAATGGAAGAAAATCTTTGCTGCCTGAACATTACATAGAAGATTGATTTCTAGGATTTATAAAGAACACAAAAAAGCAACACCAAAAACTAACAATAACCCAATCAATAATTGGGCAAGGGAACTGAACAGATACTTCTCAAAAGAAGAAATACAAATAGTCAACAAATACGTGAAAAATGTTCGAAATCTCTAGAAATTATAGAAATGCAAATTAAAACGACTTGAGGCTTTTATCTCATTCCAGTAAGAATGGCAATAATCCAGAATACAAGTAACAATATTGGCAAGGATGTGGGGATAATGGTACACTTATACATTGTAGGTGGGACTGAAAATTGGTGCAACCACTCTAGAAAGCAGTATGGAGATTCCTCAGAAAACTTGAGATGGAATAACCATTTGATCCAGTTAACTCACTCCTCAGCATATACCCAAAGGAATTAAAATCAACATACAATAGTGACACAGCCATACCAATTTTCATAGCAGCTCAATTCACAATAGCTTAACTGTGGAACCAACCTAGGTACCCTATAACAGATGAATGGGTAAAGAAATTATGGTACATACACAATGGCATATTATTCAGCCATAAAGAAGAAATAAATTATGGTATTTGCCAGTAAATGGATGGCACTGGAGAATATCATGCTAAGTAGTAGAGATTCCTGATTGAAAATCACCCAGGTACCTCTTTTGGTGGAAGCAATATTTCTAGAAAACTAATAATTCAACATTTTTGTGAAATTCTGCAAAACTTACAATTACATCCCAAGGCTGGTTTTGAGTTCTCTTTACTTATTGGCTATAAGAGATCGATATTTCCTTAAATATTCTGAAGAAGACCTTGTGGCTGTCACATAGCTTTAGTAATAATTAGTAATAATTAAAAAGGATACTAATCATTAACAGATTTGAGCCTATCATTTTCTGTCTTCAGATGTTTGTAGAAGCCACCTATATCCCCCATACATCTTACATGTTAGAAACCTTGCACACTAATATAAATGCTTCCTGTGGATATCTGTCATTGTTAATGCAAACATACTTTAATGATCCTATGACTACAGAAGCGTAGATATAAGCTATATTCCCCTAGTCTTACAGTGTCGGAGTACAGGGGTGATAAAGTCCTTATGCCCACTTCATGAAAAGTGATACAAACCCAGAATCCCATCCATAAGCAGTATTCAGTAGTAACTCTTAGGTCAGAGTTTCTAGATGATTTTTAAATGAGAATTCTAGTGTGAGTGATTTCTGTGGTATTTTTCTTAGTAGACTATTGTAAAAGGGTGAGAGGAGCATTGAAAATAGTGAGAAAAATTAAATGGGGTATGATTGAAGATGAATTTAATGATTAGTATTGGCAAAAGTCTGGAAAATTTGTGCCAAAAATGCCAGATACATTAACAAATGTCTTTTCTTTCCTTGTTTCTACTGATAAAACCATGGGCTGCCTTCCTCTTTCGAACTTTTAAGTTTGTTATGTAGTATTCCAAGCAATTATAGATTGCTTTATTTTGTCATCTAGTAGTCTATCTCATGCCCTAGTTCCATGTTTTTATTATTAATTTGGGTTTCATTTCCCAAAATGCATAAAACATTATTTAGTGTCTATGGCCTTGGCAAAATTTTTGTTTGTATATTATTGTAATATGTTCATTGATGCATTGTCAGATTAATTTTTATGATATTGTTTGAGAGAATATTTGATTTTGAATAACCTCAACAATATTTATTATTTTTTTGGCATTTCAATTTAAAAAATTAGGTTAAGTAAGCTAGAACCACTCATAGGAAATGTTGATAGAAAAAAATGTTATGATATGTAGCTTTTACTATGAAACAAATTAGGAGCCAAGTTAATAGGGAAAAGATAAAGGTGTTGTGATTGATATGCAAGTGAAAGACCACTGCACTATTCTCTCAAATTCTGTGTA
Organism: Marmota marmota marmota; assembly: GCF_001458135.2. Taxonomy (NCBI): domain Eukaryota; kingdom Metazoa; phylum Chordata; class Mammalia; order Rodentia; family Sciuridae; genus Marmota; species Marmota marmota. The sequence continues at coordinate 17,776,334 of NW_026000075.1, forward strand.
TTTTTGAAATTTTAAAAATAATGTATAAAATAATTGTAAGCATACATGTTAAAATATATTTTAGAAACATTTCTGATTATTTCAAAAGTAATTTATTTTTATCTTTTGTTGCATTATATTGGAAAGAAATATTTTAAAATTTATGCTAAATGAAGGCTAGAAGTCACTTTTTGGCTTCCTGGAATAGTTTTTATACTTTATATTGATTTGCATCATGTTTTCTACAAATGTATTCCTCTTATTCTTTCATCTAAGCTTAAATTATAAGAATATAGAGTTAGCTATTAAGAAAAATAATGTATCTGTCTGATACTGAGAAATATAATTATGTATTCCTATGCTCCTGTGCACACCAAATTAAGGACATTAGACATATATTGCACAGAAACAGATACTAAAACATAAAAATAGGCAAATCTATCTTTTTTCAAGTTATTTTATTTCTTCCCATTAAATAAAAATTTATAGTATTTATGTGTACTGGAGGCAAATTTGTACATTTCCCATCTTAATATCTCTAGCTAGGACTGAGAATTTATTTGTTATAAGACAGATTGTCGGAAGGAAAGTGTAGAAATGTATTCAATATAATTTTATGTGGTAAGAGAGCCATTATAATGAAGTGAAGAAACATGGAAGCAGCATTAGATGCATTTTTAGATGCATTTATATACTAAGTTGAATAAAGAGAGGTGATTGTGGAAAATAAATATATGTGGAGATTAAAGAAGATGAGACTTTAACAATTTCTCTTTGCATAAAATGTTCTGTTTTAACCTTTCATTCTTGATATCCCTTTCACTTTGTAGAGGGAGGGCAGATCTCAGAGAAGGATTTTTAAGAAAAATAAGGCAGACCAGGGTATCCTTCCATCAGTGTTTTTCACATGCTTTGAACCCGAGGGTCAATATAGAAAGTCTGAATAGTTTGGGGTGGAGTATTCTGAACTCCTTCACATGCACTTGAAGGATTTTTGAAGACTTATACATAGATAATCTCTCTTATTTTGGTTAAATGTTTAATTAAAATATGATGAATGTATACTACTCTCCCTATTCAATTAAGATATTTTATAATGTATTATATGCTTTATGCTATATTTTTCCAGTATATGTTATACATTAAGAAATGATCCTTAAGTTACCTTTTTATAAAAATATTATGTGGATTTTTTAACCTTTATTCATTTATTTGTTTTTATGTGATGCTGAGGATGGAACCCCATGCATCACTCATGCTCGGCAAATGCTCTGCCACTGAGCTCCAGTCCTAAATTATTTTATTTTTATTATCTTATTGTTAAAAGTACTATTCACCCACATAATTACATTGTTTTTAATTATAAGTCTTTATAAGTAAAACACATATTTACCCCCACTTTTTTTTCTATTCTGTGAATGAATTTATCTTGAAATTCACAAAGTTATATGAATATTTTGTTGCTTTTGTAAATCTAAACAAAACTTTAGACCTATGAATGGTATTTCCAAACTCCTCTTATCCTGCAGAGAACGACTATTTAATAATAAACTCAAAGGAAGAGACCATAAAGAAAGTTAGTTTGAGTATAAAAATACTTTCTTTATTTTCAGAAATCACAAAAATTAAAACTCATATAAAATTTGGAGAAAAGTGTCATTAATTTATATTTATTTTTAGATGCCTTTCATGTCAATTAAATTTTGAGTTGCTTGATATCAGAAATATATCTCTATCATACTATATTTGGAAACAATGTTTTTACTACTTCTGCGTGTCTTATTTTAGCTGATGTTCTAGGCTTTCTTTCTTCACAAGTACAGTAAGATAGCAAATGATCTTGGAAGATAGAGATATTATTCCCCTATGAAGCCCAGGTATATTTTTAATATAAGGGGAATAAAGATAATGTCTCTTTCTAGACAAAAGTCAGGTAAGTTTGTTAACACCCTATTAAATGATCAGAGGTTTCCAAGTCTCTGGGTTTTCAGTTATTACACAAACTCAATGGTGATAGTATCCACCTGAGCATAGGCTTAGAACATATGTGAGTCAGGGGAAAGTAATGCAAACGTAAACATTATAATACTTACTATGTTTGGAAGCATAAGTCTTTTGGCTTGGACCTAAGAGTTTCATATCTTCTGGTAATATCCATAAAAAAATGTTAAGTTTATTTGATACTTTACAAGCAGAGCAAAATATCAGTTCTTACCAAAGCATATCTTCACCATGTAACTTGCATATAGCATATGTTTAAGAAAAAGCAAATTTTAGTAAAGAAACACACACACACACACACATTGAGATCAAGAATTTTGAGTTTTGCTCAGTTTTCATCCATAGTAACTAACTGTGTCTGGGCACACTGGGAGTCAAAAGCGAAACAAAACAAAATAACAAACAAACAAAGTAAGAAACAAAAAGTAAATCAGCCACAACAAATGTGTTGAATGAGCAAATGAACTAGAATTCAGCTAATTTTATAATCTATTTCAACTGTTTTTACTGTCCAATAAAAATAGATAAACTTAATAAAGAACAAAAAAATGCTTTTAGTAAATTTGATGCTCAGAAAAATATGTATTACAATTTCTTTGGACAAATTAATTCAAACATATTGATGGCTTTTATTTCATTTTTGTATGCAATGAATGGTATAACTGGAATAAGTTATAGTTGAAAACCAGCATGAAAAGAAAAAAGATAGCTGTCGAAATTTTTCCTTTGCATATAAAATGAAGTAATTTTTAATCCTTTTACATTTTAATATAATTATATGAATAAATTAATAAATTATTTTGTATTTTTAACTCTTAAACAAAAGCATTTGTCTTTTCAAAAGGAGCAAAGTGATCTCAGTACTAAAGGTGTGCCTTTTACCTCTTTGTCTTTTCATGCTTTTGCAATGAAATGAAATTGAATGGAAATTGTGTTCATGTCTTATCTAATACAAAGTGAAAGTGAGCTCTCCCAATAAGTATGTCTGAGAAATAAGTAGGCACATCAGAATAGACACATGAAGATCAGAGTGTGAAATGGGAACTAGCGATAGTATTTAAGAATAAGATTTTATGAAATCTGCAAAACACTAAGACAGTAAGAATCTTCCATTGAGTAATGAAGATAACTGCAAAAAAGGGTGAAAATACTGCTGAGAATGGCAAAGGAGGTCATTGAAGAGAGAAATGAAGCCTGTTCAGAACACTGAAATATTTTCTTGCAAATTAATTGGGTTCTGCAGATATTGTCACTTCATGTAACAAAATATTAATGTATGCACTCTTCCTTTCCTACCACCAAACATCTACAGACAATAAGTCTTATCTTAAAAAAATGTAATCAAAAGAAAAAGGGGCAGAAGCCCCTTATAATAATTCTGCCAAACCCCTGAGGAATGTGATATAGCTCTGAGACTCTAATTTCAAATCAGAAGATACGGGTTCTTTTCCAAAGCATAACTTGGAATTCTTCTTTTACAATTACAAATTAAGTAAATTAATGTAGACCAGATAAAAATACAGTGGACATTTTTGAAGTGGTATTAATGAACAAAGTCTAGAAGGACAAAAGATACAAGAACTCTGCCAGAAATGAGTTCTGCTAAGAGTTTTGTTTTTCTACATCACCATGGCTGGTTTCTGCATGAGAATGGATCTAACCCATTTACTAGGGTCTTATTCTCTAGAAACGTTTTTTCCCCCAAATACACATAGTATGAAGAAGACTTAGAAAAAGTAAAGGGATTTTATAATTATAATTATACTAGGTGTCTTTTTGTTTAATACCTAAATCCTTTAAGTTAATACATGTTAAATACAGATAGATCAATGTAAGTACTAAGATCAATATAAGCACTATTATAGAAATGCCTCCATTTCTGTCTTCAATGAAATTTTTGTCTCAAGAAAGAATAACAGATTGAGTTGGTATAGTGTATTCTTGGTTATCAAAAATACTCCTGTTACTTTGGGATTTTGAATTGGTGAATATTCACAGTGTGTGGAAAAGCATGTTACACGCTGGATCTCAATCACACAAATGGGGTATTGTGTATGTATACGCAAGACCTGTTGGGACACATCCACCTAAACTGCTTGTGACTGAATGACTTTCTTCTTTGCCTGTGTTTTTATTATTCTTGTAATGTTAACATATTAACTTTTAAAAAAATAAAAGCTATTTTAAACCACCCCCCTCCAAAAAAGGAGTGCCTCCAATAATCCTTAATAAAGAGTCTGCATAATACTTTCCCTCTAAAAATTTTATTCCAATTACCTTCCAGGTCCTAGAATGATCATTGAAGATAAAATGTCAATAAATATATGCCCTTTAAAACAGATATTATATTAAGTAAAGAGATAAAAAATAGATACAAGCACAACACAAAAAGTGACAGTTTGATATCAGTGTTGTAAGATACAGGATGATAATTGATAAGGGATTGTTAATGGTTTTGAGTAAAAAATTATTTTAAATGGACTAGAATATAAAAATTTTTTAAGGTGGTGACATCAAAATTGAACCATTAACAATAACACATTTCCATCCTTGATAGAATATAGAACAAATAGATTGGAGTGATTGGAGAAAATATGAAAATAGTGGCACAGGTAAGGTTGAAAGAAGAGAAAAGGCACACAAGATTGCAGTGTCTTATAGACCAGACATGAATGATTAATGCATCAAATATTCAACAAACATTTATTGAGTACATATAGGCAATAAATGCTTTGGACAGAAATAAAACCTTGGGAGGTAAAAATAGAATAGCTCCATAGGGGAATGATTTGTAGCTCTTATTAGGGTTCTAGAGACACATTACAAAGAATGTAGAATAAAGTCTTGAGTAGGTTTATGGTTAATGTTCAGGCATTACATTTCTAACATGTTGAGATTGAATTTTCTGTGTTATGATCATGGTGGGCAGGATCTGTTTGTGTTACAGTTCAGGACTGTTTGTGTTTTTTTTAGCTCCACAGCAGGCAATGTCTGTTGGTGTTACCATTGAGCATCAGATCACTAACAATTTTTTCTCAGATTCTTGTCTCACAAACTTGAAGAATGAACTCCAGGGGCAATGGGGGATGAGCATGGAATGTAAGTGAGTAGAAAAGAAACAGAACTCTTGCCAAGTGAGGGGGTTCTGAGAGAGGGTTTTCTCTCAAAAATTCTAGTGTAGAGGCTTATGCTGATCTGGGTAAGTTGTTGTTCACTATGTATCCTACTCAAACATCACAAGAGTGTTTACTTTATGGTTCACTAGATTAATATTTATCCTGATCAAGGATTTGAAGTGTGTTAATTTTATTGGTCCACTAGCTCATGGCGTTTTGTTCCAAACAAAATGAAGAATCTTGAGATGACTATTTTACATTTTTTTTTTCTCAGTGCTATACCAAGGACATTCTGGATGACTGTCAAGAGAGTCCAGGTGTCGACGTCGACTGAAAAACCACAAGTTGATCTAAGTTTTTTTTCTTCATTAGGGAAAAATTACAAGACCTTACTTAGTATAAGCAGTATTATTTTTAGAAGACCCCCAAAACCCAGGAAATAAAAGCAAAAATAAACAATATCAAAGTAAATCCAGAGGCTTCTGTACAACAAAGGAAACATCCAACTTCAGAGATAACCTCTAGAATGGGGAAAAATTATACAAACTATTCAAAGTCTTACACTAAACTTATATTTAGTGTAAGTGTATAAGTGTGTTCAGTATAAACTTATACTTAAAAGTAAAATTCGAGTTTCATGTTTAAAATAAATAGGTGGAGAAGCCCAAAATATATTCAATAAACAAAAATATTGATAGCCAATAAATTCACAATAGCATATTTAACTTATCAATGTATAACAACCAATTTAGAGAGGAAAAAATAAGGATACTACATAAATAGATTTGTGTAAATTTATGGCAGAATTTTGGTAGGAAAAACAAACTTATGTCATAGTTTTTTAACCAAAACATAATACATGTACATATTTATTCCATGGAAAAAAATTTTAAAAATGACAGAAACACTTATTTTATGCTATTCATTATACTGTATATTAGAACAATGAGATGAACTCTTAATTTTTTACTTTAGATAATTGAATTATCTGATTAGACAAAATATTTCCACACATTGACTTTGGTAAACCTACACTAGTATAGCCTGATAAATCTAAATCTACCATACAAATACAAAGTCTATTTTTAAAAATATTTTGGGAGTTGGATCTGTACCTAAGAGGTAGAATGCTCACCTACCAAACATCACCCATAAATGTAATTACAAAAAAAATGTTATGATGTCAACATTATGAAATGATAATTAATTTTGTACATAGAAAAGACTGTGAAAACAGATCAATAAAATTCTTTATGTAGTGTTGTAAGTGCTTTGAATTAACATGTTTCTCTAGTGATAGAGAGTAAATTTCCAATCAAATTTGATAATTGAATTGACTGAGAGTGATGTATAAAAACTAAGTTACCAAATATCAAATAATTACTAAATATCAAATCTATAAATGTGAAATATGCAGGACTTTAGCTTTCTTTTTTTACTAGGTTATACTACAACTTTTTTTCTGAATATGTGTATTAGTTTGACAATCTGATAAAATATAATTTTACAAATAAACTTATGTATTTAATATTGCTATTTGACTAAAAACATAATATTTTTATAAATACTAGCAAATATTCTCATCTGAATATTTTAAACCGTAATTTTATGTTAACTAAATTTCTTAGGGTATCATTATACAATTGCATATAAAATATTCCTACCAAAGAAATAGTAATTCAGAATATTTTGATTTTTGTTAAAGTTTGAAGAATTAAATAGTTTATTAATTTAATTATTAAGGACTAAATGAATATTTAAATACAATGAATATTTTATGATTATCAGAAACAATACATAAATCCCCTATAAAATTAGAATTTCTCATATTTGCTTGTCTCAAATAAATTTATGTCTCAGGTATAAATTCCAATGTTTGGGTGATAGGGTCAATTACTAGAATCTAAAACATTAAGAGAAATTGTAGAGAAGATTTTGAGTATTTTTAGGTGAAAAGTCACAAAGTCTTATACTAAATATAAATAAGATAAACTGCATAAAGACCTGATAAAACTCAATATATTTTTTTCCTCTGAGGAGCAGTCATCATTCTCTGGGTTGAAAAAAAAAATATGAAGAAACTCATGTGATCCAGGTAAACCATGCTTTAGTATTTAGCAAAAAGAAGTAGGGTCAGCATTCTATAGAGATACATGTTAATAGTAGTACAATCCATGGTAGTCAAGTTATGGAACCAGCCTAGGTGTGCATTAACAGATGAAAGGAGAGAGAAGATATGGTATATATACATAATGGAGTTTTATTAAGTAATTAAAAAGGGGATTTATGTTATTGCAGGAAATTGAATGGAACTGGAAACCTCATGTTAAGCAAAATAAATCAAGCTCAGAAAGTAAAGGGTCATACATTTTTCTCATGTGTAAATGCTATAGATAAAAATAAGAAAAAAAGAAATCTAATGAAACTACAAACTACTAATAGAATAGAGGAAGGAAACCAAGAAGAGAGAGAAGGAGAGGGCAAGAGGAAGTACTGAAGATTGAAATTGATCATATTATATTGTTTATGTGCAAATATGCCACAATAAAACCCACTACTCTATAATTAGTATGCATCAATAAAATTAATAATAAATTGCAGACAAATTTTAAATCATTTAATATTTTTCCATACTTTGCAGAAATGCTAGCCATCAAAAGGTGATTTTTGAACTATTCTTGTCACAGTTTAATACAAAGTCACCCAGACCAATACAAATTCAACCCACTGAGATGGTTTGTTAATCAGTGAGGAAATGAAGTAAGAACTTAAAAGCTCTCCCGAATTCCCTAGGACAGAGTTATTTTAGTGTCTTCCTGGGAAATACAAAGGTATCACTGAATGATGTTCATGAAAAATAAATTCTGTGAAATTTAATAATTGGAGATTTTGTAATCTCTAAGTAATCACCAAGCTACCTCCATATACTTTTGATTTCTTAACAATTCTATACAAACTTCCCACCTTCAGTGAACCAAATCAATTGAAGGTTGAAAATGAACCTTCCAATGTTCAGGAAGTTTCCTTTCAGTTTGTGGCATATTATTACTCAAACAGGCCCTTTTGGAATTATTTTAAAATGAGTTGATTAATTTTTGCTTCAATACTTCATTTTGACAATTTCCAAACATATTCAGAAGTAGAAAGAATATTAAAGGTGTCTTCTATATGCACATCTTCCAGTCTCCCAGTTCCAAAAATTATCAACCACCTTTCCTTCCTTCCTTTTATTTTTATCTCTCTTCCTCCCTCCCTCCTTTCCTTCCTTCCTTCTTTCCTTTCTTCCTTCCTTCTCTAATGGCTTCCATTTAGCCTGTCCCTTTATAATAGCCCTCACTCCACAGGCTGGAGAACCTATGTGGAGATTCTGCCAAGGGCTAAGTACATGTATTCTGTGACTGTAGAGATAACCATAAGATAAGTTCAGTGACACACTGAATGCATTGAGTCAGACCTTGACTAAAACTCCATTGATTACCTGACCTCTATAAGCCCCTACTTTGAGTGGAGAGACACATAATTTTTGGATCTCCTCTGTGTGGAGCCACCCTGAATGAAAACACCTTTAAGTTTTGATGCACCCGGGTCTTAAACAATTATTGCTTTCCACAGTAACTTGGGGCATTACCCCAGCTTGGATAACAAGGCATGGCTCTAGGTGTAGTAGTCACCTGCTGGGTGTGGAGTTACACTCACCTGTTCCTTTGTAATCCTACCCCTTCTGCCTTTTTTTGGATAGAATGTTCTAAGAAACAGGGTCCCCCCAAATAAAAGCCCACTTCCCAATGTTTCTCTCTCTCTCTCTCTCTCTCTCTCTCTCTCCCTCTCTCTCTGGACCTTCTCTTGCCCCGCTTTGGGGAGCCTGAGGCTGGGAGACAGGGAAGCCATCCTGAAGCTCATATCAAAGGTATTTTGTTTGTGTCTGTGTGGTATATTTGCATCACCCCAAGTTCACATGAGTGACTTTTCTTCCGCGGTCTGCGCAGCACTCCTGGAACCAAATGAGTCAATGTCTATTAGTCTCCAAAAGGTGTGATCACTGCCTTTCTCCAAAATACAGTTACTCTGATTAAATGCCAAAGATCCCTTTGGGGAAAGATAGGACAAAAATTAGCAGTAAAACATTTTGGTTCTATACAGGATCCTTTCTCAAAGGGAGCCTGGCTACCCCTTCATTCAAGGGTGTTGGGGTCTGTAAACTGGTATAAGTTTGAATATTAATTGAGAAGCTTTGATTTTCTGATGTTATGATTTAAGGCATATATTTGTACTTTTGTCCTGGAATTTTTCTACTTTATGAATTAAAAGTGAATTTGGTTGGTTTTGTGTCTATTTCATCACTGCAAACACTATAGTTTATCAAATAGCACTGTAAATCTATATGAGCCAGAGCATTTTGTTCATTTGCTGCCCATTTTGTACAAATGAAGCCATAATTAAAGACAGGTAGTCAGTATAGATTAGGTAATTGAGTTGGAGAGAATGCAGGCCAATTTGGGTTCAGGAAGTTGGAGACCACCTCTGAGGAATTGAAATGTTAATGACTTCAGAGCCCTTCTTCCATCCTTAACAAGATAACTTGCCCCTGCTCCAAACTGTTGCTAAGGTAACCTGTCCCAAGAATTTCCCCATCCATACAGGGAGCTGTAAACGTTGTTGATTAATGTCTCCTGGGCTGCTTCCTGCCTGGATCACCCCATTTGGCACTTTCTCATGCCCATCTGCTTCTCACCTTTTGGCCATCCTACCTGGCCATATCCTAGGTCAAGTCACATATGCAGGAGGAAGAGAGATAAGGGGGAAGAAAGCAGAACAACAACAACAAAAGCTAGGGTGTGTAAAAAAGGCAGAACACCCTCAGTTCTTGGGATACTAGGATACCAACTATGGCCCCCTTCTCCTTCCTGGGAGAAGTCTGTGTTACCCCTTTTTAAATAAACCCTGCTTTATATACTTGCCTTGGCATGCTTCTCTAATATTACACTTCAACATGTCAGGAAACAGAACTCATCAGCAATGAGCTGTGGTATCACCACCACCTTACCTTCGGTGATTGAGTGCTTCCACTTAGTCCCTACCACACTGGGATCCAATTATAACCATCACATTTAAGTCTCCTGATTGAGTGACTGTGTCCCATGGTAAAGTCTAACATACAGAGAAAGTAATAAAACAGCTCATCCATGATGCTGATTCACCCCTCACAAATTTGTGTCTTAATGTGTTGGTAAATAGCCAATCTCCTGGACCCTTGCAGTGTGAAGAAGAAGGTCTTACATGGCAAATTCATTACAGGATCCTGTCTCTTTGGGTCTTTGAATCACATCATCAACCATAAACCAGAGGATATCAGGCATTGCCAGCTCATTCACAGTGGGCCATCTTTTAATCCATATGTTGGCCAAACAACCAAATAAATATTTGGTAACACATTTTAATTCTGCAAGCTCTTATATTAAATGCAGAATTTCTGTTTAATTGGCCCATATTAATAAGTTTAGGTCTAATTTTAAGTTCCTTCCATCATTTCCCCACATCCTCAAAATCCATTCTCCTACATGTTCCCTGGATCTCTGCTTGAATGAATTAGAAAATCCAGAAAGTTGCTTTGCGTTGATAGCACATCTCCTTGTGGGTTACACTGTATACCCCACCTCTAGAGGCCTGCTTAGATCTAATTATAGCTCTAGAGTTCGGTGAGTTTAGGTTCTGAGGACTATCAGCATTATTATGCCGAGCAATTGCATCATGGAAGGTCATTACTATTTCCATAGGCAATGCAGGATTAGTTCACTCCAGAAGTGGAAAAACCAATATCACAGAGGATGGGAGTGTGGGTGCTGCTGCCACTGAAAATGGAGAGGTCACTTCCTATGGAAAAGTAAGCACAATGGAATTAGGAGTTCAACATCCCCAGCCTGCTCAGGGTCCTCACACAATTCTCTATCCCAAATTACAGTATGCTGGTTTTTCCAAGCAGTGCCCACACTTTAACTGCAAATACCCTTCAAGGATAGGAGTTAAGTTTGCCTTGCAAATCAGCCGATTTCAGGATGCATTTGTTTTTCAGGAACCTTAGCCCTATGACTAAAACAGAAGATTTGCTCACACTGAGAAGTCCTTTAGGTTAATTATGCACATCTGAACCTGATAAATTTAATCTCTGAGCTCATTCTTCTTTTTTGGTGCTTGACAATCACTGTATTCCTCAGTTTTCTAGAGGTGTTCACAAGATTCATGTATAGATTCAATAGACTCTTCTTCTTACAAGTGGTAAATTGAAAAAATTGAATGCACTCACTTTGTGTAATCCTTTAAACAGTTCATATCATGAGCTATCAATTCTTATCATACTGCTAAAAGGAGAGAACTTAGCAAATTTAAGCCTAACCCAATTTAGAAAGCCAAATCTAAACCCAATAAAACTGCAAAGGAAATTTATTCTTATAATTCTGTTTCTCTAGAGCCTCACACCTGAAACCAGAATGTGTATTAGTTAAGAGTTCTCTAAAGTAACAGAACCAGTAATATATGTAGATTTATTTATTTAGAATGTATTAGATTGATTTACACACTCAGATAGAACTAGAAGGAATGGCCTCAGTTCAAGACCGAAGGCCTGGAAGCTCCTAAGAAAATCACTGGTGAGAATACACCATGGAAGAATGTAGAAATTACAGTCCATTGTCCTTGGGCAATTGCAGGAAGCCACACATGACCCATGTGTGGACTGAGCAATGCTTGAGCCGTTCGGCAGGGGAGCCTGGTATCAGGAACTCCCAGTAGAAATCCACTGGTTTGAGAACTTGATTCACATGGTACCCTGTCCTAGCTCACAGCTCAAGTTCTAGCACAGCACTGGAAATTGGAGGAACTCACTAAAAACTAAACAGCCTACTTACCCCCACCCATACCCTCCTTTTTCTAAAGACGCAAGCAAGCATGGAGACAAGACTCCTCACACACTGAAACCTTATATCTACCTAATTCCCTTTGATCTGTATCACTATAAATAAAGCAATCATGGGCTCCATCTTTTTTAGAGGCCATCACCCTCTGGTCGGCTTAACTCATCACTGCTCCCACTTTATAATATATATATTCTGATCTTTGGTGTCTATTTCATGGTTCTACTTTCATAGCTTTTATTTTGCAGCCACCCCATCCCTCTGACAGGAACCCATTTTCTTGCCTACGCAGAATGTGAGCATAGAGGCAATGGGAACAACAACAGAGGACTACCCACTCAAAAAGAATCAAGTTTGCCTCCATGAAGCTTCTTCTTCTTTTTCCTTTTTTTGCCACATAAAGCCCCCAGCTGTTTGGATAGTGCCACCCACATTCAGGGTAGGTTTCCCTCCTCAGTTTTCTCTGCCTCAAAATAATTATCTCTACGCAAACCCTCCTCCCCACATATAGAAATCTCTTAATCCTAAACCCCTCTCAACCAATCAAGTTGACAATCTAAATTAATCATCACAATGTTTGTTCAAAAGGTATAAAGAACTATACATGTAAGTGGAGGAATATATAATATATGAATTCCCCATTTGCTGCCTTCCTGTGTACATATAGTATTTTCAATGTCCTATGGATACTCTTTATTTGTAAAATCCTTTAATTTTTCTATGATTGGTCTCAGGTATTGAAGATCATGGATTGATTATTCTAGGTGCAGTCTAGATCCAATCAATAATTATATATTTGAAATAAAATTTCCTTGATATAGGACTAAAAATTTCTTATTTGTTTTGTTCTTTATTTGGTGAGATTAGTCCATTTGGGGGAAATCTTTTTAAATATATGCCAGACAAAATTATCACTTTTTAACTTATATAATTTTTTTCTTTGAAATCTTTTGAATCCTTACTCTATACCTGTAACTTTATTATTTTCCTTTTTATAGCCTGCTTCTTTTATATTGTTATTTTTTAGAAGTGATATATTTGTTTTTATTATTACAAAAATTCAAGTGTGTGATGCAATTTAATTATTTTAGTGCTTTTTAAAATCTATATTTTTCTCTTTGTTTTATATCAGAACACTTGCATGTTTTTTTGCTATAAGCTGAATTAAAATTTTTTGCCTATCATATTATAGGCACACATTTCTTAATTTTATACTAGCTCTTTGTATATTAGAGAAATTGACCTGTGTAATCTAAGTTTTCCTTTTAAAGAACACTGTCAACTATTCTTTCATCTGCTATTATTTTCACTTTTAAAATGGTCACAAGTGTTTATGCATAGATTTTTTTTTTATCTTGTCATGAGAACTTCCAGAAGTATAAAGTGTCTCTTTGTCTCTCTTAATTTTGGGAATAAAATTTCTTCTAAGTCTAATTAAATTTTAATTTCTGAATTTCTTTTCACCCACTTCATCTAGTTTATAAGAAGAAATTCATTGGATTTAAAATGGTGCCAAGGTTGTTATGATCATTGAAACTGGACCTTAATGAATTGTATTATGGAATTCTTGTATTAAAAAAAAAGCTAATTAACTTTGTGAATGACAGATATGTGGTTATTAAAATAACTTATGGATATATAACACATTATTGATAACACAATTCTCTTTTTACCCCAAAACCTGAAAATAAATATACCTAATGCTTATTTCCAAAGCCCATGATTTTTATAAGAATTGTGATGCCTTAACAACAGGTTAAGATATCAAGTCTTCAAAATTCAGGAAGAAAATACATCTTAACCACAAATAGCATTTTCTAATATAAAAAAGGAACTCTTTTCACTCTTGTTCCTTCTTTTAATTTTGTTCGTTTATTCCATTCTTCTCTTTCAGAGGCACCAGTATTAGCTGATTTAAACTGTTTTGTACCAAGAGAACACATTTTATTTTTAATTCCTCAAGTGTTAACTCTACCTTACCTACTAAGGATAACCACATTTACTTAATTTCATCATCTTCAATGAGTACATTTCAATCTAATAGCACTTAATATTTATCTATTTTGCTCTTCAAATTGAAAAATGGGTCAAGCAGAAAACCCTCATCTTAACATTATTTTTGATGGTAACTAGTTGTAATTTGATTATTTTTAAAATAATTGAATTATAATTTTTCCATGAATCAAAAAATGATTCAACATGGATCAACATATTCTTTTATAACCTTACTGAGAATGATGATGTGGCCAGACACAGATTTAGATAATTTGAGACAGGTGCAATAATATGCGTATAATAAATCTGTTCTATAAAGACAATGATGTGAATCAAACAAGCCAGATGTCAAGAACAGAATACCAGCTTCAACTAGGAAGACAAGTTTGGAACTGATACTATTTGAACAGGTGCAGAATATCTACAAGTATAAAACATGTCCATCTATTGAGTGGAACATATCCAGTTGGAATCAGTACTGATTTGTAACAGATGAAGAGAATCCACCAAACACCTGTTAGGTTTTCAGAACAGAAAATATGTTGGTGGTGTTAACTAGGTTGTCAGGTAATTATGAAAAACTATTATAAGGCAACAGAAATTTAATTTTAATTTTACTGTAATGCATCACCACACTGAACTAATTTCTCTAGAGATAAGGGTGATATGAACTTGCCATCAGCAAAGCAAATTTTCCATACAGATGCAGGGGGATCACATTTAACACAAATTGAAACTTCAAATTTATGGGCAAAACCATAAATTGCTCCATCAAATACAACCAAGTTGGCTAATTTGAGTAAATTCTTGTAATTGCTATTCAGTTCAATGTTAGAACTGAATTATCTGGTGATATACTTGCTCAAAGAAAGATGTAAATTGGATGTCAAATTTTCATGTTGTTTGTTTCTAGGCTAATTACTTCCAAATACAATGCAACACAAAAACAAATAACAAAAGCGTATATGGAGATACTAGTCAGAAGTTATATAAATCAAAATCATTCTATTCTCAAAATAGAAAAAATATATAGTTATTCTTGTAGGTACTCTGAAATACTTCCAAATATGCAAATTTGTTCTTAATTTGAATATAAAAATGTTTTATGTTTATTTGAATACTATATCTTAGAACTATATGCATGTGAAATCTACAAAACCAAAGCTATAATATTACCAATAAAGATTTCTCAATTATTTCTATAATGCACTTAAAGCAGGAGAATCAGTCCCGTTTCTCAAATATTATAGGACAAGGATATAAACAAATATTTTTGAAGTCATTCTGAAATTGTTCTTAAAGCATTTAATTTAAATTTTGTTTGAAAAATGAGACTGTTAAAAGGACAATGTACATGTTTGGAATCCTTATCCTAAAACTAAAACCAAACATCAAATTAACAAAAAAATGTTTAATAACTACCAGGCAAGGATTTGTATAAATCCTTGAACAAAATTATTAAATTTCTGTGAATTTATCAGACATGTTCATTTGTGACAGGTGTGTAAATTATTTCTTTAATAGATTTAGCCTCTAAAATTCTTGCTGCAAACAAAATGAATCACACAATCAAGCAATTAAATTCAAGATATTATAACTTTTGCAAATATGAAAGGGTATATACATTTCAAAGTTGACTGTCTCTGAGCATCTCTACTGTCAATTTTTTTTTCTTTAGCTAATTATTTTATAATCAGAAAATTCACATGAAGACAGCCATAGAAATTTAGCATAGGACCAGAGTTATGTAGTCAACATTAAAATCCACTCCTGTTTGAAGTTCCAGAAACAAACCAAAGTACAACAAATATAAATAAATCAATAAATATATGCAAGTATAAAAGTTGCTGCTATTGTGAATGATCTGAGAAAAAACTCTGATTGGCTGAGTCTAATTATAACCCATCCTTGGGGAACTACCTGCTGGAATCTGTGGCCGTGTAGATGATAAATACTCAAAGTAAATGTTTTGAAGGGCACACACTTTCATCTGTGTAGTTCATTTTTAGTGAATGGAAAAATGTGTATTTATGTATTTATGATTATATATTCTTTTAAAAATACACTGAATGTTCCTTGATATCTGTGGCCTTCCTTTATTTTGAATCCCCACCTTTTTGTATTTGACAACCGGCCACCAGATTATCTCAAATTATCTTTAAAAAAAAATAATCACTTAGTTGTTTAACCTGCTATATGTACTACTTTAATTTTAAATACTAATTATCATAAAAATTTCAACATAAAATCTCAAGAATCACTGAATATAATGAGTTGAAGAAAGACTATGGTCAGCCATATGTGAGAAGGTCAGAGTGCCAAATACCTGCCAGATTTTGAAAAATAAACTCAGCATAATAGGTTCAAATAATATAACCTCTTTAAAAATCCATTTTTGAAATTTCTTTCTTGCTTTTGGCATCCTATTTATTGTGAGTGTTCACCCTCCATGTAGTTATAGATTTCAGGAAATCATTCTGCTTTCTCTTTCCAGAGAGGTTTCACAATTGGTCCCAGCCACAGTCATATGATTATCTTTGCGAGTGATTTGGTTTAACAAAGGCGTGTATAAACTTTCTCTGTGGGATAGGACATCAATTATTTTATTTTTGCAGTAAATAAGGTTTGCCTCTTTTATAAAAACAAGTACTTGGAAACAATTTCCTGTCGTCTTTGCTGAACCATATAATTGCAAGTGATAACCTGCAATTGCAGCAGTGGTCTCCTAACTGTTGGGAGGGGCAAGTGAGAGAAGTTAATACCTGTGGTATTGACAGAAGTAGGCAATGAAAAGCACCCGAGTGCTTTATATATAATTAAACCAATGGCTCTCAATTTCTGGCAACTTGGACTTCTTTGTAACCTTCAATGTTATTGAAGAATCCAAAGAGCTTCTGTTTTTGTGAATTGTATTGGTTAATATTTACTGTATTTGAATTTAAAAATGAGAAATGTCAAACATGTTAATTCATTTAAAAGAAAATATATTCATTACAAACTATCATTAATAATGTTTTCCTGGGAAATAAGATTATTTTTCAAAATCAAATAATGGTATGAGAGAGGCAGCATTCCTTTATAATTTTACAGATCTATTCAATACTAGGTTTATATCCAAAGGATAGATTATCATATCTTTCTGTGCATTTACTCCAATAGAAATATCAAAGATGATGTAGGCCCTGAAGAGTCACTGTAAACTCCAGAGTAAAAGAGAGTGATACTAGTATTATCAGAAAAATAATTCTATAACACAAACATATTTTTTGAAATTTTCAAGCATCTTTTATCTACATTATGAGAAATAGTTTTTCAAACTTCCCTTAATTAGGTACTTTGGAATTATTATTTTGGAAAAACTAAAAAATTTATTATGTATGTAACTTTTAATTGATATTTTGTTGTGACTGAAATAATTTTAACTAAAGTAACAACCAATATTATTTCCAGTCATGAGTCACAGAATTTGTTTTAATTTTAAAAGGTAGTTGCTAAGGTTGGAAAAACCTTTGCTATGTGTTCTTACTGTCAACGGTGCATATTTTAAGGTATGTGACTATTTTCACCATGTTCACAAAGTTACTATAACTGTAGGCAAGAAGAGGCAGTGGATTAAAAGCAAAGTGTAAAATAATTTGATTTTATTATGAGTATTTAAAATTAGGTGTTTACTGAATTATTTATTATTAGTGGATGCTAAATAAAACACTTATTAGTGCTTATTAGTGCACAAGAGGAAAAGTCTGAATTGTCCTGAAGAAGGGGATCAAAATCAACATATACAGTAATAAATGCATACAAACATTTATAGCAGCATAATTTACAATAGCCAACTTATGGAACCAGTTTAACAGTGTCTCTCAACAGACAAATGGGAAAAGAAAATGTGGTATATATACACAATGGACTTTCACTCAGCAATAAAGAATGAAATTGTGGTATTTGCTAGTCAATGGATGGAACTGGAGAATATTACACTAATGAAATAAGCCAGACTCAGAAGTCAAGGGTAGAAATCTCTCATATGTGGAAGACAGAAAAATTTTATAAAGCAATAAAAAAATGCAATCTCACGAAAATCTCATGAAAATCTCATGAGATCAATAAAGTCCAATTAGAGAATCTACAAGGAGGGAAGAGAAGAAGGCATAAAACGTACTGGAGAATGAAATCTACCAAGTTTTGCTATGTCCATGTATTAATATATTACAATAGATCTCACATTGGGAATGAGATTGATAAACCATGTTATGTGCATATATGAATATGGCATAATGAATACCAATATTATGTAAAATAATAATACATCAATAAAACGTATTTAATCTAAATATCTGACTAGTGCATGTTTATTCATATATGTATATTGTTATTTACTTAAAGTTATTTGTTTATTTAAATTATTATATAATAGTGATTATTACCTTTAATTTGTTTAGTTGGAGACAAATAAAATTGTACAGCTAGATGTAAGTTTGGTCTCAAAATACCTCTAATTAAAAAAATATGTGAAATGTTTCTAAATTTTTAAATTATGCAAAAATAAAATGAGTTTAGAAATGTATAACTAAGTCCACTCAAATGAAAGATTCTCATCTGTATTTATGTCCTTTATGTTTCAAATTGCTATAAAATACTAAGTTACATGGATGAATTTTCCTGGATACAGAATGCTTTATGTTGCAAGTCTAAGCTTAAATTTTAAATCTTGCAAATTTGAATTTTAAAATAGCTTAGTCACTACTGAATAATGAATTCAAATTTATAAATGTATATGCCATATATTTGCACATAATAATGTTCTGGGACTGGTGAGATTTGTTGGAAAATAGAACAGCAAGGAGCAAACACCTCAATATTGGCAATTAGTGGTCTTGTAAATTACATTACAATAACATTTGAAATAAATGATTTCTTTTAAAAAAATGTTTTAGTTGAATAGGAAAACATAATATCTTTATTTATTAATTTATTTTTTATGTAGTGCTGAGGATTGAATCAGTGCCTCACACATGCTAGGCAAGCGCTCTGCCACTGAGCTACAGACCCAGCCCATTGAAATCAATGATTTCTTAACATAGAAAATCATAGTTAAAGTGAAAAACAAATATTTGCATATTAAGGACAAAAATATATTTGATTTAGGATTTTTATATTTTACATTGATTTTATTACTTTAAAAGTGTTGCATTACTTTGATATGCAATATTGTTTAATATTTTTGAAGTCTCTTTTCTGGAAATAAAATAATAAACTAATTACAAAAAGTCAGATTTATGTAGAAAACTGGTCTCTGAAGTATTTCTCCAAAGTAATTTTGAAACCTAAAGATGTCATATTTAATTGAATATGTCACCACTTATTTCAAATTTGAAATAAACTAATTCTTTATTATGCAAAATCAACAGTGTCTGTCTTTTCCTGATTTGACTGACATCAATTAATGTAAGCAAATTAGGAGAAAACTGTTAGCAGCTGCAGTGAACTGCCGCAGTCTGGCTGGGCACAAAATCACGAGCCACTCAAGCAGGAACAAAGTTTATTTTTTGAAACTGCCGCCAATGTCCGGTACCGGTACCGCCCGGGAAGATTTTTTCCACCCACGCGGCCTCCTCTTGGAACCGCAGAGAGCTCCTCCCCCGGAACTCCCTCCTACTGTACTTCCCCAACCAATGGGAACTCTCCAGGAGTCCCGTAGCCGGCCTAGGTGAACAGCAGGAGTCCAATATCCATATGAATGCAAATCTTAACATAATCATATCATCTCAATGGCTAGCTGGCCTCACCTTTCGACCAAAAATGCCATGCATCATATACTTGGCTCTTAGCAGTGAACCTTAAACTAACTTATCTTGGACACTTGTAACTCATCAAATTGGTGACCAAAAAGTGACCAAAATAATGCTTACTGAATATTAAGTAAAATAAATGTATTTTAAATTTTATTTTCTAATGTAATTTTTGAATTAAATATTTATAGAAAGGTTTTTATTGGAAATTTTATTTAAATAATAATGAAATATATGAAAGTTTTACAATGTTCTGAAATTTTGGCAACCACAAAATTATTTCTTTATAGAATTAATGGCAATGTGTTTTTTAAACACTACCATTGTGATACTATATCATTTTATCTTGCTCTTTAAATTCTTAAACATCTACCAGAATTCACAAGGTTTCTTTTTGTTATGTTTTTTATGTATATTAAACTATTTCTAGTTTTGATGGCTGCTTCATTGTTTTGACCAAGTAGAATACTCTTCCTCTCTGGAATGTTTTCACTGAGTGCACAGTTTATTTGATTCCATCTAAAAGCAAATCTCTGTCTTTACTTTCATGCATCTTTTCCAAAAATCTATAACCTCAGTCTGATCTAAATTTTTAATGAGAAAACATTAGAAGAATCTTAATTGATGGACATTCTACAAAATATGTATACTTAGTACTCTTCAAAAGTGCCAACGTCATGAAAATCAATGAAAAATTGCAAAATTTCCATAAACTTAAAGACATGAGACACAATGACTAAATGTAATGTAGTCTCTTAAACTGTACCATGGGCCAAAGACTGGACATAAGTAGAGCTATAGTTTGCAACTGGAATGTCCCCCAGAGGCCATGGTCTCTGTCCCTAGTCCATGATGCTATTGGGATATAGTGGAACTTTAGGAGGTAGGGCATCATGGGAGGTTTTCAAACTATTGGAGGAATGCCCTTGAAGGGAATAGGAGGACCCTAGCCATTTCCTCTTTCTGTATTTTCCTTCTTAGCCATGAAGTGAACAGCTTTACTCTGCCAAGTGCTCCCCACTCTGATGTGACACCTTGACACAGGTAGAAAAACATTGTGGTCAGCTGCCCGTGGTCTGAAACCTCTAAATCTTAGCCAAAATAAACCATTAAAAAATTGGATTATCCTAAGTGGGTGTTATAGTGACATAAATGACTAAACTATGGAAAACTTGGTGGAATCAATAGTTCATTAGTATTATATGTCTGTTAAATTCTTACTCTGGAGGAATATACTAAGATGATGGCTACTGAAAGCAAAGTTAAGGGTACAGAGGAGTTCTTTATTATTCCTGTAACTTTTCTGTAAAGTCTAAAATTATTTCAAACAGAAAGTATAAAAAGGTAGCTACAAATAAAGTAAAAACTTCCAGTCTTGCAACTTTTCCTAGGAATTTATGCCATCTCTAACTCTGAGAATACCAGAGGTTGAGAAGAAAGGGATAAAATGAACATACTTTGATGTATGACTTTTTCAGTGCCAAAAACCTTGAATGTTCTTGGCTAAAGACTACTTAATGTGGCAAAAAAAGAATTATAAATCTTTGCATACTTTAATATCTATATTTTGGCAACTTTTTTAAATTCAGACTTTATTTTTAGCGTGGGTAAAATACTGGAGAATAAGGTAATCGAATCTCCTATCCCTATAATACTTACATTCTACTGGAGGAAAGAGGAAAAAATAAGCAGGCTGGTTACTGATAAAATTATGGAATTCGAATAACTTGCAGAAAGAAAATAGATTCTTCAAAGGCAATGAAAGAAGAACACTTCTGACCTATATTGAGACTCTATAGTCTGATGAGTCAGATAAGTTAGTAATTAAAAAACAAGATATTTGTGATAGGCATAAAAATTCATAGAATGGAGAGAATATTTTCCCTGATAATACATTGTGATCATAAAGTTTACAATTACTTAGCTCTTAATAAGACTTCAGGATCTGAGAAACTAAAAATATAAGAAATTCTAACACAGAAAAATGTTTGGTCAGAGTACAGAGAAATTGAAGGGAAACAGTGGGAGGTACTTGGATTTGCTGCAAATCTTACACAAAATTTTACATAGCTGTTGGACAATAGATATAAAGAAATAATGACAAAATACAAGAACTATAAATTCGACATATACAGAAGTCTTTAAAACCTGAACTAATGAATATGATTTCATATATATGTCATATTAGGATAAATGTTTTAAAGTACTAGTTTCAAAAGATATAGTTAATAGTGTGGTTTTAAAAAAGAATGAAGACAAAGTCAAATATGTACATGACAATAATAATGACAATTTACCAGTCAATATTTATGAATTAACTCTATGTGCAGCAGTTTTCAATGTCCTTCATGTTTAATAGTATACCTCTGCTATAGGTATATATTACTACTTTACATATGTACCATATCAATATTATATCCATGAGACTGACAATAATTTCTATTGTTTTCTTAATGTAAGAAAATAAATACAATGATAGCTAAAAAAAAATTCCAATATCAAATTTACAGTTTGTCTCTTAAACAAGAAGAAGCGTAGTGGGAGAGTATGCTTGATCCAGAATAGTTACAATAAGAATGGAAAGGAGCAAATTAATATACTCTTATAGATAGAATTAGTGGAATGTGACAAATTAATATACTGTTATAGATAGAATCAGTGGAATGTGGTAAACTCTTAGAGTTGAGGTTGTGGGTAAATTCTTAGAGTTGAAGATGAGAAGGAACAATTGATGACACCAATGTTTGAAGACTATGATAAAACCATCAGAACAAAGAATTGATTCTGTTTTGTGGGACAAAAGATAATAGGCTCTTGCCTAGCATGCATGAGGCACTGGGTTTGATCCTCAGCACTACACAAAAATAAACAAGTAAAATAAAGGCGTTTTGTCCATCTATAACTACAAAAATTTTTTTTAAAGATAATAGGCTCATTATAGCAGAGGCTGAACTAATGGGGTGAATTTATTACTGAATGTCTTCCTTAGATCCCTCCATAAGTCAATAAACGTTCAGACATATTTGTGAGTTTTTCAACCTCACATCATATTTGTAAGAGTCACCCATTTTGGGAAAAATATGGCTAAAAAAGTATGTCAAATTTATGTTTTCTGAAAAAATAATTACAATGTCATCTTATTTTCTTTTAAAGTATAAAATCTTCATGAGAGATAAGGTAGTAATAAAGATTTCATGCTTCTTTCATTTCCTGAGTATTTATTCAATGTTAAAATATTAAGATAGGCTGGTGCCATAGTCTTAATGCAAGCTGTAATTTAATAGAGAAGATATCAAAAAGTCAGATCTCATCTTCTATTCACACCCTTGCATTCTCTTCATTAACAACCTAAGAAGCACACATGATATATGGATTAGGAAAGATGTGCTAGACCACTGAGTTCATCGGGAACACTGCGTCTTTCAGGAGCGATGTCTTAATTGATTAATGGATATTTCAGAATTTGAAAGGTATATTTTTAATCTTTTACAAAAGGAAACTTATCTATAATTGTAAAACACATGTAAATTCAATATATATCTCTTTTCAAATACTATTCTGTTTTTCTAATTTCTATTTTTAGGGGACTATATCTATAATAAGACAGATTGATTCATTAAAATTAATTTCAATTTACAAAGAATTTCCACTGCAGACTATTTATTTATTTATTTAATTTTCATACCAGGAATTGAACCCAAGAGCACTTGACCACTGAGCCACATCCCAGGCCTTCTTTTACTTTTTATTTTGAGACATGGTCTCATTAAGTTGCTTAGTTGCTGAGGCTGGCCTTGAACTTGTGTATCCTCCTGCCTCAGCCTCCCCATCCACTGGGGTTACAGGAGTACATCACCATACCAAGTTCAGACCTCATGAAGTAAATATTATAATGAGGTTTCAATGTGTTAGTTCATTTTATATAACATTCTTGGATCTTTGAATGTTTTAAATTTCACTAGTTATGAATATTATATGCATTTCTATTTTTATTTGTATAATTGTAACTTTTTTTTTTACCATTTCTTTGCCTTCCATTTTTTTTTTTGCTGCATAAAATATCCCCAAACATTTTTCACAGTATTAATAGAAGAGAGGATATAATTATATATGCCATCCTCTATCAACTTGATGAAAGAAATAGTAGAGGAAAAGTCAAACTTCTTTCTCTCCTCTTCAGTCATTTCAATTTATCAATGGTTAATCTTATTTTAATGCATAGGTACAGTGCACAAGTTTGAGTTGTACTGAGTTATATTAGTCTATCTTCCATTGAGATTGAGCTCCTTTTAATCCATTAGGTATATTTCAATGTTCTTTAATGATGCTATTCTGGAAGAGCAAGATCAAGGATAGTCCAACATTGTAGGTTATAGAAAAGATTCATAGCTCTGGACCAATAGTCTGAAGGCTGATCAGGCAAGTCCTATCCCTCTATATAAATCGTTTCCTGCAGAGCACCACATAAAATGATCTCCCTTGCTTGCAGCTTTCTTGGATAAGTCATATCATGTAAAGAAATAGCACAAATTAACTCATTTAATTCCTACAAAATCATAGAAACGTGTTTTGGTCTCTCTTTGCAGAGTAAAAAACCATTGTAGCATTATTTTTAAAAAGTATGTTCATAATTTTGCTCTCAAATTTATTTAATGGTAATGTCTATTCTCTTTTTGGTACCTCAAGTTATGGTAATCCTGTTATTGCCTCTGATGTGGCACTCCAGTAAGACATTGAGAAAGTTATTTTCAAAATATTTGGAAAGTTTGATTGTTGCTTTAACACTAAGTTAATGATGTCCTGCTGCCCCCATTCACGTAGGATGTGAGGGTGAAATATCAGTATTACTAGAACTTAGCTTCCAGGAAGCATTAACCTCACTTTAATAATATTATGTTATTTTTGTTGTGGTCATTGCAGTAAGATAAAGGTAACTCTAAAAATCTTCTTTCTATCTGTGTCCAATGAGGTTCTTGTTAACCTAGATTTTACAGCATTTTGAACACTTAATATTCAAATCATTTCTCTAACTTGAAATAAAACTTCAGCTGAAAAATAAGAGTATTTAGGTAACCTACTAATGTTAGAGTGACTCTACATCAACATTATTTCCAGTTTTGTAATGGGGAGTTTTTTTCATAAAATTATAAAGACATTTATATCAACAAGAGTTTTAATAAAGCAAGAATAAAGCATTTTCTTTGAGGAAGGAAAGAAAAACAAAAATAAACAAAAAGACTAACCTCTCTGCTCCTGAAACTAGATTAAAAAGTTGGTTTATAAGGCCAGATAATTCATTGAGGCCACCCCTCTATGATAGCTAACCAGTGGGTCCATTAGCAGGCACAGGCAATGCAATCATCAAAATATTTTCACTAGATTATGATCAATGAATTACAAGTGGAAAAATATCATGTTTGTATATTAGAAAAGGAAGCATGAATAGATAGCTAAATAGGTAAATTCGACTTTTCTAAAACTAAATTTAATTATGAAAGCATGAATATCTGCTTTAGAATTGCTATGGATTTTTTCACACAGCTCTTTTCAATGTAGAAACAATTGAGTAAAAAGAAACAAATCATGTCAGAAAACTTACTAAAAAATTCAAATAGAAAAAAGATGAAAGAGCCTCATTAAAGTCAAAATGTTATTCTGAATTATTTAGGATTTAAAAAGACTATATATGCCATTATCTTTGTATGGCCAAACACTGAAAAATAAAAATCTCCCCATGGGTTACATTAAGTTCTTTGAAAATGTTCTGCAAATAGAGTATGGGTATAGTATCTATTGTTATGAGTCATTACTGAAAACCCATGTCCAAAATACTAGAAAAACATTTCTTTAATTTACACAATAGAATGGTAGGTGATATAACCCCCCACATTTAGGTAAACAATTTTAGTTATTTGAATGAAAAAAATCACGCAAGATATATACAACTTGGTATAAGTGTGTGTGTGTGTGTGTGAGTGTGTGTGTGTGTGTGTGTGTAATCAGGTTCTTAAAAACTGAACTTAATGATCCCAAAGGGAGATTTACTGTTTGAAATGCCAGGATTTATTACTTTAAACAAGTTTAAAAAAATGCATAAATTCTGAAAGAAAATTAGTATTGGAGGACTTGAATTACAATGTTATTTCTGCCTCAATACCACCTAGCATTGTTTATGTTCATAATATTAAAAAAGTAGCACTTTCCAGGAGCACTTCTGCATATATCAGAAGATGTATAAAAGTAAGTAAAAACACATTTAATCACATCACTGTGATATACACATCATTATAATTATAGTTAGCATCTGTTCAGTTATTTCATCATGTGTATCCTCTCATAATCCCACTGATAATTTTAGGTAGTATATCATCAATGCTGATCGACACGGGATAATATAATATGTGGTCCTTGTTCTTCACTACATCAAATATTCACTTGACCTCAAATTGGACAAGTGACGACTTCCAAAGAACAAACATAGTAATGCTTCTACTTATATCTCTTTCGCAAATATGCCCTCTGCACTTAAAAATATTGGTTAATTTGTCATTATTTTGGTAAAATGGGTTCAGATGGCATGCAGTGGTAAGCATGGAACTTTTCTTTCTTATCAGAGCATTGTGAAAACTCCCACTAGATTCAGTTCTAAGGATCAGCTGCATAATATATTATGATCATAAAATACTTTCTCAACCCCTCTATTACTTTCCTATTAAAAGGTTTTCATTTTCTTTCTAGTTTTTTTTCTTTTTCCTTCACTAATACAAATAATTCTTGAGGGTGTATAAAATGCTGAGAACAGAACTTTTCAATATGATATTCTTTTGTTGTTGTTGTTGTTAGACAACCAGAGTAATTGAATTTCTGAGAGAATAGGTACATATTTAATACAATAATTTTTAAAATATGCTTTTATTTCTATAGGATGAAGTCCTAGAAATGTGATTGCTCAATCAGTAAGTACATTTGTAATAAAATTATTTTTAAATTATGTTTCTATTTCTACAGTGCAGAACTCCCATGATGGGTAAATGTGTATATTTCTTAATGCAAAAACTTCCAAGTACTGTGCCAAGAATATCTAGAATTCAGAGAAGGTTTTGAGCTGTTATTTGTGTTGTTTTTTTTTTTTTTAAAACGTATGAGGGAATATTTACAGTGCAGTTCATGTGGGTTCCTTTTCATGCTTCAACCATAGCAGGTCTACTTTTTAAACATTTTATATATTTCCCTGGCAACTATTGATAGCTACTCACCAGAATATATTTCCTTTTCCCTGAGCACACATCAACTCCATATTTCTTTGCTTTTCTGGCTATTACTTGTGACCATATGACAGAGTCATAGATATTGGAATGAGAGAAGGAAAAAGAAAAAAAACGAGAACAGTAATTTCTAACCCCACTTTACAGAAGCGTCTTGCATGTGCTCTATGATCCTTGGGCTAACCCAAGGGAGGTAATCATGATGGAATTCTAAGCTACACTTGAAGGTTAGAGAAGCTACGTTAGCCTAAGTGATTTTGGAGAGAATAGTCACCACGCTGACCTGAGAAAATCATAGAATAATGTGTAAGCAAAGAAATACATTATGTTTGAGTCAAAATGCATTTTGGGATCAACTTGTTAAACAGTTAATGCCAACTTAACTAATAATTGCTCTCTAAGACTTCACATACAGGGGAAAAGCTTTCTGAAGTCAAATACTCTGTTTTTTTTTAATACTCTTCTCAGTGTTTAATGTAATACACAAAATAATCAATAACTGAATTGGGTAACAGTAGTGATTACAATAATGATTTAGAAATCAAATGAAGCAAGCATTTTTAAAAATTGCAATTATATGCAAGGAGATCTCATGAAATTAGAAGGGAGAACAATGGAAGAGAGTAAATGGATCAGGTGGAGGAAGGGCTGATAGGAATGAAGAGAAAATGTGAAATGAATTTGACCAAATTATGCTATGTGCATGTGTGAATATATTACATTGATATTCATTTTTATGTATAACTGTTATGGTTCAGATATGATGTGTCCCCCAAAAGCTCATATGTCAAACAATACTAGAACAATCAAAGGAGAAATGATTGGGTTGAGAGTATTAAATTAATCTCTGTGTTAATCCCCTTGTAGGGATTAACTGGGTAGTAACTGTAGGCATGTAGATAGGGTGTGGCTGGAGGAAGTAGGTTAGTATCATTCTGTTTGTCCCTGGTGAGAGAGTGCTCTTTTTGTTTCCTTTTGACTATGTTCTGAGTTGCTTTCCCCTACGATGATATTCTGCTTTACTTTGGGCCCAGATCAATTGGCTTCAGCCATCTATGGACTGAGACCTCTAAAACTGTGAACACCAAATAAACTTTTCTACCTCTACAGTTATTCTTATCAGGTGTTTTGGTCATGGCAAAAAAAAAAAAAAAAAACTAAAGTAACAACTGTAATTACCAAATAACAACAAATAAACAAACAAAAGGTGCAGTACTTCCAGGAAAAGGATCAGGAGCAGGAGTGAAGTACTGGGTATTGAAAAGGAGAACATTTTGTTATATGCATTTATGAATATGTCAAAAGAATCTCACTATTTTGCATAACTACTACACCAAGTAAAAAAAAAAAAAAAAAAAAAAAAAAACAGTGCAGTGTGATCTTATAAGTCAGAGATATAGTAATTGTTTCCAGCTGGGTACAAAAAAAAAAACAACCCAATAAACCATTAATTAACTATTATTTTAATTTTTCTTTTAGCATCTTACAAAAGATATCAACATGGTCTGTATTTTAATAAATTGTGTTTTGGAGGTTGATAATTGTGTGATATTCTTATATAAAATAGAGGAAAATCAAGACTAACATGTGAACACTGTTAAACCTTGTCACATACCTTAATAGAAGTGAGAGTAATATTTGGCAATAATGATGAAAAGAAAATCTTATCCGTCTCCATGAAATATAAGTAGATTACACCTTATCTTTTCTTTTTTATATTTTTATTTCATAATTGATTGTGTAATGGAGCAAAATTAGATTTGTCTCCAAAAATTTGGAAAAAGAAAAGTATGATAATCCTCTGATTCTTTCCTTTCTTTTTTTTTCTTTAATAATGTCATCCAAAAGACATGAAAGAGATGTAGAGAGGGAGGCTAGGTGAGGCTTGAGGTTCACGTGAGGAAAGGAGCTAAATAAGGTGTCAGCTGCAGGTATCAAGATAGGTTAGATATAGGGGAATTGGAGATATTGGTAGAAAGAATTTCAATGATGAGTTACAGATATGAAAAGGAGAAAACATAAGATGAACACTGCAGTGCTGAGTTTAATTGAAGTTATTAGTGTGAACTCATGGTTTTACACACAGAGATTCATAGACGGCACGTGTGAAATACACATACACATGTTCTATTCATAATTATGCACATTAATATTTGTCTATGTATATGTATATAGATGAGCACACACACACAGAAACATGCATAAGAACTGCATGTTCATTCTGTTCAACAGAATGGACATAGAGCACAAAGCAGCAGCTAACAAAGTAAGTGCTGAGATCTTGGTTTCTGAATTTGTCTCCCACTAACAGGAATCAGATCTCCTTGAAGAAGTGTCAAATACTGAACAAAGAAAGTACAATATTAGCCTGCTATATCTCATGCCAAGAAGTATAGATATTCTCAAAAGAAGGAAAATAATTAAAGTGTACCAGAAATACATAGAAATAATTTTAAAATGGTTGTTAAAAAAATGTTGAACTTGAAATTTTCTTTAGACTATTTTAATATACATTGCAGGGCTTAAAAACTAGTTTATATTAATAATGTGTTCTACATAAAATTGAAAATAATATATAAAAATTATTTTCTAAATTTTGAAAATTATTTCTACTTCTATATACTTAATAAATTATAATTTCATGTTTTCTAATATGGGAATAATAACAAAATATATAATTGGTATTACATTAGGATAATCTTTTAATAGGGTCAAGATAAGGTTGCCAGTGGATTAGAAGAAAACGTCTAAAAACTCAACTATACCTAAATGTTCACTCGATTTATGGCAAAGGCAATAATGCAGTATTAAGGGAGAAGATGGAGATGGTACTTTTTAATGAAAATGTTTTTATTCCCTATCTTCTCATCATATACAGAATGAATTTTAAAAAATAAAAATGGTAAAAGAATAAAACTTTCAGGGAAAATGTAGAACCTCTTAGCGACCTTGGGATAAAAATTGCTTTCAAAAAGGGCACAATATTTCTGACAGTGAAAGAAAAAGATAAACTTTATTAAAATTATTGAAAATATTTAACATAAATTACCATTAGAGAATAGAATAGCAAAAGACTAAAAGGAAGAAATACTAAAAAATATGTATATTATTCAAATGACTTAACATGAGTTTGTAATTACCTACAGATGAATAAAAACAAAAGTTACACCATAGAAAAAAGCACAGAATATTTGACTGAATACTTCATTAAGATGATATCCAAGTAACCATGAAAATATGAAAAAATTCTCAATATCATTAGCTGTTAGAGAAGTGCAAATGAAAACCACAATGTGATACCACTACATATACGTTTGAGTAATAAAAAAGCAGAAAATCGGAAATTAAGCAACCAGCATTTTCTTGTGCTGATGGTGGGAATGTAAATTGATATAACACTTTGTAAAACTGTGTATAAACAGACAGATAAAAAAGCATAGGTGTTTTAGGCCCTTTTCTCTGATCCATTGATTACTTTATGAATCTTTAAGCTATTAAAAATCATCTTAATATTATACTAATAGTGAATTCTGATATCATTTCCATTAGAAAATATAACAATATTAGTTACATACTAAACATGACTTATACACAAGAATACCTAGCAATCCATTCCTAGGTATATGCCCAATAGAAATACCTGTGTATATGCACAAAATGACATATATTTAAACAGTAATAAGCAGGCAATTGTGATAACCCATAACTGTTAACTATGTGTTATCATTAGGAGAATGAATAAATAAATTATGGTACATTGATAAAGTGAAATAGTGTGTATCACTGTACAAAAATGTTACATAATGTTATGAGATAATAGGAATAAAATACATACACTCAAAATTCAGCAAATGAAGCTAAACTTTAAACAATTCATTGCATTATTTCATTTATTTAAAATATAAAAGAGTCAAAAATAATCTACTGGTTATAAGTCAGTAATGTGAAAACCTACAGTGTAGTTGGAATTATTGAGAAGAAGAGGCATGAGACCTCTACTCTACTATGTTGTAGATGATGATTATTCTCAATTTGAGGGCTAGTAAAACAAATGTCTTTATTCTGTGAAAAACCATTGGACTGTATAGTTATATCTGTAGATTTTTCTATTTGTACATATAATTCAATAAATATTTTTTTTAAAAATGGAAATAGGATGAGAATTAATTATTATTATTATGTACTAAATGAGCCCCTACTATAAACAAGCACAGAAAAGTATGAATCCTACACATTTGAACTCTAACACTATCTATAATTATTTAATAATATATTTGATAGTCTTACATGATATGAAAAATTCATATAATTAAATTATTTATTTTAACATTTTCATTCAATATTTATTGAAAGTTTCTGTTTTATAATTTTCCCAAGGTTAACTTCATAAAATAAAAATTATTTTTTTAGTATTTCTCACTATAATATTATATTTCTTCTATAAAAATGTATTATAACCAGTAAATGATATTAAACAATCTACACTGGCAGCATATAAAATTGGCATAATATTAGGACAATTTTATAATAGCTTAAAGATAGGTAAGTTAACCAATAGATCAGAATAAAGGGTCTAAAAATACCGGTATAGTTTTGTGATACATACTTTTTGTAGATATGACATTTAATTTTTAAATATAATAATCAAAAATCTAATGGGAAATGTCACTTTACTTTTAGGAATTGCATTTTATCATCTATTAAAAAGCAGTAGAGTTGATAACTTTAGTGAAACATTATTCAAGCTGAAATATTTATGCCTCAAGGTCTATTTTGTTTTTCATGCCTATAGAAATTAAATGCTAAAATTAACCTGTTTCTCTTTTTGAAATCTTTTATAGTGCTTGACCCCAGAAAGAAGTCAATTATTCTTTGAGAAAGAAGATAAGGTGAAAGAATTCTTCAAACTTCATAGTAAAAAAGGAAAACAAAACTTCTTGATCACTTGATTTTACCAAGCTTATGGAAACAATAACAGTCATAAACTTTCCAAGCAACTTGGACAATTAGGCATTTTAAAGAATTCTTAATAAAGGTTTCTAAGAAGTGCCTTCTTGGGAATTCAGGTGACATCCTGAGTCAAAGTCTGACATTGAAAGAGGGAAATTGCTATTGCAATCACTCCCACATAAAAGATAGCTCAGGCCTCTACCTAGTTCACATTAATAGGGTGGGAGTACATAGGGGTCTTGACTGCAGCTGGCAAAGACTTGGAAGATCAGTGTTCAATAGCATCACATTTTGATAGTTGGATATAAGAGCCAAGGACCTAAAGAGACACTTCTCAGAAGATGATATATAATCAATCAACAAATACATGAAAAAATGTTCATCATCACTGGCAATTAGAGAAATGCAAATCAAAATCACTCTAAGATTTCATCTCATTCCAATCAGAATGGCAGCTATTATGCGTACAAACAATAATAAGTGTTGGAGAAGATGTGGGGGAAAAGCTACATTACACACTGCTGGTGGAACTGCAAATTGGCGCAGCCAATATGGAAAGCAGTATGGAAATTTTTTGGAAAATTGGGAATGAAACCACCATTTGACCTAGCAATCCCCCTCCTCAGTCTATACCCAAAGGACCTAAAAACAGCATACTACAGGCACACCGCCACATCAATGTTTATAGCAGCACAATTCACAACTGCTAAACTGTGTAACCAACCTAGATGCCCTTAAGTAGACGAATGGATTAAAAAATATATGGCCTATATACACAAGAGAATATTACTCAGCAATAAAAGAGAACAAAATCATGGCATTTGCAGGTAAATGGATGGAGTTAGATAATGCTAATTGAAGTTAGCCAATACCAAAAACCAAATGCTGAATGTTTTCTCTGATATAAGGAGGCTGATTCATAGTGAGATAGGGAGCAGGAGCATGGGAGGAATAGATGATCTCTAGATAGGGTAGAGGGGTTGGAGGGGAAGGGTAGGGGCATGGGGTTATTAATGATGGTGGAATGTGACGATCATTATTATCCAAAGTAGATATATGAAGGCATGAATTGGTGTTAATATACTATGTATACAACCAGAGATATGAAAAATTGTGCTCTATATATGTAATAAGAATTGTAATTCATTCCTCTATTATATATAAATAAAAATAAAAATAGAATAACATTAAAATAAAAAAATCACATGGCATTTAAGAACACAGTCATTATTATTTTCTGTCTGGTAATTCATGGAATCTGGCAAGTAGTCTGGATCACCTTTATTCAAAATAAATATTGGAAGAATAAGATGAAATATATCAAAATAAAGAAATGATGGGAAATAATATAATTGAAAAAAGGTGGAAAAGTAGAGGCATTTGACTTCTATTAGACATATATCAGAATATGCCAAATTGCATATGCTTACTGCAGAATGTTTAATAAAGGTAATGTAAAACACAGCAATAAAAATTTTTCACATGTAGAAGTCATCTCAGAAATTGCATATTAAAGTAGATAAGTTGAGCAATATGCAGGGTTTATCTTGTTTAAAAACTCTGCCAGAATTATTATACTTAATGATTGAATTTAATGTTGTTATCAGTTGTTCCTAATAATTTTATCCTAGTTTATTGATTCATTTGTTTCCCATAACTTGAGAATAAATATTCTAATCAGCAATAGAAAAATATATTTCATTTGGTCTCATTCAAAACATATTCATCATATGTTAGGAAATCCAGCAGGCTATAGGAATTCACTAGAAATGAAATTGTAATTAAAATGGTAATGGTGTTAATCCTATATTTTTAGTGCTCTGTCACTCTCATTCCTCTCTCTGCCTTTGTCTCTCCCTCTGTCTCCCTACACAAATATATAGATGTGTTTGCATTTATATCTCCATTTATCATATTTTACAAGGTCAGCAACCTGTTGCTCATAAGATAAGATTCTTACATTTTTAAATGACTGAAAATAGTTTTGAAATGAATGCTATTTTCTGCCTTGTAAAATTTATGAAAAACCTAAATGTCATTGCCACTGTTTTTCTGTGTATTGTCTACAATACGCTACCTCAGTGTTGAGTAGTTCCAAAAGTGTAGGTATCCTTGAAAAGACTAAATTATTTACTACCTGTTTATAAAAGTTACTTGCTCACTTCTGATATAATAACTCATGATTCTATGCCCTGTATCACAGTGTTCTGGATCAGCCAGGAATAAGCTCTCTAAATAACAACCCAGAAAAGGAGGTCAAAGAAACACTTAGTGGGTTTCAAGAGATGTGCAAGACAATTTCTTCTGACACTGCAAAGTACATAGTAGCACTTATCTTCTTTAAATATTTTTTGAATCGTTGATGGAACTTTATTTTATTCATTTATTCATATGTGGTGCAGCGCACATGCTGGGCGCTCGCTCTACCACTAGGTCATAACTTTTTCTAAGCACTTTTCTAAATTTAAAAAATTTATTTGAAGGCTACAAAATTTATAATACATAACATTAACAAATAAATATTTATATGTGTTAAACATTTTCATATGTCACTGTAAATTAATACATACATAATTACACCTATCATTCAGAGAGCAGAAGACATGATGGTAGGTGTGATAGTCTAAATAATAGTCATATGAAACTAGATTATACATATTGAAAGATTTTACGCAAATATAAATACACACACACACATATATATATAAACATAATTCACATCAAAGAGATCATTATATTCTATAACATTAAAGTGGAGCTGAAGAAGTGACAGGGAAGCAGAAAGTGAGTATTTATAAATGCATTTATAAAAGTACAAATAAAATAAAAGCAGCATTATATAAATTCCATATGGTGCATTTTAACACAAACATTTTTATTGTAATGATTTTGTAGTTAAAGTCTATAGAATGATAATATTTAAAATTATTACTACCAATTTAGTCATTGTTTCTTATGTGAAAATACAATCCTTTGATGGATTTTTGAAGGTCCACCCTATGATTCAGAAATTTTAGGTCAGATTTCATAAAACTTTACATATATTATAAAAAGACACTTTAAGAAAGGTCAACAGTGATTCTCAAGTATTCAAGAGTCCCATTCTTTGGCTATTAGAAATTGACAGAAATAGTGAAAGCTGTGTGCCACTATATAATGTTGGTATGTCACATGGTTTAGCTCTTTGCTATAATAATAGTGTTTTCATTTTAATATGTACAATAAAATGCAAAAATGACTCACTAGTTCTTCTATGTGATAATGATTAGGTAATATCAAATCACATTTCAGCTGAACTCCCAAATGTTTTATGATTACTTTATGGTTTGTCACTTTATTCATTTTCACACTTTGTCATTTTGCTCCTTAGACATTCAATTTCCTTTTGTCTTACTCTGTTAGTCATATTACCCTTTAAATTAGTAATGTAATTGGATAGAGTAATAACCAAGACCATTTCTTCAGAAATGAAATTGTACATGTTGTGTTTTAAGTTAGTTATTTGTAAGTTATGAGTTTTATAGAAAAAAGAAAGCTATCACACATTAATAGTTTATTGCTGTACTTCTGAGCATTTTCGTGTCATAATATGCTTTAAAATATACATCATCTCCACATACACTGAGTAAAGAGTTGATCTATTTCTATCCATAGGTGATTGGCAAGGGTTCTCCAGGTAACCAAGGACTGAATAAACCACACTGAAGACTGTGGGGGCATAAATATTGACAGTCTTAGACTGAAATTTTCCAAATAAATCCCAAGAAAAAGGCTTGACGGTAGATAGTTTATTTAAGAAGAGGCATCAATGAACGGGAATGAGGAACCAGAGAATTAAAAGGGAAAAAAGGATGCATTAAACTTTGTTGTACACTACTGTAAGCCCTTGGGGCTTAGTCACACAGTGCACACCTGATGTACAATAGAGAGTAATGTTCCCATTAGTCCAGGGTATCATCATGGGCATTAGCAGCACTTACTGCTGTATTGTGCCTTCCATGAGTACTCAATGGATTTCCATACCCCTTAGTTATATTCAAGAAAAAGCTTATGATAGGAAGGGAGAGGTATAAAATGAAGCCCTGAGATGAAGTTACACCTATGCAAGGCGGGTTGGAATATTTCAGTAACTTCTCCCCCACAGTGGCCACTGTTAAGAGGATTTGCTATTGCATGCAACTTCATCACTGTTCCTTTCAACTGAGTTGAAAATATCTATGCTATTGCAACTTTTAGCAACTGTCTATAATAAAGAAGCAGGGCTGGGGATGTGGCTCAATGGTAGACTGTTTGCCTAGCATGAGTGGGTTTGATTTTCAGCACCACATGTAAAAAAATAAATAAAAGGTCCATCAACAATTTAAAAAACAATTTAAAAAATTTAAAAAAGAAGCAATGAATAAATGTTATAAAAAAACATAATTCAATTTCAATTTCTTGCCCTTGTACTTAGCCACAGATGGGCTAAAATGGTTGAGTCAGGTTCAAAAGTGTTACAGATTTGAAATGTCACATTCCGTTGTAATAAAACTCAATACGTTTTTGTGAAAACTTATTAACTACGTAGTTATCCTTGTGTCAAAATAAAAGATTCCTTTGTGTTTTTTTATTAGTTGTTCAAGACAATACAATGATCTTGACATATCATACCTTTGATTCAAATAGGGTATGACTTCTCAATTTTCCACGTGTACAGATTGCAGGATCACATTGGTTATACATCCATGTGTATACATACAGCAATCCTTGTTTGATGTGGCAATGTTCACAATTTGATATTGAATGAACATACATGGTGTTAGTATTCCTCCTATCTTGTGTGTGGTTTGAGGAATCATGAACTGTAATATCCACTGAGCACTTAGAACCTTGTTTTACATTTATGATTTAAATGTATGTTAAAATTTCTCCTATTGTTATGTAATCCCTAGATAGTTTTAATTCCTGCAAAGTTGCTGCGTTCAGTCAACTTTCTTGGCTGTAGGTCTGCTTCTAAAACTACTGAGTTTTAAAAGGTCACCACTTGATTTTTGTTTTCCATTTTTAAAACTCTCAGGTAATAATTCTTACTCATTAGAATCGCCTCTTGCCTCATTTCATAAAAAATAAGATCTCACTAAGATAGCATATAGCATTTTAAATGAATCAATGCTTCCTATACAGATTTACACATTTGAATTTTTGAAAAACAGGCGAGTATAAGTAATGAAAATACACTCAGTGCATTAGAAAAATACTACTAAAATGGAAAGAACACTAAAGCAGAAGTCATAATAGAATTCTTTTTTTTTACATAGCTAAAAGTCATAAACATGGCATACTTCTTACATAGCTGAAAGTTTTAAATGTGATATACACGTTCTATATATAATTCACTTCTCATAAACTTAGTTAGGATAGATGCTTTCTAAAGACTTGCATAATTAAAACATTTTTATTCATATATTATCAATTTATGATTATCTACAAGTGAAATGAATCATCTAGTCTTTATCATCTGTGAATACATGAAAGTTGTACCTAACAGTGTATAGATTGTTCTCATCATAAATAAAATAGATTCATATATATAGATATATATTATATACATGAATACATATTCATTCTCTATATTCATCTATATATATATTTAAAGCATATTATTTCAACTGACTGAATTCTAAAAGTAATGATTATTGAGCACTCACCAAAATTATAATTCATAGAGTAGAAGAAGACAGAGCAAGCAATCTATGTGAAATTCAAACCCAATAAAGGAATTCTTTGTACGGTGCTTCCTATATTAATTCTATCATAAGTAATTTCCATTTAGCACCTCCAGTGATAGAATTTCACTTCTAACAAGAAGAAACTTAGCAAAGGCACAGGACAGCCTATCCCATTCTCAAAGAGCTTCAGCTATTTGATTCAATCAAGTGCATTTATTGATGATTTACAGCAGTCCCAGAATATTCCTAAGCATTTGTAATATTCATCCATATGTTGAACTTAATATGTACTTGGATCATTTCTTTCCAATTGTATTATTTGATTAATAACTGAAATTGATATGCCTTCTGATAATAAGTATTTTTTTCCAAATAAATTGAGAT
Organism: Marmota marmota marmota; assembly: GCF_001458135.2. Taxonomy (NCBI): domain Eukaryota; kingdom Metazoa; phylum Chordata; class Mammalia; order Rodentia; family Sciuridae; genus Marmota; species Marmota marmota. The sequence continues at coordinate 17,814,429 of NW_026000075.1, forward strand.
GGTGACCCACATATCATTGTTAGAGTCTTCATTGTTAATTTTCTATTCAGAGAAGTAATCTGAGATCGTTTTGAATTCTCTAGTGGCCTATTTGGCATAGAGGAGAAAATGACAAGAGTATAGATACATTCTCTGTACAGTTGTCTTTCTCTGCAATTTCTCAGTGTAGCTTTGACAGGTAATGTAAGTTTGCCCTATTCTGTGGGTAGTTAGACGACATTTGCTTCATAAATTGTCAGCATGTTCTCTCTTCAAAGTTGTAAGGATGACCTTAAACAAAGACAAATGTCTTGTTAGAATACTAAAATTCTTCTACAAAGCTTTAGCCTTCAAAATATCAAAATCTTTTCTTAAGAACACATCCAGAACATTGAAACTCAAACAAGTTAAAAATAGATCTAAATTAGTGATTTCCTGACTTTATATAATACACATTGAGGTTTACTTAAAATTCTACAAGGTTTCTCTAATTACAATTAACATTAATGACATTGGGTTAAACTATTTATCAAACCACAAGAAATCTATGTAACAAAAATACTTTGGTATGTCTCTCCAATTTACAGCTCCCTTCAATTCTAAATTACTCTGGAACACTCCATAATTTGAAACTTCCCAGGACTTGTTAATAGTGCTCTACATTCTCTTTCTGGACTAAAATGTATCTCAATTTGGGATTTCAAATTTTAAAAGGTATTGCATATTTTACATATAATGGTACAGGATAAATTAGATACAACATATGAAAAATGTAAAAAAGTCTCCTTACTCCTAGACTCTGTGTGTGTGTGCACTTTATTAGTGGACATTGTGGACACTGCTCTTAGTTTCTCAAAAGAATATCTTGTCTATTAATAAGTGCACAGGTAATTAAGAGAAGGGCAGGGTTGCATCATAGTTTCCTTTCTGTAGTATGTTTTTAAGTGTGATGGAGAAACCACTAACAGCATTCAAATTATATTGTACATTAAAGGAGATGAATATTTAATAGGAATTTAATCCTTAAACTTGTTAATTTGCTACTTCAACTAATACTTTTTGAAGGCTACTATGTAGACTGCACTGGGAATACAGAATTGGAAATATATTTACTTCAAAGATACTTTTATTCAATTTATTATAAGCAACAGTCAATAAAGCTGTTATCCATAAAATAATCTATGATTTTCCTGTTTTTTTTTTTGTTTGTTTTTGTTTAATTTGGTAACATCTATAGTATTTGACTATACCATATGACAAGTACAAGGAAGGTAGATATCCTCTACAAATTGTCAGCATAAGTCCAATTTATTACATATGTATTTTAACTTTATATTTGCTTTGGAGAATTACTTTCCTTGTGGAGTGATAACTTTGCTTGTAAGATTCACAGATAATCACTCTTGATCTACAAAATAACTCAAAAGCCCTTAAGGTATTCGAAAATTTCATTGCTGCATAAAATTCAACACAATAAGGGTACAAAAATTCAAAGCCAACAATATAGCTACTAGACAGAAAAGAAATGCAGAGAATCAGGGAGTAGTAGGATACAAGATTCCTTTTATATTTAGGTCATTTTTTCAAAAAAGAATTATGCTTTAGATAGAGAACTGGTATTACCAGAGCAACAGGATAGAGGTTAGACTATTTATTTATTTATTTACTGAGAGAGAGTGAGAGAGAGAGAGAGAGAGAGAGAGAGAGAGAATTTTTTTTAAATTTTCGGTGGACACAACATCTTTATTTTATTTTTATGTGGTGCTGAGGATCGAACCCAGCACCCGACACATGCCAGGTGAGCCTGCTACCACTTGAGCCACATCCCCAGCCCAAGGTTAGACTATTTATAATTGAAAACTTAGATGCTAAATATGCTTTTTCTACATTGCATGATATTTTAAGTCATTTGTACACTTTGATAAATGTGAACATGACTACTTTTATATTTTTAATATAGTTGCATTTTTTGTATCATTGTTATTTTATTTTGTTTGTTTTAAAGGAAAATTCAAATGTTCTAGTTCTAGTTCTTAACAGAGAGTTTTGTTTCTTAGATACAAAAATTTGGATTAGTTCTCTAGAAGTGTTTTCCCTAAGACAATCAAGTGTTCTGAAAATATGATAATTTTTCTCCTTAGAAAATAAAAGCCTGTGGTATAGAGTAGGTGTCAGGAAGTTACAACTTGCTTTCTGTTCTTGTAAATAAGGTTTGATTGAAGCACGATCATTCAACCAAAGGCAAAGTTGAAAGTTAGGAGAGAGAGAGAGATCTTTTGGTTTAGTCTGGAAAATCTAAAGTATTTACTACCTTTACCTTTATTTTCTGATACTTTCAGTAAAAGCAAGGAAGTGTTTATTGCCCAAGAATGGAATAGAAATGAATGTGTTGAATTTATACTATTAAATAAAAGAAGAAGAAGAAAGAACGGAATAAAGAAAAGAGGAGAGATCAGGAAGTATGAGGTAGACTACATGTAGAAAATGCTCACCCAATTGTGACTTTCAGAGTAAAGGGCAACTGGAAATGAAAGCCACAGTAAGACACATTCTTTTATCATACATTAAAATCAGAGACACTTCGAATGCTACATATAAGTGCTAAGAGTGAGGCAGAATTTTGATTTAGTAAATAAACCTAATATGTTAAGGCTACCCTGAATGCTAACCTGGTTTTAGGGAAAACAATGAAAGCACAAGTCTTAAACATGAATTGGAACAGGAGATTTTAAAAAAAAATACCAACAATTGACAGCAATGTATTAACCAGTGGGTGTTAGCAAGCAATTATCTGTAAGACTTCTACTCAGAATCCATCAAGTCCTACTCTGCTGGATTGCTATACAGAGCAGTAAAATTCCACAAAATTGTATTCACAACAGCAGCCTTCCATGAAGAACTGTGGCCCTCACAGGAAGAAGGAGGTATAACTTGGGATACAATTCATGTTCAGCTTCCCACAGAGCCTTCCAGAAAATCTGGTTTAGTTCTTTGAATTGACAGCATCAAAGTTGTGAGCATCGCAAATCAATGTTGTATTTTGTGGCTTTTAAACATCATGTAAAGTTTGATACTTTATGTTTTTGTTCCTATATGGATAAACAAGGTTTTTATTACATAATTTCAAACATCAAATATAATTATAAATTATTAGTATATTGTTATGTCAAAAGCTGTCCCTGGTATTTTAGTGATTTAATTCTCTGCTGACTTTGATCATTGTAAAGAACTTCTTTTAATACACTTAAATATTCTTTTAAAAATACTTCAAAACAAATTGCAATTCTTCATTTCCAGGAAGATTTGTAGCACTACCTTTTATTTTCTATAGTTCTGACTATTTAAATATACATTCAGTTTTGCAGAACAAGTACAACAACTGTTCACCTTTTCTTGATTACAACTAGGAAAATTTGCAACTTTTTGAGAAATAATTCTGAGCTCCTGGCTCTAAAATTAGGTCATCCTGAATTCCCTTTGGTATGGTAAACTCAGGAAAAAAAATTACAAATTTTACTTAAAATAAAATATTTTTAAGAGCTAAACATTAATGAATCATTAAAAGATATACACAAATATTACATTTTTATTAAATATGTATATATAAATATATATATATATTCATCTACTCAGAATTATCTTCTCCTAGATTTCCATTATAGCTTAATTAATAGCTACCTCATATATCACTAACCTATTTGTTTTATTATTACATTATTTGTTTTTTATGTGCTATCTTTCTGACAACTGAGAATCTTGAAGTCATTTACCATGTCTTATTCGTCTTTGCAGAATACTTAGAATAACCAAAGTTTCATTCAGAGAATGCAAGTATTGTTTCTGAAAGAAATGCAGTTAACTGATGCAAACAGAGGTACAACTAAGGGAGGCTTCAAATTCTATTAATTTACTTCTTTTTTCATAAATGTTAAACATTTCTAAAAATTATATTTGTAGCTTAATCTACTATACTTATAAATAAAATAAAATGTTTTCTTCTATGTTTAAACCATTCTCCATTAATTTAACTTCTCTGTCACTTGAAATGTCTCCCTTGGTTACACTACAATAAAAAGTATCTATCACATTGATAAGTACTTAAACATTTTTAAATATCTCCTAAATTAAGTAATATCCTGCAGAAATGATTTGGAAATCTGGAGATAAAAAATTCCTTTTTGAGTAATGACAACAATCTAATATGGATATTATTTTCACATTTAGGTTTTTTTATTATTATTCTAATTTAGTAGTGGAAATATATCTCCAGAAATTGGTTCTAGATATCCCAGGCTTTCAATAGAAAATACTAACATTTCTTTTACATAATGGTGTCTCCAGCTGGCACAGCCAGATACCTGAGCTGACATTGGGGACTGTCTGCGGGTCCTGCACTCCCTCCATAAATCAGAGATGTCCCACTCTATCAAAATAAGATGGACTGTAGCTTTGATTGTGAATGTGGTCAGCTGGAGCCACCTGATCACTAATAAAAGGCATCTGTAATCAACAGTCACCATGGCCTCCTGTTGAAATATATAGCGACAAAGGAAGAAAAGAAGCAAAATGGAAATAGTGTTTACCAGCACCTTAAAATAACGCTGCTCAGGACCAGTTCAACACTGAAAGTGTCTACACTGTGAGAAGAATGATCATAGAAGCCCATTGTGTGCAAGCCCAGTATATTTGAGTGGATAGTATATTGCATTTCATTCCCTTCGAGTTTCTTGAATGTTGTCTTTAAATGTCTGCAGAGTTGCTGCCCCTTTCTTGAACTATGAGTACTGCAATCTTTTTTAAGTCTCAATATGAGTAGAGCTTTTTGAGCTTTAAATCTGAGGGGAACTCAACAGGCCTGGTTGAAATATGCAATGAACATCGAGAAAACATCTTGCCATAGAAGCATAATTATTTTTCTTCTCCCTTTTAAAAGATTTTTCCTTTTGATGCTAGTTTCCTTCCTTGTTTACACATTTTCAACAGTTTGAAAGGAAAAGACAATAATAAGGATTTCAAAATGGCAGAGAAATTTGAAAATCTTATGAACATTCATGGTTTTGATCTGGGCTCTGGGTATATGAACTTAAAACCATAGGATTGTGGAGGCGATGGCTTGGCTTTTTCTGCTGTAGATAATGACTGTGACAAAAGTGTAGCCATCATGAAAATTGCCCTTACTGTTGTTCCCCAGAGTGTCAAACATGCTTTCCATGAAATCAAAATTATGAGAAGACTTGGCCATGATACATACTGTTAAAGTGTTTGAAATTCTTATCCTCAGTGGCAACCAGTTAACCGACTGTGGGCTCTTTTACTGAACTGAACAGTGTTTACATTGTTCAGGAGTGCATGCAGACAGACTTGGCTAATGTGCTGGTCCAGGGCCCTTGACTGATAGAGCATGCCAGGCTTTTTGTGTATGCCAGTTGTTACGTTGGCTCAAGTGTATTTACTCTGCAAAGTACTGCACAGAGATCTCAAATCAGCTCATCTTTTCATTAATACTGAAGACTTGGTGCTGAAGATAGGTGACTTCGGTCTTGCACGGATCAAGGATCCTCATTATTCCCATGAGAGTCATCTTTCTTAGGTTTGGTTACTAAATGGTACAAATCTCCAGTCTTTTACTTTCTCTTAATAACTATACTAAAGCACTGACATGTGGGCTGCAGGCTGCATCTTTGCTGAAATGCTGAATGGTAAAACCTTCTTTGTAGGTACAGGTGAACTTGAACATATGCAACAGATTTTAGAATCTATTCCTGTGGTACATTAGTAAGATCGTCAAGACCTTCTTATTGTAATTCCAGTTTACGTTAGAAATTACACGACTGAGGCACAAAAACCCTTGACTCAGCTCCTCCAGGAATTAGTTGAGAAGCAGTGGATTTCCTGGGACAAATTCTGACAAATATTTGGGTTGGTTGACAGCAGAAGAAGCATTCTCTCATCCTTATATGAATATATATTCTTTTCCAATGGATGAACCAGTTTCAAGCCATCCTTTTCATGTTGAAGAGGAAGTTGATGATATTTTGCTTATAGAAGAAACTCACAGTCACATTTATAACTGGGAAATGTACCATGATTGTCAGTTTTCAGAGTCTGATTGTCCTATAAATAACAACTTTGATGGTAATGAAGTTTTTAGCTTGACACAAGAGCTCTGTCTGACGTCACTGATGAAGAAGTAGTACAAGTAGATCTCGAAAATATTGGGATGTAAATCAAGAAAAATATCTGGAGGATTCTGCTTTTGATACCAATTACCCTACTGAGCCTTGTTGGCAGTACGTACGTAGATCATTGTGAAAACAAATATTGTGGTCTAGAGTGCAACCATGCTTGTAACTACAAAATAAGGTCATCATCATATTTAGTAATTTAGTTTGGAGAGTGAAGTTATTCATTATTATGAGCCCAAACTTATTATAGATCTTCCCAACTGGAAAGAACAAAGCAAAGAAAAATCTGATAAGAAAGGCAAGTCAAAATGTGAAAGGAATGGAATGGTTGAAGCCCAGATAGCACTACAGGAAACATCACAGCAACTGGCTGAACAAGAATCAGAGAATTGATTTTGATTTCTTTCTTGCAGGAACTATTCAACTTAGTTCACAACAGGAGACTACTAATAAATTAAATGACTTGAATAGCTCAGTGTCCCAACTAGAGTTTGGTATCAAATTCAGTAAGCTGAGAAAAACAGAAAACAGGAATGACAAATTTGGTTCAAATTTGTAGTAAACTATTTAGTTAGAAGCTTTGTACCAATCTTCTTGGGATAGCCAGTTTGTGAGTGGCAGGGAGCAATGTTTTCTGGTCGATCAGTTTTGTTGTGAGGTCAGGAAGGATGAACAGGCTGAGAAAGTAAACACTTATACCAGTTACTTGGACAAGTTCTGTAGCAGGAAAGAAGATACTGAGATGCTAGAAACTGAGCCAGTAGAGGATGGGAAACTTGGGGAGAGAGGAAATGAGGAAGGATTTGTCAACAACAGTGAGTAGTTCCTCATTAACAAGCACTTTGAATCCATAGACCTCCTACTGTTTCATAGTTCAGGGGGTCACCATTTAAATCAATCCAGGGCATATTAACACCTTCTCCTGTGAAATCTTCCCCCTTGAATTCCTCATAAAACATACTGAATCTTGGTGCAGTGGTGCATGCCTGTAATCCCAGTGATTTGGGAGGCTAAGGAAGGAGGATTACAAGTTCAAAGCCAGCCTCAGCAAAAGCAAGGCACTAAGCAACTCAGTGAGACCCTGTCTCTAAATAAAATACAAAATAGGGCTGGGGATGTGGCACAGTGGTTGAGTGCCCAAGAGTTCAATCCCCATTACACTTCTACCAAAAAAAAAAAAAAAAATAGAGCAGCATTCTGAAACATCTGAACTAAAACACTCAGCAAACATTTCTCTTTGTATACTTCAAATGTGTTTGTCTTTTTTTAATTATTATTATTACTAATGTTTAAGTCATTTTCTACTTGAATCAGATGGTCTGATTTTGTAAGGATTTTTATTAGTTCTTGGTTTTAAAATCCGGAATTTTATTTACATGAAGTAGTTTTCATTTTAATTGCCATGTATTTTGCACACACAAAAAAGAATAGAGCAAAATAATGCAATGCTCAAGGAGAAAAATAAATGTGCTAAGACAAGTAAAAAACATTCTCTCATAGGACAATGATCTGTTTTACAGGAAACAAAAAACTCGCCTTGAATTTTACACGGAGAGAATGTACATAATTGCATGAACATATATATTTTTTCCTAAAATATTTTTTATTCATTAGTATTTTCCAGTTTTTCATACTGTACAAATTTCTTAAAACACAGCAGCAACAGAAAATGAATGCTGGATTTGGTACACATGTTATTTACCTCAAGGTAACAAAAATATATGGCAAAACATATACCACCCATAGTGCTTCACAATATGCATGCACTTCTATTTAGCCAGCCTTTATTGTAGTAAACTATTAAGGCACATTATTTATAAATGTTCTTGTATTCATCATTTATAGTGAAGTGTTAATACATCACATCTTATTTAGTTTAGCAAATCAGTAAATTTTCTGTATTTAATTATAAAATTAATTTAGTTTTAAATTTTTATTTATAACTACACTTTTTTATTTGTTTAGCCCTGTGGCTTGTTGCCTACTTAGCTGAATATATAAGATTAGCATATCCTAAGGCTGTCCACATACTTAATTTACTTAAGTATTCATTTTAAGTAAAGTACTCACTGTGTATAGGAAAAATTAGGAATTAATTTATTATAAGATGGTCCTAAAAGGTTTAATTGTGTTTATTTTTTAAAAATATTGTAATGTTAGACTTGTATGCATGGAAGTAATTAAGGTACATCATTATTGTAGCTTAAAAGTTGTACATGAGCCAGGCATGATGGCACAAGCATGTAATACCAGCAGTTTTGGAGGCTAAGGCAGGAGGATTTTGAGTTCAAAGCCAGCCTTAGCAACTTACAGAAGTCCTAAGCTACTCAGTAAGACCCTGTCTCAAAATAAAATACAAAATAGGTTGGAAATGTGGCTCAGTGGTTGAGTGCCCCTGAGTTCAATCCCTGGTACCCATCCCCCCAAAAAAGTAAAAAGTTGTACATGATAAGTCTTTTTTTGTTTGCTTGTTTTTACTGTATGTTTTTACCAAATTATATATTCCCCATTCCAAGACAAGTGTAAGTAAAATGAAATTAGATATAAAAAAAGAAAATTCTATCATTCAAAATGCTATTTAAAAGGCAATTGTATGAAATAAGAGTATACTTAAATCACACTGGAAGCATACAATTTATCGGTTGAAAACTGAAAATCTATGCAAATATTTCTTCTTAGTGGTAAAAATATAGGCTTTAGAGTAAACCTGCCACTGCTTAAAAGCCACCAGTTCTTACCTGTGTGAACTTGGTTCACTTTACCTATAAGCTACAGGTCCTCCTTTGCCCTTAAAGGGGTATTGAAAAATGATAATTTCACAAGACTATTTTAAGACTTAATTGACAAAATATTTTTATTTATTTATTTTTATTAGAGCTTCATAGTTATACATAGTAGTTGTGTTCATTATGACAAACACATATATGTGGAAATAGTATTTTTTAAAGGGGTTGAAAATGGCATACAGTATATATAAATATTTTTAATATGGTAGCTATTTTTGCAACTGTTGTATCTTTTATTCTGATTGGGCCACTTCATGTAAACTGTAAATGTTCCTCATTCCAGTTAGAAAATGAATTAATAAATATTCATTGGCATAAATGAAGAAAAATAATTTCAGAATAACATTTAAAATAAAACCAATAAAAATGAAAGCAAGAACTAGAAAAATAAAAGTGAATTTAATATTTACTTTGCTGAATTTATTTATTTATTTGTATTTTATCTATTTATTAAACAATTAGATATAATACAAAGAATCATTTATGAAGGTTTTTGAAATAATTGTTTTAGGTGGAAGAAGAGGTAAACTAGATAGTAACTGAGGATGCAGCTACAAATCCTATGATTTAAGAAATAATAAAAGCAAAAGTGCTGAATACTGTTGCTTCGTTGGGAGGCCACTACCTGTGATGATGCTATGAAGTATCTCTTTTCTGAAGCCTAAAGGGAATGGCACAGTGATTCTGGGGGTGCCTATAGACTGAGCCTAACCTGTCCTGGGCTATAAAGAGATGTCTGGCACAGACAAAAAGAGAAGCAATTACCTGCTGGCCTCCTACTTTGATTCAATCTAACAGAGGCTCTGATTGGTCAGAACTAATAAGAAGCTAGGCAGTAATAGTGTCAGAAAAATGTCATTTTTTCCCCTCATTCTCATTTCAAGCATAGAACAGATTTGAATGAAACGATGTGGAGTAGAAATAAAAAATAATAATCAGCAGTTTCTTGTAACCATTAATCAGGGTAAAAATAATAAATAGGCTCTATGTTAACTAAGAAAAGAAAATTTTTATAAAATAGATGAATTTTATTTTAGCAATCATAAAGCAATCAGGGTAGAGAATAAGAGCTGAAGAAATTCAAGTAAACTCCATTTTCCTTGAGAAATCACTAACACAGGCACATGGGAAAGTTAGCTAATTATGTAGGAAGTACAAAGGACAACAAGCTGTCGAATTGGCATTCTGCAGAACTAAAGAAACAAGAGAGATAAATAAAAATAATCCTGAGACAGGAAATCAGAGCACCTTACAAAGGTAAGATATGAAGAAAATGGCACACGTTTTAAGAAAAGCCATTGCAAATCAACACATACAAAAACAGCAATGTGGCTTAAGAACCTCCCTGAGAGCTATAAAAACAAGTCACCCAACTGTGTGAGGTACAGCTATTCACCAGGAAGAATATCTCATCTCCTGAGAGAAGTAGCAATACAGGCACATGAATTTATCCAATATTTATTATCTTTTTTATGAGATGACAACTATTTTAATTATTTGTATATTTTTGTGAAGGGTGAGGTTTCTTTTGCAAAAATAAACATAGAGAGCCTAGAAAACATATTATAAACACAAGTGAAACCTTTGGCAATATTAAAAAATCAATATTCTTTGGATTGTGTACCACAGAATTCACGTATAACAGTAATTAGCTCTTATTGTTAGGGGACAGATAGATGAGAATGGTGGGAATATGAGACTAAGACAATGATTCTATAAAATGGGCCCACTGTACTGAACCCCCACATGCTTTCTTTGTCAAAAACAATCTGCTTGCAGCGCCACCTGGCCTAAGCAGGAGTGAAGGTCAGGAAGTCAGTGTACATAATGAATGAGGGGATTCAAGAGAAGATGAGCTCTGGTTATCAAACAGAGAGAACAACGCATTGTTAACCTCTGAGATACTGCTCCCAGTATTCTAGGATGCTAACAATTAACCTCTGTGTCTCTGTCACATGTAAGGGAATGAAAGAAAAAACAATAATTAAGCCAAGGGTATCTGGGTTCTATAAAAGAGCAAGTCCCTCCCATGGACACCCAGCTCTGGGGCCCCTTCTCTTGGAAGAAGAATGTCTCTGTCCTTTTCTTAAATAAAACTTGCTTTCAAAGCTTGCCTCTGCATTTCGTGGGTGTTTAATCTTCAACACCAGGGGAAAAGGACCTCTTCCTGATCTGCAAGATCAGTATCATTATCTTTAAGGTCCTTGGAAGACCGCAGAAGTCACTAAAGTTTATTCATATTTGAAATCACAATAACAATAATTTTGGAAAATATAAAATTATCACTTAGCATTTGGGAAGTTCCCAGAAAAACACAAGAAACCAAAGAGTAGGGACAATGTTTGGTAAAAAAGTAACACTTGAGAATGCTTAAATTTAATTAAAAATTGATTTTTGTAAAATGGTAAATAAAGCAAAACGCACTTGTGGAGAGGTAGTTATGAACTCATATGTTTAAGCGAAATAAAAAGGGTTCAGATCTTAGTACCTGCCCTAAATATTTGTGTGAATTTGACTGCTTAATTTTCCTGTCTCTCAATTTACCATTAGGCTAGAAATAATCAGCCAAAATGTTCTTATATCATGATTCAGGATCTTGTTCCTGATGAGGGTCCAAATTCAGCAATAGCAGATCTGCTTTGGTTGGACGTTTAATCTTTTCTGGAGCTTAGCTACTCACAATAAATTTCTATTCCAATCCTCTCCTTTCTGTCCTTGATACTTGCAGGAGACAAAAACCTTTTAATACAAGGTGAATGAAGCCCTTCAGCTTTCACAGTTCACTTTCAATGAAAAATTTGCTGTCCTTCTCTTTCATTGTTCTTTATATAACATCAAGTGATCTTAACAATAACCACACAGTTCTACTGCCCTTTTAGTTACATTTTCCCCTATTTCATAATTCTCAAAATTCTAATGTATTATAACAAGTAGTATATTTTTCACCTCTAAACACACCATCTCAGTGCATTACTAGTAAAATTTTAACAATTGCCTTTTTTGTTATACAACCTCTGTGGCCTATCGTTAGTTACCCAGTCTTTCTGCCAGGGAGTGAAGTGACCATTGCCAAAACACCAGCTTAGCAATTGCATTCCACTATCATTTCTGCTAATATGTATGCCAACTTGTTTACATTCATGGGAGACAGATGGGGAGCTTTAAACTCTTGCACCAAAGAGTAGCCCAGGATTGAGATATGACAATAAAGCATCTTACCAAATCATTTCTTTTAGTCACAGGTCTGAGACTTCCATGAAAGAGTAAGGCAGGTTTATTCTATGAAAGTAATTACAAAAGTAATCTGATAATCAAGGACAATCTTCCTGCTGCATTACAAGAAGGTGAAAAAGGAGATCAGCATGGTATCTCATAATGGCCTTTACATATAGTAGGAAGGAAATTATTTGGATCCAAACTTGTATAATCACTTAAATAAGACATTATTAATATGAAACAATTTAATGCAAATACTTGATGCCTTGAAAATGAAAAAAAGGACACAATTGATAAAAACATAAAGAAGGGAAGAAAATGAGAAAGAATATTTGATTTCATATACCCAGTTTCTAAAATGTACAATAAAGTTCAGATGTATTACAATGTGGAATATGAAGTGAAAAAAACACACAATATATCAAAATAGCAAATAATTCTGAAAACAGAAGAACGAACTGGATAGAAATTGTGAAAGCAAGTTAAATTTTTATTTTTTGGAATGGGATATAGATATACATATAACCTTTTTAAAATTATTTTATTCTACTTTGTTATATATGACAGCAGAATGCATTACAATTCATATTACATATATAGAGCATAATTTTTTCATATCTTTGCTTGTATACAAAGTATATTCATACCATTCATGTCCTCTTCATACATGTGCTTAGGGTAGTGATGTCCATATCATTCCACCATCTTTTTTTTAGGCCCTCGCCCTCCCCCTCCCCTTTCCCCTATCTAGAATTTGTCAAACCTTCCCATGCTCCTCCTCTCAACCCCACTATGAATCAGCCTCCTTATATCAAAGAAAACATTCAGCATTTGTTTTTTTTGTTTTTGTTTTTTTGATTGTCTAACTTTACTTAACATTATATTCTACAACTCCATTCATTTACCTGCAAATGCCATGATTTTATTCTCTTTTATTGCTGAGTAATATTCCATTGTGTATATATACCACATTTTCTTTATCCATTCATCTATTGAAGGGTATCTTGGTTGGTTCCACAGTTTAGGTATTGTGAATTATGCTGCAATAAACATTGATATGGCTGTGTCCCTGTATTATGCTGTTTTTTAAAGTTCTTTGGGTATAGACAAAGGAGTGGGATAGCTGGGTCAAAAGATGGTTCCATTCCCAGTTTGCCAAAGAGTCTCCATATTGGCTGCACAAATTTGCAGTCCCACCAGCAATGGATGAGTGTGCCTTCCTCTGCACATCCTCACCAACACTTACTGTTGTTTGTATTCTTAATATTTGCCATTCTGACTGGAGTGAGATGAAATCTTAGTTTTGATTTGCATTTCTCTAATTGCTAGAGATGTTGAACATTTTTTCATATATTTGTTGATTGATTGTATATCACTTTCTGAGAAGTGTCTATTCAGTTCCTTGGCCCATTTATTGACTGGGCTATTTTATTTTTAAAATTTTAGTTTTTTGAGTTCTTTATATACCTAGAGATTAGTGCTCTATCTGATGTGTGAGGGGTAAAAATTTGCTCCCAGGCTGTGGGCTCTCTATTCACCTCACAGATTGTTTCTTTTGCTGAGAAGAAGCTTTTTAGTTTGAATCCATCCCATTTATTAATTCTTGATTTTAATTCTTGCACTATAGGAGTCTCATTAAGGAACAGGGGCCTAATCCAACATGATGGAGATTCGGATCTACTTTTCCTCCTATTAGATGCAGGGTCTCTGGTTTAATTCCTAGGTCCTTGATCCACTTTAAGTTGAGTTTTATGCATGGTGAGGGATGGGGGTTTAATTTCATTTTGTTGCATATGGATTTTCAGTTTCTCTAGCACCATTTGTTGAAGATGCTATCTTTTCTCTGACATATGTTTTTGGCACCTTTGTCTAATAAAAGATAATTGTAATTAAGTGGCTTCGTCTCTGTGTCCTCTGTTCTATACCATTGGTCTACCTGTCTGTTGTCATGTTTCAGGAATTAACAGTTATTAATGTTACTATTGTTACTATTACTCTATAGTATAGTTTAAAGTCTGGTAAAGTGATGCCACCTGCTTTACTCTTCTTGCTAAGGATTGCTTTAGCAATTCTGGGTCTTTTATTTTTCCAGATTAATTTCATGACTGAATTTTCTATTTCCATGAGGAATCTCATTGGGATTTTGAATAGAATTGCATTAAATCTGTATAATGCGTTTAGTAGTATGGTCATTTTGACAATATTAATTCTGCCTATCCAAGAACAAGGTAGATCTTTCCATCTTCTAATGTCTGATGTGCTTAGTTTTGGAATCAGGGTAATATTTGCCTCATAGAATAAGTTTGGAAGTGCTCTCTCTTTTTCTATTTCCTGAAATAAATTGAAGAGCATTGGTATTAGTTCTTCTTTAAAGGTCTTTTTGAACTCGTCTATGTGTCTATCTGGTCCCGGGCTTTTCTTGGGTGGTACAATTCTGATTCATCACTTGAAATTGATATGTTTAAATTGTGTATATCATCCTGATTCAATTTGGGCAAAGTATATATCTCTAGGAATTTTTCGATAGCTTTGAAATTTTCTATTTTATTGGAGTACAAGTTTTCAAATAATTTCTAATTATCTTCTGTATTGCTGTAGTGTCTGTTGTGATATTTCCTTTTTCATCACATGTTTAATTTGGATTTTCTCTCTCCTCTCTTCCTTAGCATGGCTAAGGGTTTATTAGTTTTATTTATTTTTTCAAAGAAACAACTTTTTGTTCTGTCAATTTTTTCAATTGTTTTTCTTTTGTTTTAATTTCATTGATATCAGCTCTGATTTTTAATTGTTTCCTGTCTTCTACTGCTTTTGGTGTAGATTTATTCTTCTTATTCTAGGGCTTTAAGATATAATGTTAAGTCATTTATATGTTGACTTTTTTTTCTTTTACACAATGAACTCCATGCAATGAAATTTCCTCTTAGAACTGCCTTTATAGTGTCGTAGAAATTTTGATATGTTGTATCTGTGATCTCCTTCACCTCTAATAATTTTTAATTTCCTACTTAATATCTTTTGCAATCCATTGTTCATTCAGTAGCATTTTATTTAGTCTCCAGGTGTTGAAGAAGCTTTTATTTCTTTTTTTATTATTGATTTCTAATTTCATTCCATTATGATCTGATAGAATGTAGAATAATATCTCTACTTTTTTATATTTTCTAAGAGTTGCATTGTGGTATAATATATGGTCTATTTTAGAGAAGGATTCATGTGCTGCTGAGAAGTAAGTGTATTCATTCATTGAAGGATGAAAGATTCTATATATGTCAGTTAGGTCTAAGTTGTTGATTGTGTTATTAAGTTCTATAGTTTCTTTGTTCAGCTTTTGTTTGGACAATCTATCCAGTGATGAAAGAGGTGTATTGAAGTCACCCAGAATTATTGTGTTGTGGTCTATTTGACTCTTAAACTTGAAAAAGAGTTTGTTTGATGAATGTAGACATGCCATTTTGGGGGGCATATATTTTCGAAATTTTTATGTCTTGTTGATGTTCCCTTAAGCCATATGAAATATCCTTTTTTATCCCTTTTGAATAACTTTAGCTTGAAGTCTATTTTATTTGATATGAGGATGGAGACCCTTGTTTGTTTCCACAGTCCATGAGAGTGGTATGATTTTTCCCAACCTTTCACATCTAGTCTGTGGATGTCTTTTCCTATGAGATGACTCTCTTAGAGGTAGCATATTGTTGTTGTTGTTGGGTTTTTTAATTTTTAATCCAATCTGCCAGTCTATGTCTTTTGATTGGTGAGTTTAGGCCATTAACATTCAGTATTATTATTGAGACATGATTTGTATTCCCAGCATTTGGGGGGGGAATATTTTACTTGACTTGTTTTCTCCTTTGATTAGTTTTTTCTTTAGTGTAATTACTTCCTTTGCTGATTTTCATTGTTATTTTTCAATTCCTCTTCATGGAATATTTTGCCAATGATGTTCTGTAGTGCAGGCTTTCTAGTTGTAATTTTTTTTAACTTTTGTTTATCATGGAAGGTTTTTATTTCACCATCAAATATAAAGCTTAATTTTGCTGGATACAAAAATCTTGGTTGACATCCATTTTCTTTAAGAGCTTGATATTTGTTCCAGGATCTTCTTGCTTTCATAGTCTGGGTTGAAAAATCTGCACATAATCTAATTTGTTTTCCCCTATGTGTAATCTGATTTTTTTTTCTCTTGGCTTTTAATATTCTCTCCTTATTCTATGGGTTAGGCATTTTCATTAGATTGTGCCTTGGTGTGGATCTGTTGTGATTTTGTACATTTGACGTCCTTTAAGCCTCATTGAATTTGGTTTTCCAATTCATTCTTCATGTTTGGAATTTTTCTGATATTATTTAATATAATAGATTGCTCATTCCTTCGATTTGGAACTCTATTTCCTCCTCTATCCCAATAACTCTTAAATTTGGTCTTCTTATGTTATCCCATATTTCTTGAATGTTCTGTTCATGGTTTCTTACCATTTTCCCTGTGTTGTCTACATTCCTTTAAAGATTATATATTTTGTCTTCATTATATGAGATCCTGTCTTCCAAGTTGTCTTATCTGTTGCTGATACTTTTAATTGAGTTTTTAATTTGGTTTATTGTTCCCTTCATTTCAAGGATTTGTTTTTTAGAACTTCTATCTCCATACTGAGGTAATCTTTTGCTTCCTGTATTTTTTATGTAGCTCTTTGTCAAAATGATCTTTTGCTGCCTGTATTTGCTCTCTTATATCATCCTTTAATTCACAGAACATTTTAATCATGCACATCCTAAAATCCTAAACTTCTTCTCTGTAATTTCTTCTGCTTTGCTTGCCATGGGTTCTAATAATGATCTTGGTGTGTTTGGGGCACTTTCTTCCCTTGTCTTTTTGTATTGATTGCGTGTCTTCCCTTCTAGCACTGTGTTTTTACCCAATAGGCTTATAGTGTCCTGGTAGAGATCGAATACTTCTCCCTTGAGCTGAAGGACAATATTATCAGATCCCGATATAAACAGTATATACACTAGAAACAAATGTTTTCTATTAAGACATTTACAGTTTGGTCACAATGTATAAAAATGGTGAATTCAATTATTATCTACAATATACTCAGTAGGTTTGTGAAAGTGTTTACAGTTTCTGTTGGTAAACAAAGAACTGGGGGTGAGGAGTAGGATGATATGCTGATGAGGAAGGAGGTGAGGATACAGAGTTGTTATATTTTAGAAAGTATGAAAGAAAAATCTAAAGAGGAAGATTAGTATCAGAAGGGAGAGAAAGTAATTTTGGTTACACAAGTAGTGGGAAGACACTAGAATACATAAAACAAACACAATATATATTGAGAAAAATTTTTTTAAAATGGTAAAATAGTAGAAACTTGTGGGATATATATATATATACACACACACACACACACACACAACACAGCTGTAATATACTATTCAGATGCCCCAGTCCTCAAAATCCTAATTCATGCAAAGTACTTGGTTTCACATATATTGGGGATGTAAGGGCAGGAGAATAGAGAATAAGAGGGAAAAAAAATCTTGAAGGAAAAAAACAGGATTTTTTTTTTAAATCTTTCCTGCTTCCCTTCTCATCTAATAAGTGGGGTCACCTGTTGTTAGCTGGTATCTCCACCCTCAGGGTGGTGAAGGTAACCAGGTGTCACTGTGCTGGGATAGTGGCTGCTGGGAAGTGGGGGGAGTTAGAAACTGGTTACCTGGCCAGCAGATGTTTCAAAACTGGTAGTTGTCCCCCAATGAAGATGGTGATGAAGATGGCCCAAGATGGAGGTGCCTGCTTTCAGCAGTGTGTGGGCTATTGGGTCATGTGGGGGGAGCCGCTGAGAGATGGCATTGGAGGATGAGTTCAGAGAGGAGCTCATGAAGTGTGTGGCTGTTGGCTGACTTTAGAGCCTGTGTAAAGGTCCAGGGTGTAGGCAGGCTACTGCACATAGGGGATTATCTCTGCTGCTGCAAAGCCCCAAGATGGCAGTGACCAGGGGAGCCCCACATTGGTAGATGGGGGTCCAGGTGGGAGTGGTGGCTGGAGTCTTGTGTGGAAAGCTGCTGGATGTCCTGCATGGGTGTGGCATCGGTGATTTCTGCTCTAGTGGGTGACTGAAAGTTGTATGTAGGTGTTCAAGGTGCCCACTTGGGTACCCGATAGTCCTGTGTGGTGAGTGATTGGGAGACCTACTCTGACGCTGAGGCCTGGAACCCTGGAAGGGTATGTTGGCCATGATTCCCACATGAGGAGCAGGAATTTCACTTGCAGTATTCTCATGTCCCAGGACATGGAGCGACACAGAATGCTGCCTCCCTCTGGCCCACTGTCTTGGATCTCCTATAAGTAATATTAAATAATAAAACAAACCAATGTTATCAGCCTATGACTTAGAATTATACAAATAACCAACATGTAAACTTAAATTAAAAGTTTGTAAAATATTGAAATTTTAAGGAATAACTAGGGATAGGAGTTGGTAGAATGAGACAAAAATTTTTCATACTATTTTTCTGCTAGTCTTTTTTTTATGTAATTAATATACATTTTAAATATAGCAATGATTGTGGGGTTTGAATAGAGAATATTTGTAGTTCAGTAAAATGAGAAAAATTATTAAGGATTCAGTTTTCGACATTATTATTTATTATATTATTACTTGAAGTATACATTTATTTTATTATAATAGTATTTAACGTTATTAAAAATATTATTGCAATGATTGGATTTTGAGAGCTGTAATCTATTCAGTCCATTCTACTTTGAATGGACTGATTGGGTGGTAACTGTATATTGGTAGGACATAATTGGAATAGATGGGTCACTGGAAACTTGCCCTGGGAGGGTACAACTTTCCTGCAGCTCCTTCCCCTCCTCTTTTCACCTCTTGCTCCCCCATCCCCCATTATGAGCTGAGAAGCTTTCCTCCACTGGACCCCTTCCTGCTGATGTGCTGTCTTACCTTGGGCCCCAAGCAAATAAATTGGCTGTCTATGGACTAAGATCTTTGAAATTTTGAGAGCCAAATAAACATTTCTTTCTCTAAGTTGTTTTTTTTTTTCTTTTCTTTCTTTCTTTTTTTTTTTGTTCTTTTTAGTTGTGCATGATGTTAAAGTATAATTTGACTTATTTATACAAACATGTAGTACATCTTATTCTCTTTTGGTCACACTGATGAAAAAGATAACAAAAACAGAAATTGGTATGAGGACTGGGGTCATTTCTGTGACTAATCTAAATGTGATTCAGAAGCCATTGGAGCTAGTTTGTGGGCATAATTTTTAAAGTTTAGAGACGCAAGCTGAAAAAGCTTTATAATGTTGTAAGTTGTTAGTGGAACTTAATAGTTGTTGCTGGTGGGAGTTTCGAACATCACAATACTGATAGGAATGCAGACAATCCTCAAGAGGTTTCTGAGGGAAATGAAGATTCTACTGGGAATTAGACTAGAAGCTACTCATGTTATATACTAGCACAGAACTTAGTTAAATTTTGCCCATATCCTAAGACTTGTATAGGCTGAATTTTAATGTAATGAACCAGTTTTAAAATGATAGACTAATTAATATGGTAAAGAAAATTTCAAGGCAGCACCACATTCAGTCAGTGTCAGTGACATTGCTGGGAATCTTAGCCAGGTTTATTGTTAAAAATGTAAGCAGAAAATAGAGTTAAAGGATTTTAATAACTTGAAGTTTGACCAGAAAAGAACATTGTAAGCTGGAGTCAAGGAAGCTATGTTTATTAAAGTAATTATAGCCATTAAACCAATGCTAAGTATTTTGTAGACAGACAATAGAAAATACAATTCCAAAGCATCTCAGGAATTTTTAAGACTTCTCCCTGTAGGCTCCAGGATAGAAGAGATGATCCCTTTGAGAAAAGACTATGGGGATGACCTGTTTGCACCAGGGGGCCTAGTAAGATGTTTCACTATGCTGAGCTATGCATGCACTCATGCTGCAAGTGTTCCCAGGAGACCCAGGTATTGTACAAGCTGGTAACAGATCTTGCTGCCATCCACTCAGTGCTGGTTCTGCAAGAATACAGGACACTGAAGTTAGGGGTCATGGAGTTTTTTTACAGAGATTTCAGAGGAAAGCCTGGCTGGCCAGACAATATGAAGCAATATTGAAGTTCCTACAGGCCGCCACTAAAAGGGAAATGTGTAAAGCTGTGAAGGTGAAATCCAACCTGGAATAGAGACTCAAGGAATTAAGAGATGCCATGAATGTGGGCTATCTGTTGAGGAAAGGTGCTGGCTATGGAGAGAGCCAGGCTGAAAAAGAGATCATGACTGCTAAACCAGCAAGGCCAAAGGGGTGGGACTGCCCAATTCCTTTGAGGAGAATATTATATCACCTGGAACCCAGAGATGCCAGAGTTAGAGCTACAGAAAATGTTTACCCAGCTCAGTTTATGTCTTATTTTGGTTCTATATCTTCTTTCTGTGCCCGTATTCTTCGGTTTTGGAATAAGAATGCGTACTCTGCACAATTATATGTTAGATACATGTAACTTGCTTTTGAATTTTACAGAGGTTCACAGCCAAGAGTTCCACTTGAGTCTCAGAGGAGACTTTGTATTTGCACTTTGGATAATGCTGGCACTTTTAAAACTATGGAGACTCTTAAAGGAAAACAAATGCAGTTTGTATTGTGAAATGGACATGAAATTTTGGAGGGTCAGAATGTTATAGTTAGTGCAGGAATATTCAGAGGTTAAATGAATGGAGTAGAAGAGATGTAACCAAATCAGTACTCGCCAGTATGAATGGACTAACTGGTTGATTACTGCAGGCAGGTATAGCATGGTTGGAAGAAATATGAGTCACAGGGCACGTTCCTTGAAAGGACCCATCTTTGCTGTGGTCCCTTCCCCTCACTCTCTGTTTCCTGGCCACCCTGAGTTGGAGCAGGGCTCTTCCATCACACCCTTTCACTATGATGTTCTGTGTCACCTTAGGCTTGGAGCAGTACAGTTGGCATACCATGGAGTGAATCCCTGAAACTATGACCCAAAATAAAATTTTTCCTTCCCTAATTTGTTCTTTTCAGAATTTTGGTTACAGCAATGAAAAACTAACTAAAAAAGAAAGCATGAGACTTTATTTAAAATATTCTTTATAAATGAGGTAATTCAAAAGTGAAAATGTTAAGTATCTTGAATAGAATGAAAGTTTAGATATTAAGAAAATTAAAATGAATATTATACTATATAGGGCATGAAAAGTATAGGGAGAGAAGCAGCAAAGAAAAGGAGGGGAGGGAAGAGATGCAGAGGAGAAAAAAGGAAGAGAAAGAGAAAAAGAAGAAGAAGAAAGTATAAAAATGAAAAAGAAGGAAAAACAGATATCAGAAATAAAAATCAAAACACATAAAATTGGATAAATTATGCAATATCAAATTAAAGGGAAAAATCAATCCAAACAACATAGAAAACAATATCTATGAAATCAAAACCAATACTGCAAAATTTAGAATTCCTCTATACTTACCTACCTCTGCTCAAACGTTGGCTGTGATAGTTTTGTGGTATGCCTGGGTAGTCATGTCTTTTCTTTTGCCTGGGAGGAAACATCACTGGGTCATTGCAGAGAGTTGAACCCCAGCCAGGTGCCCCATTCACTCTACTTCATTGTATTCCACTGGTGGCAGGAAGGGACAGTGATGGTAGGTGGCAGAGGGAGATCCAGGTGGATGTCAGCTCCAACTTTTGCCTGTATGTACCTGTGTAGTTTTGGACACATGGTCAGGCAGTTACTTAATTCCTCTTAATGAAGAATATATAAACTCAGTGTTAAGAAGATACTCCGTAAGTGATAAGAATGAAGCCATAACATATGCTTTGGTCTTAGCATGGCTTATTTAACGTGGTAGGGTTTATAGTGACCTTTGCAGTTTTCATTTGGGTTCACTACTCACATCACATCTTTTATTTCTACCCACCTTTCTCTTCATTTTTTTAAAAATTTAATTAGTCCTAATTTTTTATACTTGAATGCATTTTGATGCACTGTACATAAATGGAGTACAACTTTTCATTCCTCTGGCTGTACGTGGTGCAGAGTCACACCAGTAGTGTAATCATACATGTATATAGGATAATAGTGTCTGTCTCATTCTATGGTCTTTCCCATTCCCATATTCCCACACCTCCCCTCATTCCCTTCTGGACAACCCAAATTCCTTCATTCTTTCTTACCTCACCCCTCATTATAGATCAGCATCCGCTTATCAGAGAAGCTTTCTCTCAAATATGTATGTCAAACTTACCATTTGAATCTTCACAAAATTTAAAAAAGGAATGGTCAATCTAAACAGTTTAGGTTATAAATTTAATCTTTCGTGGAGCAAGAAGTTGTCCTTATAGAGTTAACAATTTTTTGGTATTTTTAAAATCTGTGAGTTTTAACTTTTACTTCCTGAATAATTATTTCTTTTCCTTATGAACTTGAGTCCCTTTTTATGTGAATTTCGGCAAATGATAATGGTATCCATAATTTTGTACTACATCTGAACTGCTGCTATGTAAATCAAGAGTAAAATGTTATAAAGTTAGACAAAGCATGAAGAACTGATCTACAAAGTTCTTATGAACAAAGTCCCTAATCTTGGCTACTAGGGATATCATTTGTTCTCTAGTCATGTGATTTTGGGGGGGTTAAAAAATCTAAGTGATATGAATCTTCCTTATTATATAAGAAATATTTTAAAAGATATATGATGTGGACTGGGGCTATAGCTCAGTTGGTAGAGTGCTTGCCTTGAATGCACAAGGCCCTGGGTTCAATCCCCAACACCACACACACACCAAAAAAAGGTATATGATGTAATCAAGTACTTTAATTCTTTTAAGTTTTATTTCCTCTGGGAAGGCAGAATAGAATGAGTTTTGTACAGAATATAAAGTTTATATTGAAAGAAAAATAAAATAACATAGAAAGAAATTTTAAAAGAGACTAGAAAACAACACTAAACCACTTGCATGAATGAACCAGTATTTGAAAAGTAAGGAATAAAACCATTAAGTAAATTTGAGACAAACTTTAGAAACATTTGTTGCTTTCTTTGAAAGAGTAAATTTGCACTGAAAATAAAAATGAAAGAAAACAACCTTTAGGTGAGATGCTTTAGTATAACTTGACACTAAAATAGTAGAACGCCTTTTTACAAAATGGATTGCTCTTTTAACCAATGACTTGTAGAATGTGCTTTCTCCTTGCACTTATTTACATGCATATATATTACTAACATAAACTTGGGAGTGACAGTGGAATGGCATAGAATCAGTTCAGAATGTAGGAAGAGTCATTTTACATGTGAGCTGACAGAAATTGCCCACTGTCCATCAAACTCAATTAGGATTAATGCACAAACATGCACACATGCACAAATACAACCATATATAATCCAAATATTACAAATCCAGGTTCTAAATTGATTTTGTAAAATGTAGCTTGTGAACAGAATAGAATTGAGTAGAAATACCTCTAGAAATGTTAAGAGCTCTTCAGAGGTCCCTTTAGATAGCTCCCAAATAGCTTATTTAAGGAGGAAACTTAACTGCTTTGTTAATATAATCATAAACTTATCAGAATTTCTAATGCTGTGGTGCAAAATAACATTATTTCTTTTATGTTAAATTATTTCTTAGATGACCAAATGTCTGTCTCAGCTCTTAAAGATTGTTCTGGGGGGCTGGGGATGTGGCTCAAGCCCTGGCATGTGCGGGGCACTGGGTTCGATCCTCAGCACCACATAAAAATAAAATAAAGATGTTGTGTCCACCGAAAACTAAAAAAACAAATATTAAAAAAAGATTGTCCTGTTTATTTCATACAAGATAAGTATAATTTTTGGAGTAACTAGGAAATTATTAATATTTTTAACATCTCATCACTATTAATTGGAGATTTATCTTCATCAGACAATACATGTTCTCTAAAATCTGAGATAAAAAAAATTTACATGCAATTTCAAGGTTAGCATATATTCATTCATAAGTTTAACATCCATTTCTCAAAATAAGTATAATGGCACCAATTCTCATATATACATTAAATATCCTAACAATATCATTTTCTTCTTGTCTTTTGTCTGCTTCGTTTGACACAAGCACTTCCATGTCTGGCATAACATATGTAAAGCGTAATTGAACATTTTCTTTCATTAGCTATTGTGCATTATTTGCACTGTGGCCACAACCATATTTTTAGACTAGCTATAATCTATACAAGAGAACACTTTGTCATAACACTTAAAAATTCGCAAATTTTATGTGCCTGATTATAAAAACAATTAACAACCATACTCAGTTTATATATAAGCACTGTTTTATGTCTAAAGTAACATGAGCGACAAGACTATCTCTCTCAGAGATGTAACAATGTGCCAAACATCTTTGACAAAAACATCAATTTAAAATGCCTGTATTTAAAAAAAAAATGTTGGATTCTATGAATTTCATATTAAGCTATATAAGAATAATCACTAGAAGTGTGAAAATTTTTAAATCAAACAAATAGTCCACATGAACCATTTTCTCTATTACTACTGATGAATTAGCACATGCAACTGTCATATCTTTGGCTTACTTTTTGACTTCCAATGTCTCTTGATGAACTGCAAAGTACTAAAAGATGATTTCCTGTCTGTATTCATTAAAGATAATATTTTCACATGTCTAAGTTGGTTAAGTTTTTTTTAAAAAAATTAAATGAAAAACTTGTGTTGGGAATATAGCTTAGTGGTAGAGTTTTTCTTCAGCATGCACCCTGGGTTTGATACCCAGCACTACAAAAATGAATGGATTTTTAAAAAATATTTATTTTTTAGTTGTAGTTGGACACAATACCTTTATTTTACTTATTTATTTTTATGTGGTGCTGAGGATGGAACCCAGGGTCTGGCACATGTGAGGCAAGCACTGTACCGCTGAGCTACAACCCCAGCCCAAATGAATGGATTTTTTAAAGTGTTCAAAATAAAACAAAATAACAACAAAAACACTTTTTTTTTTTCCAAATTAAGAAAACAAATTATCTTTTTTTCAGGGAACTTTTGTTAGAGAAAGCACAATTAGACTCTTTTACAAAAATTATCACATATATGATGTGGAGATTTACTTATTGATCCTAACTGGCTTAAAGTTTATGTTTAAAATATTTGCAGTGAAAACTTATCTATAAAAATAACTTCATATTATAAACTTGCCCATAGATTTATTTCAATGTATTTAAAATCATCATATTATTGCTCACCACCACATTCATATCTATTAATACAAATGAATTTAACTATGATCTTTAAAAGAGAAAAAAAATAAAACTGTGTGTGAATATTAAAGATTTAAAATTTTTGGATTAAATCTGGAAGACCATATTTTTCTTCCTTTCAGATTTGGTTTATGAGAGTAAATAATCTACATTTTTAAAACTTCAACATATTCATCAATTCTGAGCAAAAATAACATTACTTGTTCTTTTAAATTATTATGAATGTTCTCTGGAGATCATTGTTGAACAATTCCAAGATTTAGAATATTACAGTCCAGAAAACCCATGATACAAAACAAACATTACAGAATTCAGACAATGAGATAGCTAATTCTAAACAGTAGAGCACCTCTAAACCCATGCTTGATGTGTTTTCTTAGGGAAATAAATCAATATAAGATGCAATATAAACAGCATGGAAATAAAGGGCATAGATCAAAATGATTTTTTTTAATGAGATGGAGGCTTTTGTCTGCCACTAATGACAATACAATCATGCCAAAGACAGCGTCCAGGTTTTTAGCCTTCAAGAGTTTATTCATTCAAAAAAAAAAAAAAAAGCAAAACAAAATAAAACAGATATTTATGTTATCAACATGTAAGTCATGAGGGATTCAATGTGTCCTTTCTTTAATAAATTAAAATAATTTAATTTCTCAGACTTTTCTATTCAACCTGAAATAGGTGGCCTTATATGGATGCTGTAGGGCAAACAATGATGACTAACCCCTGTCTACAACTACAAACCCTAAGGGAGAAAGACTCAATATAAAATTACTTGGTAAAGAGAACATGCATGGTACAGTGAAGAGTGTGAATGTTTATGCTTTCAGTGAAATGAACTGTGATAGGCCCTGAGACATTCAAATATAATCTACATTACCGTACTTGACATTGACTTATATAAAACATAAAAACAAAAATAGTATGAATGAGCAGGTAAGGGTAAAATTCACTAGTTACCAGAATAAAGAAGACACACGTAATATATAAGGCATGTTCACGGAGGGAGAAATGACCTTGAACGAGGGCAATATTTACCAACATTCCATGGTTTATGAACAATCTTCATGTGTTTCTTCCTGTTACATGTCACCTGTTCTGTTATTGTTTAGATCTTCAATCTTTACTCAACCTTACTTCACATTTGTTTACTTGAAAGACTGCCTTTCACCCTTAAATTTTGAAATGTGTACACATATTTTAGACATTGCTAGCATTGAAAGACGGAGAATTCTCTGTAGACTAAATTTTCTTCACACACACACACACAAACACACACACACACACCATCTACATTAGTGCACATCAATGTAAACAAGAATGTTATCGCTGGAGCTGCAGGCACAAAGACATAGCATTGCCTCAGCTGCCAATGTGAACAGCATCCCTGCTATCTTGATGACAGCACTGTGCCAATTGCCAAGTGGGGAAACAGATTGTGAGACTTCTGCAATGAGTTCAGACACTCAGTGGGACTCAAACTTACCTAAGACCCTTGGTCCTAATTTAGGTACACAGAATACTCACAGATTGTAAGAAAGTAAAACTTGAAAAAAATGTAATCAATGGCCATAAGATAATGTATTATTTGAGTTAGCCAAAACAGACTACAGCTCTATTTCCTTTCACCAAACTGTATATTTTAGAATTACTGGACACAACGTTGGTAACAATGCATGACATATGTAAAGAATGTACTTAAATATGAAGCAGTTTGTCTAAGTGATAATAAGACATGGTGAGAAATTAGCAAGTAGCTTTAAATAGGCAATCATATGAAGTGAAAAACAATTATTGGTATTTTTTTAAATGTATACTATGTAAAATATCAAATGAAAAGTTTTGAAGAGAAACAGCAAAGTGGAAGTAGACTGATAGGTACAGTTTAGGAAAGATGAGTTAGAAAACGTTAAAGAGAACATGAGAAGAATAACTTGAATATTCAAGTCCTCAAGAGAGAATTGAAACAATGGAGGAGAGGCAGTGTTTAAGAAATAATAGTGGGCTGGGGACGTTGCTTAGGGGTGGAGTGTGTGCTTCACATGTATAAGTCACTAGGTTTGATCCTCAGCTGTGCAGTAAAAGAAAAATACAGATATTATTGAGAAAGTGTTTAAATATGAATCTATAGACAAATGATTCACCTTATGCAGAATAATAAAAATATTGTATTTCACATTTAGATACTTTGAAAGATCAAAGACTAATTATGTTTAAAACAGCCATATAGAAAATAGTGATTAGTCATACAGGAATGGCCATTAGAGCAAGTCAACTACTTGACTCTGACAGTAAGACAGATATAAAAGTCCTAGTTCTTCGCTATGAAAAAACAATTTTTACAGAATATGAAATCTAATGATTTGGCCCCCACAAGTGATTCCATATGGAAGAAATTATGTTAATTTTTAAAAAGCAGTAAAAATTTACTAATATCATAAAATATATTTTTATTATCCATACATTTTGCTGTGCATAAGTATAGTCAGTTTTCCCTTGGTAGCCACTGTGGGATTGTTTTTAGGACTTTGTGCATATAATGAAATCTACAGATGTGCAAACCCTTTATATAAAATGGTGAAGTATCTGAATACAACCTATGTATGTTCACTGGTATGCATTAAGTCATCTCTAGATTAATAATAATACTTAAACAACAAAAATGCCATGTAAGCAATTGTCATAGTATATTGTTTAGGGGATAATGATGAGAAAAAAATATTGTCCCATGTCCAATAGTGATTCATTTTTTTTTTCCAAATAGCTTTCTACCCGTTCTTCGTTTGATCCATGAAATATATTTCTTTGAGATATGTTCTAAGGCTATAGCTCCTGGCTCATAGTCTATGATTACAGTTCACTCTAGTAGATATTATAATGCTAAGCAACTTTTTAAACCAACTGTTACCAGAATACTCTCCTACGTAACACTATTACCTATCTTTAAATTATTCACTCATTCTTAATTCATTGGATACATAGTGCTATAATTTTATAGTTTCAATTTGTATTTATTTATTTATTTTGCTTTTCAATTACCTTTATTTTATTTATTTATTCTTGGTGCTAAGAATCAAACCTAGTGCCTCACACGTTCTACACACTAGGCAAGCATTCTACCACTGAGCCACAATCCCAGCCCTTAATTATATTTCCTTTATGATTATAATGTTGATTGTTATTGCTTTAATTTTAATTTTTTCAGGATGAATGAAATCAAAACTACCTAAATGTCCATCAGACATAGACAAATATGTTGTAGTGTGTTTATACAATTAAATACTATTTATTGGTAAGATGAACAATTTCAAATACATATAATAATATTTGTTGTAAAAATCTTATAAACTATGTTGGGAAAAGGAAGCAAATAAAAGGCTATGCATGGTTTGAATTGGTGTATATAACATTTTAAACCAGACAGAAGCAATCTTCAGTGTTAAATATTCAAATACTCCCTTTCATGGGGAGCGCTGAGTAGTGATGAGTAGGTGTTAAGGAGTAGTAATAAGAAGGATGAAAATAAATTCTATGTCCTATACTGTGATTGTTGACAAATGTGTGTTTATTTTTTGACAAATCATCTAATTTCAATTTTTAAAAAGGCACCTACAGCCATCTAATTCTAGACAAAGGTGACAACATACATTTGAGATGAGGCAACATCTTTAATAAATAGTGCTTAGAGAACTGAATATCAATATCAAAAATAATGAAACTAGATCACAATTCCTCACCATGTATAAATCACCATGTAAAAGTCACCATGAAACAAGCAAACAACAAAAAATCAACTGTTGGGAAAAAAACAACAATAGGGGAAATAGTTCAGGATACAGACACAGGCACAGTTTCCTAAAAAGCACTGCAATAGCTCAGGAAATAAGAGTAAGAATCTATAAATACAATAACCTCAAATTTAAAAGCTTCTATAAAGCAAACTACAGAGTGAAAAGAACCTATAGAATAGGAGAAAATCTTTGCCAGAGAATTAATATCCAGAATATATAAAGAACTCAAAAAACTCAAAACTAAAAAAAATAAAATAAAATAAAATAAAAATAACCCAATGAGTAAATTGACTAAGAACTGAACAAACACTTCTCAAAATTTCAAATGGCCAACAATTTTAGGCAAAAATGTTCAGCATGTTTGGAGAACACAAACCAAAAGGAAACTGAAATTCAATCTCACTCCAGTTAGAATGGCTTTCTTTAAGAATACAAAATAGCAATAAATAGTTGTGAAGATACAAGAAAAAGGGAACTCTTATACCTTATTGGTTCGAGTGTGAGTTGGTACGGCCACTCTAGAAATTAGTAAACATTTGCCTAGAAGCAAATGATAGTCAATCACTATTAATACATCTAGTGTCATTTCTGAGTTTCTAAATATTGTGTTCTACAAAAAGAACCATAGCTCCTGGAAGAAATGATGGATTCTTCGATTAAAACAATTGAGTGGGGGAAATGACCAAGGAATAACCTCAGAATGTGCCCTTATTTTAAAAAAGTCTTTGTAGATATGATTAGGTTACCTTGAGGTCATAAGGGGTTGAGGTGGGCACTGAATCAATGGCCAGTATCTTTTTTTGGGGGGAGGCGGGGGATACCGGGTATTGATTCAGGGGCACTCAACCACTGAGCCACATACCTACCCCTATCCTTATTTTGTATTTTATTTAGAGACAGGGTCTCACTGAGTTGCTTAGCAGCCTTACCCTTGCTGAGGCTTACCCTTTGAACTCGTGATCCTCCTGCCTTAATCTCTCAAACCACTGGGATTACAGCATGTACCACTGTGCTGGCCCAAAGGCAAGTGTCTTTATAAGGAGAAAAGAAGACATATAAAGATTCATACAGTGAGGAAGTTCAAATTAAGGTGGAGCAGAGGTTGGAATAATGCAGCCACAAGCCAAGAAACACCAAGAATTACTGGCAGCATTTAGAAGCTGGAAAGAAGTGAGAATTTTTTTTACTCTTTACAGTGAGTATGTCACTCCTAACAGCTTTATTTGGGACATTTAACTTTAAAAACTGTGAGGAAAATACATACATTTTGTTTTAAGCCACCTAGGTTTTGATACTTAGTAGATCAGGCCTTTGAAATTAATACAGATAGAAACAGATTATTACCCACTGAATGAAATAATGACTTCATGGTGATATGAATAAACATACAAATTGGAATTTGAAAAAGCATGGAATATTTAAAGAACATCAAATTATCTCCCTACATGTTACTTTATGAACTTCAGAAGGAAAATGTAATATTACAAAAGAGAAGCCTAACAAACACCGTCATAAGTGATTATATTTATGTCAGTAATCAGATAAATCTAAATCATGTGCAACCAGATAGGATACAGGGAGAAGTTTATCCCACTCCTGTATTGTTCCTGCTAAAGATGAACAATCTAAATCTAATCACACAGAGACAAGAGAAAAAATGAAGGGACATTTTTGTAAAATAACTGGTCTTGAAACTTTCTTAAGGTCACAAATAGAGACTGAAGAACAATTTCAAATAAAAATAAAAAAGAACTAAAGAAAATAAGACATTTTATCAAAATGCAATATGTTATTATGAAATAAATGATTGAGCAAGATAGGACAATACAGGTGCAACCAGAAAATGTACAATGGAGTCACAAGTTTTGTTATCAATAATATATCAACGTTAATATTGATTGATTTACTGATTGCTCCAGAGATTGAACGTGGGGACTACTTAACCATTAAGCCACAATTCCAGCCCTCTCCTTTGTTTGTTTGTTTGTTTGTTTGTTTTGAGACAGTCTCCCTAAGTTGCTGTGGCTAGCTTTGAACTTGCTTCAGCCTCCAGAGCCTCTGGTATTACAGGTGTACATGACCATACCTAGCTCACTGTAAACTTTTGAAATTTGATGGTTAGGATATATTGTAACCATGTAGGAGAACATCATTGTAGAAAACACATGCTAAAGTGTTCAGTGTTGATAAAGCATTATGTTAGAAACTCATTAAAATGATTCAAGAAAAAAAATTGTATTATACTTTTTTCTAAGGTGAGATTATTTCCAAACTTAAAAAAAATAAAATAAGACATATTTGTGTATTATGTATATGCATTAGGTATATTTATTAAATGATTATTGCCACAGTCTGGCTGGGCACAATTCACAAACCACTTGTCAAGCAGAAACAAACTTTATTCTTAGAACACACATGCTGCACCACAGGAGCTCTTTAGGAATTCCCTCAGAGCCCAACTGCCACCACTGGCTTCCAGCGAGCCTCTCAACCCCCACTCCTCCCGCTCTTGAGGCGGATTGGCTGGGTCGTGTGGACAGAGCCAAAAGAGTCCCCCAATGAGCAGTTCCGTGGTCTGAAAGGGCGGGGAAACAGCCCAATGAGCATCACTGCAGAGGAGCCAATCAGCTGGCAGCTGGAAGTTTGTTGGGGCCAAGGTGAGCCAATTAGCTGGAAGTTTGCTGGGGCCCCTTCAGCTGTGGCTCTCAACAGATTATAATATTGCAGGTACTATTGTAGAGGCTGCCAGAAACACTGGATAACCTAAACAAAAATCCCTTCCTTGATCAATTTTCCCCAAATTGTAGTCAGAAATCTTAAAATTGCTTCCATAACTTATTATATGTGGCAAGTCAGTGAATGATTTTCAGCTCTCAGAATGATCATTTATTCACATGAAGTAAGAAGAAAAATTAATGAAGTAGAAATTCATGATGAAATTTATATTAAATATAAGATAAATTCATGATGAAATTTATATTAAATATAAGATAGATATCTTGCTAGAGTTTGTTATATATATTTTACATGGATTGTTTATAAGAGAATTGATGAACAAATTTTCAGTCTTTAACATACTGATTACTTTTAATGAACTCCCTTACCTCAGATATCTATATAAAAGACTATTTTAAGTATGTATATGTATTTTGTAAGATAACATATATGTGTTATAAAATAAATACATTTTCATACATATATGAACAATAGAATTTCAAGTAATCATAATATCTGAAAGTAAGAACCAGTACATACTTCGATCACTGCTCCTTATTAATTTCTATAGATTCATGACAAGAAATGTATGCAGAATATTAATTGTATTATTGAGCAATAGAAGCATCTACTACTATACCTCGGGGCTTTTTAAATTATAATTTATTTTCAAAGGTGATATTTTATGTAATATAAGTACTCTTAACTCTCCTTATTGTGCTTTTTGTTTTTGGGATAATCATCACTACTGCTTTGAAGAGATCATCTTAGTGTAATGACAATGGTACAAATACATTACGAGAAATGCCATAAAGTAATAATTTACCCAGAAGAGAATGAAATGTTTATTCATATAAAATATTAACTGGTAACTTTTTCTCATGGTTTACAAATGTATAAATTGAACTATGCTGAATATACAGAGCAAAGGGAATAACATCGCAAAGTGAAATATGTCATTGCTAATGAAACTTTAGCCTAGTTTTTCTCATAGAACTTATTTACAAGTATTACAAATTTAGACACAACTTTTGTCTGTGTAGACTTGTTGAAAATTGTTTTTGTGCCATTATTTTGTGTATTTCGGAGAGCCCAGAAATACAACTGCTCCTATTTAACCTTGAAGTAGCTTTTTTCCAGAATAAGCACGTTGGAATTGTCTTGAAAAGCATGTATCTCCCTACCTGTGTATTCATATTTTTGATGTGAATATTTGTATTCTCACAAAGGTCTGTGAAAATGGATCTCTGTAGGCCAGGAATATTGGTGGGAAACACCACTAATGATATCTGCTTCCTCATTTCAGTGTTTCTGTTGGGATTCCAGAATGTTATAGGCTAAGTTGGAGCACTTAATCACAAGAGGCATGGTGTACACAATTAGTGTAATGGACTAGAGGGATGAAGTGTCATTCTGAAGGTTTTGACTTTAGAGGCATTTGTCAACAGCTAATTGCCATGTTTCTAGAAAAACTTGGGCAGCTTTCCAAGTTTTAGGTATGTTTGACAGGAATATGAATCAAGTCACTAAATTAATTGAAATTAATTGCCTTTCATGACTAGAGAATATACTTTAATCAAGTCACAGACTCATAATGCCTTGATTGAAGGAAGAGCTGGTACCAAAGGAAGAAATCTGTAACACTATCACAGATATTTACTGTAAGTTGTACTTTTTAATATCTGAGATAATTCACTATGGCTACCATCCACAGAAAAAGGAAAAATACAAAATATGTGAGATAACATTTTTAAAAAGTGGGGTTTTATGAAGATCAGATAATCAATTGGATTTTGAATTGAATATGTTTTATATATGATCAGGTTTAGTTGCAACGGTTCTGAATGACTAACTGAAATACCAATATGTGAGAAATTGCAGAATATCCACATTGATTATATAGCATTTAAAGTAAGGACTTTTATGATAGGGCAAAAGTGAAAGCCTCTACAGCTTTTTCTACTGGGCAAAATAGTACATCATATAACTGGGCAAATGATTGAGATTAGTTGCACAGCATAAAAATGTGAAATATTCAGAGTAGTGATCTATCACATATCCATTTAACCTCTGCTTAGCCTGTCCAGAAGGCATAAGGATATTGGAGAATGATTGTGGATCATTGTAAAAATAATCAGATGAGGATTCCGACTGGAATTGATGGTCTCAAATTACTCCTGGAGCAAATCAATACAGTTCCATCCACCAGATGCCCATCTTTTGAACTGGCAGAGTTTTTTTTTTTTTCTATACTAGTTTGTAAAGTCAGGAGGAAGAGATAAGGTTGGGCAGATAGGGAAATAGACCCCTTGGTAACCTCCTGTGTGGTAGGGCACTAACAGTAGCTGCGGATATTTGCTGAAAAATGTACAAAAAGGCTATGTGACTGTGGTTCATGTCCCTCCAAAGAAGGAAAAATACTTCATCCATATTTTGATTGGACTAAAGCCTGCATGCATATCTTGTTAATACTGAATGCCTTACCCATGACTGGGCAGGGCCTGACTTCCTTAAACCTACAGATCTCTCTTTGGGTATCTCTCTCTTTCAACCTCTCCCTCTTTGACAACTCTGCTGTCTTTCTATTAATCTGTTATTTTGATTTCAGCTTTGTGTCCTAAAATTCATTAGACAAAGAATGACTCCATGATACATTTGCACAATCTACAAGAAGCTATTTATTCTTACCACACAGAAAAACTATAGCAGACAGAGCAACATCTTCTGTTCTTATCTCAGAGTCATTCTAGTTGTTTTACTTTCTAACTTACACAGTTTTAGAGATTTCAATTATTTTTTTGCCATAGCTTCTTTTTAAAAATTTTTTATTTTATTTTATTTTTATTTATTTTTTATCATTTGTTGCTCCAGACAATACAATGATCTTGACATATCATACATTTGATTCAAATAGGGTATGAGTTCTCATTTTTCCACGTGTACAAATTGCAGGATCACATTGGTAAAAGAAGAATATACTTATCCATTAATGTATTATGTTGAGAGTTGATTAAACACCATGTTGTTGTTGTAGTTGTTTTGGTTTGTAATACTGTTTATTGAGCTCAGGGGCACTCTGCCTCTGAGCTATATGTACCCTTTTTAAATTTTGGGACAGGACCTCAGTTTCCCAGGCTGTTTTCAAGCTTGCCATCCTCCTCCCTCACCATCCGAAGTTGTTAGTATTACAGGTATTCACCGCCACACCTGGCAAAAAATACCATGAAGTTTTAGTAAGATGTATTTGTCATAGAATCAGAGATTAACCATTTTACCAGTACCACTTCCAGTTATTCAACATCTTAGAGGATTACCTAAGGGTTCGTAGTATGAAACATCTGGCAATATTGCCTACAACATGAAGAATAAGCTGTTAAACCAGTGTGACCCTTTATTACTCCTGCCACTATGAAGGACCTATAAAATCCCACTCAATGGAGCTAGTTAGATTTTTGAGACAAAATATGTAACATTTAAATATGTTTCTTTGACCCATTTATTGAGTAACAACTAATGACTACTAGTAGAACTCCTAGAATAGCTGATTGAGAATCTTGACAAATTGTTTCACTAAAAAAAAAAAAAAAAAAAAAGTAAAGTTTGAGAAACTTTTAAAACAACCATTTAAAGCCACTAAATGTTGACCAATGGCATACAAAAAATCAAGACACTTTCAACTCAAGAACATTCAATAGTGCTGGCATGTTAGCCAGGGACTGATCTCATTTCTGCCCTTATTCTCTGCTGTTTGGCAAAATGTTCTACCCAGGAGAGTACAATAGGACAGACCCCAATGGCAGATAGTTCTTCCTTTCTGGAGGAGCATGTTGACTTTACTTGG
The DNA here is from genome assembly GCF_001458135.2 of Marmota marmota marmota. NCBI lineage: Eukaryota > Metazoa > Chordata > Mammalia > Rodentia > Sciuridae > Marmota > Marmota marmota. The sequence goes on from NW_026000075.1 coordinate 17,850,210, forward strand.
GACATACCATGAATATCCCATGCACAAAACCACTGATGAAAATCATAGTAACTTCAGTTATTAAAGTATAGCATGGCTAAAGTGTCAGCTCACCTGAGGTCATGAAGCAGGTATGGGCAAGCAAAAAAAAAAAAAAAAGAATTCGAATGACCCTGCATTTTTACATGGAAATCCAGGGTATCAAATAGCCAGAGTCTTGCTACAATCTTACTTACACAGGTTGGTATGGTCTGAAAAGCTCTGATCATGTGCAAACTGAACATTCATTGAAGATGGCTTAGTGAGCTGGTCTTCTCTGGCTGAATGTGTGGCTTTGGGTACAAGAATGTAAACTAAGGGAACTTGAAGTCTGCATGAACTTTGAATCATTCCCCCAATACGTACAAGAAAACTCATCAGATAACATTATAAATCATACTATATGAATATGTCTCAGCACAAGCTGTAAACTAATATTGGCAGATCATTAATGAACACTGAAAATACAAGCTGAAACATAAATACAAAAACAAAAATTATCTGAGCAAAAGAACTAGAGGTTGCAAACTGCAAAATAAATTTACACTTCATACTGAGTCTATTCAAGTCACTACACAAGTGAAACCAAACAAAAATAGCAACAAATATTCCATAAGTGTGTAGATGCAGGTGGGGGATATTGCAACACATTATATAAAAATGATAGTTTTCCCCACATCCTTGACAACACTTATTGTTGTTTGTATGCATAATAGCTGTCATTCCGACTGGAGTGATATGAAATCTTAGAGTGGTTTTTGGTTTGCATTTCTCTAATTGTTAGTGATGATGAACATTTTTCACATATTTGTTGATTTATTGTACATCATTTTCTGAGAAGTGTCTCTTCAGGTCCTTGGCCCATTTATTGATTGGGTGTTTTTTTGTTTATCTATTTTTTGGTGTTTAGCTTTTTGAGTTCTTTATATGTCAAAAACATGCACTGGAGAAAATATAGCCTCTTCAACAAATGGTGCTGGGAAAACTGGAAATCCATATGAAATTAAACCCCTATCTCTCACCATGCACAAAACTCAACTCAAAATGGATCAAGGACTTAGGAACAAAACCAGAGACCCTGTGTCTAATAGAGGAAAAAATAGACACTAATCTCCATCATGTGGGAGTAGGCCCCAACTTCCTTAATAAGACTCGTGTGGCACAAGAATTAAAATCAAGAATCAATAAACATGATGGACTCAAACTAAAAAGTTCCTTCTCCGCAAAAGAAATAATCTGTGAAGTGAATAGAGAGCCTACTTCTTGGAAGCACATCTTTACCCCTCACATATCAGATAGAGCACTAATCTCTAGGGTATATAAGGAACTCAAAAAGCTAAGCACCAAAAAAAACAACAACAACAACAACAACAACAAAAAAAAAACCCAAATAACCCATATCACTCCAATATCACTCCAGTCAGAATGGCAGCTACTATGCATACAAACAACAATAAGTGTTGGCGAGGATGTGGGGAAAAAGGTACACTCATACACTGATGGTGGGACTGCAAATTGGTGTAGTCAATATGGTAACCAGTTTCCATTTTTGACTACTAATTATTTTGCATTTCTTTTCCTATGTTATGGACCATTTGGAGTTGTCCCACTGTGAATGGCCTCTCTATATCATTTTCACATTTCTGTTGTGTGTTTTTTGTTGTTGTTGTTGTTCAGGACTTATCAAATTATTTTTATTTGTGCTTTGTAGTGTTTCACTTAATTTTTAAGCCAAAAATTCTCGTTTCAACCTTGATTACTTCTTCCATCTTTTTACTGAATTATTCATTAGTGAAATCATATTTTAAATGTCCTAGCTTTGAAATGAATGCATTACAAGTGTGTGTGATTCATTTGAATCTACTTACTTTTTCTTTTTATTAGTCAAGTAGCTTCCTGTCAGCACCAAGAGCTCTGTTTTCCTTACTCAGTGTTATTTTTAACTACTTTTCTTGATACTTGGAATTCTATGTGTTTTTTATTATTATATTTTAGTGTTTAGGTTTTATGTCCAATTGATATAGCATGACTTAACTCTGAATGGATAGCACAAAAGGCATTTTTTTCTCCTATAAAGGTTAGGATGCAGAATGGACTGTCATTCACATACTAGAGCACCAGAAGGAGTAGATACTCAGGTTTCCCCATGCTTAAGTCCTAGGGGCTAGGGAGGGACCAGCCTACTTATTGGCTTGTCTGCTGTCCTCATTGTGTCAAGCTAATGATATGCAAATCAACAGATCTAGAGAATCAAGCTTTTTCCAGGATATAATACACTCCAGAGCTCTAGTTCAACCCAAGATGTTTTGTGTACTCCATGGAGTTGTAGATATGCAGGGAAATTTACAAGTTCACCATAAATAGGAGGAAGTAAAATTCAGCTTTCAATATTTCCAGAATTTTATGCTGTATTTTCTTTCCATAATTATATATCCACTAATTTAGATTAGTTCATAGTTACTTGAAGATATGGAAGTTTTAAAGTATCTTATCCAAAATTGCTTCCAGTATACAAATACCAAGTGAGAATAATTAACTTTAAAATGGATTTCCAGTAAAGTGAAAATTGGTAAATGCTATTTTCTTTCAATGAAATGTAAATGTGTTCTTTAAAGCCCTCGTGTGTATTCCATTAATATATTTTAATTTGTCAGTCATAAGAATAAAATTCAAAAAGAGAACACATAAAGAGGTGAGATAAATATAAACTTTGATATTCATTTTTTACATAACTTCAACTAATGGAAGCCCAGAAGCTTTAAATATTTTAAATAGGAGTAGTGTTGAGAATTCACAAGATACAAAAAATTCTACCAGTGATATTTTATACATTCTCTCACTCAGACAATGGGGTTTTTGCTTGGCACACATCTTCCAAATCTCAAAGAAATAAATGTTTTTTTAAATGTATTATTTTCTTTTACTCAGGCTTATGTTGTATATGTTTCTTTTCAAAATTCAGAATTTCCTAAGGTTTACCAAACAAATGTTAACAACAACTAATTTTATTTTATTTTTTGCATTTTGTATTAGTTCATTTTAGTTATACATAATATTAGGATTCATTTTGACATCATTATATAAGCATGACATATAATTTGTTCTGATTCAGTTCCTAGGACTTTTCCTTCCTTCCCCTTCTCCCTTTTCCTGTTCCCTTTCTTCAAGTCTACTTATCTTTCTTCTATTTGTAGAAGTTTTTTTTTCTTTTTCTTTCTTTCTTCTTTCTTTTAATCCCACCTAAAGTGAGATTCATGTATGCACTTGGGAAAGTTTGGTCAGATTTATTCCAGTGTCCTTACCTTTCCCCCATCCTCTCTGTCTGTCAATCCCACTCCTCTACTCCATCAATCTACTTATTGATTATTCTTTTAGTAATTCTTTCAAATACAATGTCAAAAATTTTACTTCATACCTTAAAAATTCTGGGGTAAAATTAATACTGCATGGCAATAATTCACATTTAATTTTTGCTTATTTTCAACCAGGGGTTTTCAAACTATTAATGTTACACTTTATTAATGCATATTAATATTATTTAGAAAGTTGATGAACAGTTCTTTTTAATCAAAAGCAATACATCTTTTAATCAATGTTTTGTTTAACATCTATGGATTGGTGATACTACATTTGGCATGTGTCATGTTATGGGCTCATTACTCCATGCAGCTAAGGCTAGCTACCTACTATGTTTAAATACTTGGGTAACTTCAGGATGATTTCTACAACTAAACAACACTACAAAGAAAATCTATAGCCATGTCTAAAGATATAGTGAATTTTTTTTATAGTAAATTGTAGCAAGATATAAAACTTGACATATTTTTTCTGATTAAATAAACTTCATAACTACAAAATTTAATTAAATAATTCATAAAAATATGCAAGTAGAAAAATAAAAATTTAGCAATAACTTTTAATGATAATTTGGTAAACAATCCTAATTTTTTGGCTGTACTATATTCCTGACAAGTAATAAATTTATAATTGAAATAACTGATTTTCCCTTTTACTTTTAAACTACCTTCATCTTTGAATTTGAAGTTTGTTTTTTGTATAAAGAATGTAGTTGAATCATTTTTAAAGTAATAATCTACTCTATCAGTTTAGTTTTCCCAATTGGTATGTATAGATAGTCTACCACTTTTTGTTTGTTAGTTTCCTCTAATTCCCGTTCTTTTGTTTCAGTTTTATTGCCTCCAGGCAATATATAAAAATATTTTCTGGATTACATCTTGATTCTATTGTTTTTACTGAATGAAATGTATCTCTTTATGTCATTTTCATCGTGGTGATTCTGGGTGTTATATTATAAATATATGATTTATTACTATCTACTGACATCAATATTTAATATTTAAGGGGCTGGGGTTGTGGCTCAGCAGTAGAGCACTTGCCTTGCACATGTGAAGCCCTGGGTTTGATTCTCATCACTACACAGAAATAAATTTAAAAAATAGGCCGCAAATAGAGTGTATCACACCCGTGTACTGCGCCACTGCGCAGGTGAATAACGAGTTAGAACGACAAAAAAACTATCTTGTTAGGAACTTACAGCAAAATGAGGGTGCACTGAAACCTAGAAGAAGGATTTCCAGCACCGAGGTCTGGTATTTGAGTCTCAAACACGAGCCAACTGTGCGACCGGAGATCTGGGCTGACTGATCCACAAGGCCTGCCCCGCGGCTACAGACAGCAGGGTGCCACCGAGACGCGACCAGCAAGCAGGGAGAAACGTTGCTGCGGATTCTGTGGAATTCTGCAGACTGAGCCCTCACTGAGCCCTGGGCTGAGTTCGGGATTTCAGATGGTGAAGGAAGCAGTACAGTTCTATCCCCCACAACGGAAACTCCACCAAGGAAACCAGCGGCCACCATCTTGGAGAGCTGAAGTAACCACCCGCCACTCTCCGACAGATTGCAACAATAAAACAGGTGTGTGTTACTCAGCTCATCTCCCATACAGTGGGGAATTCAAATAAAATCTCTCCTAGGCTTTCCGGGGGAGGGATTATCAGAGTGAGCCTGCATAAAGACGTGGGGAAAACTAGAGACACCTGACCTTCAACTCCACCTCCCATCAGCAGCAAAAACGAAACCTGTATTGCCAGCGCGGGGGGCGGGGCAAGCGGAAAAAATCAAAACAATAGAGTGCCAGGGTTCCCAATAGCCACCCTCCACACCCAGCAAACTGCAGGATCAGAGTACAGTTTGAACTGCCGAGAGACATCACTCAGGGGAAATCTGGTCTAGCAGGAGAAACCAGGGGACTAGAGGCCAGGCCGTCGCGACTGGGCGGCTAGAGACCGCCCACCCACCAGCGACAACCGGCCCGTTGCCCCTGCGACTTGGCGGCTGAAGACCGCAC
>NW_026000075.1:17856402-17863902 GCF_001458135.2 Marmota marmota marmota
TTTTTTTTTTTTTTTTTTTTTTTTTTTTTTTGGTGGTGGTTGCTTTTTTTGTTTTTCCCCATTATTTCTTTCAGCATCATTTACCTCGTTGTTTTCCAAGGTATTGTTTTTTTTTTCTTTGTTGATTTTTTGTTTTAACTGTAACATACTGTGGTTTGCTCAGCTCCTTGAATCTATGTATTTATCTTTCACAAAATTTAGGAAGTTTTCAGTTATTAATTATAGAAATTTTCTTTCATCCTCACACTTTTTCTCCTTTTTTTTCTGGGGCTCTGATGATACCAAAATGTTGGATCCTCAATTATTATCCTGAGTTCATGTACATGGTTGTTTGATGTATATTTTCTTTTGTTTGGTGAAGTTTAATTTTTCTTCTTCAAATGATTCTGTCTTTTGTCATTCCCAATTTATTATGGAGTCTATCCAGTCAGGTTTTTCTCTTTTTCTGTTATTGTATTTTTAACGCTATAATTTCCATTTAGTTACTTTTTCAAATTCTATTTCTTTGCAGATACATTTCATTTTGTTTCAAAAGATTTTGTAATTGATTTATGAAAAAAAATATAAAAATTGCATTTTTATAATAGGTAATTTAAAATCTATTTAAACTATTTTACAGCAGGATTCACACTGAAACTATGGTAGATTTGTAGAAAACACTGCTTAATACTATAAATTATAATTTACAAGCTAATGTCAAGTTTGACCAAACATAATTTAGTCATATAAAAATCCAATAGTTTCAAAGGAGTCCAGAAATTTAGAAAATTCAGAAAAATGAATTTGTAGTTTTAAATAGGATAGCTTTAGCTACTTTATAGCTATATACACAAGATATAGTTTTATGAATCTTATTAAGTAATAAGTAAATAAATTATATTCTATTTTTACTCAAGAGAGAAACACTATATGTCAGAAGCATTGATATAATAGATCAAGTTGTTTTTACAAAAGACACAAATTCTAAAAGCAGGAAACAAATTTTAAAAAGAAAAATTACTGATAATTGAATGTAATAATGTTTTGAACTAGCTTCACTTAGTGCACACATTTCATAATTATGCCTTTTAAATGTATTTTTAGCAACAAAATTTTCTGTTTTTCTAGATGAGTTCATTTTATATCCCTATTTAACCTATGAGAAAACAAAGTGGCCATGTAAACTAGAGAGATATTTAATTATATGTATGTATATATACCTATATATGAATATTATCATTGAATTGAATGTTATATAATTGTTATATAATTGAATGTTATATAATGTTACATAGATTTAAGTAATTAAACTGAATATAGTATCAGTCATGGGTAAAATATACTTAAACTATAATAAAAACCTTATAGCAATACTATAATAAAATAACAAACACAATTTCAAAATTAAAAATACAACTATTAAATTACAATATGTTCAAATATTTTAAGTTTAAAATTCTTCGGAGAGGCTTTAAACATTTTTATCTTTTTGTTAATATTAAAGAGAATTCTCAGTGCTGCCACAAAAATAAAAATTTCTTCACCAATTAAAAGGCCAATATTAAATGTTGCTAGTTAGAAAAAAATGTATTAGTTGCAAGACACTGATTTAACACTCTATTTTAAATTCTGCACCCCCACCCCCAGGAAAATGCCATAAATTTTCTGTAAACATTGAATAACTCTACAAATAGTTCTTGGAGTTTAGAAAACCTAAGAAAATATGGTCAGATTTCAACTGAGTCTTAGAAATTCTGTCCTATGTAAGTGTCAAAAAGTATACCTTCACCTCTCTATCTAAACAATTCCCCTCTTGTTGAGCAATTCTCCAAAGAGCCACATATTTTATCTCTACAGGACACAATATCAATGATTTGATAGTTAAGAATATTCACAAGAAAGTGTCCAGTTGTTAGATCTTAAACATTCCCATTATGTTGTTTCATGAATATATTTCATTACATATGAGGGTTCCAACTAAATTTGTAGTCCGTGCCAACAACAACAAAAACTTATGTGGAAACATCTCTATCCCCATAATCAGAAAATGTTGCAACTGGCTTGCAATTGTCACTGTATTTTTCTTTCTCATCGAATATAAAATTATCTGAAAAGTAGGAGATGCTCAGATTTTTCAAATAAATCTAGTCCAATTGAAATTATAAAGTAAAAATACTTTGTCTTTTTTCAACTTTAATATCTGACAAGATTATATTTCTCCTATTGTACTTACACGATTTTTGGTAAATATGGCTTAACTTTCTAAATATTCATAGTGTAGACCCAGGACCTCCAGTATCAACATCAGTTGGAAGCTGTTTGGAAAAAAGAATGTCAAATTCCACTGCATTCTTATTCAATCAGAATCCATCAGTTAACAACCCCCCAGGTGATCCATATGTACACTATATTTTGAGCAGCACTGATCTAGAGACCCAGAAGCTGTCCATCCTTGTCAACACCAAACCATAACTAACACTTTGCTTTATTCCTAAAATATATTTTTCAGCGTTTGTTGAAAACTAGAAAATACAATTAGAAACCTACTCATGTATCTGTTTATGATCTGTATGTTGTGCCTTTGGATTAAACTATTATGTCCTTACTATTAAATGTGGAATTAGAAAGAGGATTTATAATGATTATATGGAGTTCATGGTTGTTGATTCCCAAAACATTAACTTTGTGTGGGTGGATTCAACACAACATCATGGTGAACAGAAACATTTTGTTCCCTATGCAGTAAGAGAGCTTTTCCAACTGTACTCCCAGAGTGATTCACAACTGTATTATATATTCTTCACTCTGTATTTGAACTAGTTTTATGTATGTTCCTCCCAAGAGAACAGAAGATGGGTTTTATTATGTTGCAATTCGAGTGAAAAAGCCTCTCATTGTTTCTACACTTGTCCTTCAGCAACTCAAATTCTTCCTTTTTCATGGGTCCCATGTGTATATACAAATGGTCCTGTGTTGCCTATAATTCTTATTAGATTAAACAACACGTTCACTGAGTTAGCTTCACTGTCACACTAGTGATTATGATAAACCTTACCATTCCTTTGTCCAAGGTGTGATCCTGGGAACACTTCCCACTCATAATTAAAGTTTTCCCTAACTCCTTTTAGTCTCACTGTGTCACAAAAATGGCTTCCTCTGTTCTAGCAGACCTACCTAAGGCCAATTTCTTCTTCTTCTTCATTTTTGTTTTCACTTTTTTTGTTTGCTTTTGCATTTTATTCATGAATACCAATATATATTTTACATTAGAGATTTCCCTGATAACACACAAAATGATGACCAGACTCTTCTAATTCCCTCAATTCAGAGTTACTGTTATAACGTTTTTACAAACAGACATCTTAATGCCTGCCATAGAATGAAAAAAAAAATCTCAATTCTTCCACTTCTATGTGATAGAATTTATTTAGACTCTTAAGAAGGCAAAAATGTTTCAAAGTATTTGATTTTCTAACCCTTTCATGTACCTCCTTTTAACCCACTGCAGTGGGTAAGTTTTACCCACACTCATGTATCTTTTTGTAGTTAGAATTCTTTGTACTCATCTTGAAAATTAGGATGCTCCAGAACTCTGGCCTTTGAAATTTGTTATTGGTCACATATTTGGAATTTAGCAAATGAATGAATATGGGAATCCTATGTACAAAACTATACTTGTAGACCATTTTCCTTTTTGAAAGGGATATTTTTGTAGTTATCTCTGAAAATATTTTTCTGGAAGCATGTGTGCAAGGCTTAGGAGCAAGACAAGTTGTCTGTGTCTCCTGCATAAACATGTGAATATAAGGATTGTCTAACCATACAGAGAAGGCTTTCTGAAGGTGGTGATTTCTAAAGTGAATTTTGAATTGTGGTCATAACTTTCTCTAAAAAAATAAATAAATAGAGAAGGATTAAGAACACACTAAATGATGATAGCGGGAAAAGAAAATGAGGCCTGAAAACATTATCCCAGTATTTTTGAAGAAACTGCATTTAGTATAGATTCAAATAGATATTAAACAAAAGATAAAGTACAGGGTGATGATAGAACATTCTGTGAGACCTTGGATATTTATATTTTAAATTTATATTTTATCTACCTTAATTGTACCCAGATGCAGGACTGTAGGCCAGTTGAATTACAATTCCCTGGGAGAAGCCTACCACAGCAGATGATTGGTGCCATATCTGGAGCACTTCTGATGTGGCCACCAGAACCAAAACAAACAAAATAAAAATCAAACAAATAAAATAAAAACAAAGAATCAAAGAAACAATCCCTAAGGTAATTATTTTTACAACTAAGTTTGAAAAGGGTCCTAATAAGAGAGACAACTATTTGAGGAGTTTTAAGGAGAGAAGTAAGTTATCTATACTCAAGGTGATGTTTAAAATTGAACACACTAATAGAAATATGAAAGATTTAAGGTAAAGAAGAGAAAGGGTTTCATCTTCAAATTTTTATATACTACATTTTTTAAGTCTTATCCCATTGGAATATATGCTCCATGAATTTATGGACTCTTCTATATCTTGTTCATTTATTTCTCTATCTCTAGTGGTTATAGAATATGTGAAAAATCAGAGTTACCCAGAAATAGTTATGGAATTAAATATTGTCTAGATTTTATCAGACAGATGAGAGAATTTGCTAAGTTTTAAACATAATTTAGTACAATTTTGAACAAGCATGATTGTAAAATTCCAAGAAAAAGCCATCAACAACCCTAAATTTTTATGTTATTTAAAAAGTTGTAGCTCTCTGAAAATAGGGATGGCTTAGAAGATTTTAGAAGTACCACTGTGGCTGCTCTGTGGAGTATAACTTGATGGAGTAAAATCATACTAAATAAGAGTCTATATAAATTGATAGAAATGTATTGGGTAGATAAAAGTAAATCTTCACGTTCTTCATATTTTTAGATTATAGATGAAAGCGAAATCTCTGATAATTGGATATGAGATGTGAATAAAAATGAAGCATTTGTCAAAACCAATAGAATGTACAACACTGAATGTGAATTCTAAGATAAGCTTGGACTTCACAAAGTGATGATACGTTAAACATACTGCTTGGCATAGGATGTTGATAGTGAGAGAGACTATAAATTTATACAGCAAAGGGTACATCCACTTTGTACTCAATTTTATTGTGAATCTAAAACTTCTCTAAAAATTCCCTGCTAATTTAAAATAGGTAAGATAAAAGATTAGCATTTTCCTTAAGCAGTTAGAAGAATGGAAGGAGCTGCTACATGAGAAGATTAAGTGATTCTGAGAAGAAGTGTTGACTGCTAGGTTGAGAATCATGAATTTAATTTTGTACAAATTAAGTATGATATAAATATTAGATATACAAGTGGAGGTATTAAATCAGAAATAGAATTAGAATCCAAAACTTCATAAATGAATAGCAAGGTGGTTGAATAGAGAAACTTAGCATTCACCTGCTCCTCACAAAGGAGATCCAAAACAAAAGATATATAGCTATATAGTGAAATGGGTAACCATAGAAGAACACTGGAATAGTAGAGTTTTTAAAATCCAGAATCTTGGGACAGAAGCATAGCATGAAAGCAAAATATCTCGTTACCTGCTACCCCAACTGGTAGAAGGGAATCTCCCCTCTGTAGAAGTAAAGGTAAAGGGTTAAGTCCAATAAAATTCTATCAGTGCAGAGACTAGAAATCCTAGGTATTGGAATATTTGGTGATTCTTACAAACTTAAAGCCTACATAGATAAGAGGCCTAATATCTGAAGAGTAGTTAAGCTTTAGAAAAGAAATTTACTTTATTACCCATGAATTCCCAAGATTCTATAGTCAGTTGCTTTCTTCAGAAGACTCCTAGTATCTGAATTTGGAATTTTCTAGGGGTCAGAAACCTTTTCATATTCCCATGTTTGGAATGCTATAGACTTTCTACTAACTTGACTCAACAAATATCTGCCTCATGGGCCAGATTTGGCTTGGTGAGTGACTCTGATACTAACCTGTGAGGACCAGGTGTTGCAAGGTAGCAGAGAGATGAAAGTACCATCCTCAAGAACTGGTGGATTAGGTAGACTGGCCTCTGAGACAAGTGGTGTGGCTAGTGATGTGTGGTTTCATACAGTTGCCCAAACTGAGTCTGTCTGCCCTTGAATTTTCTGCCACACTTCTCCCCATGAATACTTCTTACTATCAAGGCAGTTGTGAGCTTCCACTGCTCCTTTGCCCATAGGGGAAATGCTGCTGGGGCTCTGTAGTCCCACTCCCAGGATATAGAATCTAAAAAGATTCAGAGAGAAACTTTGTCTGGCACCAGCTGCATTCAATGCTTGCTTGTTCCTATGAACATCTGTCACAAACCTCCATCACTTTATTCCTGGTAGACATGATGACTGAAATTATCAGGAAGAGGAAAAAATCTCTAAACACTGCCCTATCCCCAGGCATGCACAGCTGGAGGGTCTGAAGTTCAACTCCTGGGAGGGCATGCCCAAGGTGGTAAAAGAAAGAAATAATATAACTTTTGCAGACATATAACCTATGTGGCTCCCTTGAGTTGCCCCCATACATTGTCTGAACATGCACGACTAACAGGACCTGATGTGAGTGCCCCACAGGACAATGCCATAATTTCATCCTCTTGCTCTTCATCTTCTTCCTCTTTCCATGACATAGTTCAACCCCTCAAATGTGAATGAGAGGGCAAGTGTTTTAAGCCCCATTCAAGTAACAGCCAATATCAACAGTGCCTGAAGAAACTCCCAACTCCCAATAAAATCCACCATTCCTAGTGTAGGATTTTAACCACACAGGGTATATTCCAAACACTCTGCTGTCTGTATCACACCTGAATGAACTATTGAGTGTCTCTACTCTTGCATGACCTATAGAGATAGTGGACTCTTCAACTCAAGGTGTGAACTGTGCCCAACTTCACTAATCATAAGCCAAAGACACTACAGCAAGTTTACACTATGGTGAGCAGCTGGAAACAAAGCCAACATCTCCCAACAAACTTACACTCCAAAAGAACTTCAGGAGACAGCTACTTACTAAAAAGCTCTCCCCTAGTTGGAAGAGAAATCCATCCTACCATATGTGCAAATCTCAAAACAGGAAGAGTAAAAATAAAAACAATAATAACAACAACAAAGTAATGATACATTTTAAAGAGCACCACTTAATAATAAATTACAAAATATTTAAATGAATGAAACTGTGCGTGATGGAGCAAGCCTATAATCCCAGCGACTAGGGAGGCTGAGGCAAGTCAGTCATGAGTTCAAAGTCAGCCCCAGCAATAGTGAGATGCTAAGCAACTCAGTGAGACCCTGTCTCTAAATAAAATACATAAAAGTCTATGGATGTGACTCAGGGGTAGAGTGCCCCTGAGTTCAATCCCCAGTGCCCCCCCCCAAAAAAAAAAAATCAAAGAAAAATGAATAGATGAAATGAATTAGAACAAATTATATTCCATGCTTTTGTAATTATGTAAAAATGAACCCTTTTGTCTTGAATATCTAAAAGA
>NW_026000075.1:17866402-17867631 GCF_001458135.2 Marmota marmota marmota
CCCATAAAAATACCAATGACATTCTTCATAGAACTAGAAAAATGAATCCCTGAAATTCATATAGAAGTACAAAAGACACAACATAGGCAAAGTGATCTTAAGCAAACAGAGCAAATCTGGAGGCATCATGATACCTGATTTCAAGACACAGTACAGAAACCTAATAACAAAATCAGCATGATTTTAACATAAAAATAAACACATAGCTCAATGAACAGAATAGAGAACTCAGACATAAACCCAAATGTCTACTTTCTAGTGACTCTTGAAAAAGATGCTCAAAACACACATTAGAGAATGAACAGGAAATTCTATCTACATAAAGTAAACTGATATTGGACTCCCTCTTTCTCAAATATAGGAAAATCAACTCAACATTGATCAAAGTCCTAATTATAAGACATGAATTCTGAAGCTACCAAAAGAAATGTTACAAGAAACACCTTAAGATATTGGTACAAGCAATGATTTGCATAGGATATAGAAGCAAATTTGATAATACAAATTGTATCAAACTGTAAAGCTTCGGCAAAGCAAACAATCAATCAAATAAAGAGAGAGTATGGGAGAAAATATTTTCCAGCTATTCAAGTTACAGATGATCAATATCCAGAATATAAAAAGAACTAAAATATTTAACAATAAAAAACCCCAAGTATTCCACTTCAAAAATGGGTAAATGTTTTAATATTCTTCTCCAAAGAAAAAATATAAATGGTCAATAAATATATTTTAAAATGATAAATTTTTATTAACCATCAAAGGAAATTCTAATCAAAATTCTGAAAAGTTCCATCATCTCATCCCATTTATGACTATTATATTTAAAAAAATGCTGGCCAGGATTTGGAAAAACAGTAATTGTTATACACTGTAAGTAGAAATATAAATTAGTAGAGCCAATACGGAAAACAGTAAGAAGTTTCCTCAAAAACTTAGAAATAGAATTACTATATCATCCAGATATCCTACTCTAGGGTGTATATCCAGAGAAAATGAAATCTGAATACAAGAGATATCACTTTCCCATGTTTATTGCCATACAAGGCACAATAGCTAATTAAATCAGACTATGTGAGGGGCAGAGCCGCCCCCCACCCCCCGCGCCTGCCAGGTAGGCGGAACTGTGACCACCAACAGAAAAGGCCCAGTGGCCCGCGGAGGGACAGAGCTTCCAATCACTCCTGCAAGGTAGGCGGGCCTGCGACCCACCAGCAGAAGAGGAGCAG
>NW_026000075.1:17870338-17891522 GCF_001458135.2 Marmota marmota marmota
ATAGTAGAGGATAGGAAAGGCAGCAGAACACAACAGACACTAGTATGGCAATATGTAAATCAATGGATGTGTAACTGATGTGATTCTGCAATCTGTATATGGGGTAAAAATGGGAGCTCATAACCCACTTGAATCAAAGTGTGAAATATGATATATCAAGAACTATGTAATGTTTTGAACAGCCAACAATAAAAAATTAAAAAAAAATAAATCAGACTATGTGCCTGACAGCAGATGAATGGATAAATATGGTATATATACACAACAGAATACTATTCAGTCAAAAATAAAAATAGAATTCTGTCATTTGCTGTGACTGAATGGAATTGCAGAACATCATGTAAAGTGAAGTATCAGTCAGAAACACAAAAATAGTCTGTTCTGTATCTCATATTTGTAAACCAAATTTTAAAAAAATTGTTTTTAAATGAAAAAAAAAATAAAAGGCTAGGGATGTTTTTAAGTGGTACAGAACACCTGAGTTCAATCTTGTAATGGAAAGGACTGGAGAAAAGCAGATAGGAAAGAGAAGATAACTTTTCTAACTGAATATGTGAATATGCACTGTGCTTTTTGCTCATGGCTAGAGATACAGTTTTACTTCCTTTAAAAAAAATTTTATTAGGAGGTGTGGTATCTACTTAGAGTTAAATAAATGAACTTTGTATATTTATGCTATTAATGTTACTGGGTGATGAAATATTAGTCAACTTATGTGGATAATACTAAAATATTAGCCACAAAAACTGAGTTCTTAAAATTCCCCAAATTGAATTTCTGATTTCCACACATTTTCAATACATATTTGTTGATTATGTCCTACATGAATAAAAAAGGATGTTTTAAGTTAAATAAATAATCATGTTTTTTTAAATTCACATGTCTGTATAAAATAAAATTCCAATTATGTCACTCATAATAAAAATTTAATATATTCAATCATGCTAATTTAAAATATTAATAGAAATATCATATATGTGTGTCTGTATATATTGGATATACATAAACATATATATTTCATCTGAGAATATGTTTATAGAGCATGCTAAGTTTTATTACAATTTTTGTAGGGAAATTTAGCTTCATTAGCCTATGGAGATATTGAGATTTCATTAATGTATAGTTGATATTCAATTTACTTGAAAATATTATAGTGTTAAATTTAGGAAATAAGAAACATCAGTAATATATTTCACATCTCTAAAGCTATATATATGTACACAATAGGCAAAAAATTGAAATAATTCCTTGATCACATAGAATTAGTGTTTTATATCTCTCATGTAACACCTATTTGAAATTGTTCACCAAAATTAAATGTTCTCAAAAACAAACATCAGCAAAAAAGAAGAAAAAAAGCTACATGTTGCAAATAGGATAAATTTCCAAACTAATATCTATAGGTTGTATGAGTTAGAGTGGAAAAGCAAAACCAAACACTGAATTTTGAATCAAAAGTCTACATTAGTGCCCCAGCTCTACACTCCTGGTAGCAAATTAGTTTTATTCTTAAGGAACTCACAGAGGTTCTGTAATACATTAAGTGATATTGCACAGGGTGCTTTAAAAAGTAAAAAATCATGAATATATATTATATACATAAAAATATACCCATTTTTTGCATAAAATACTCAGAAATAAGATGTACAAGAAGATGCATCTGATATAAAACTGTAGAAAATATCAGTTCTATACATAGTTATAATTAAAAATAAATTTTATGTAATATAACTAATATGTGATAGCTACTTAAATATAAATGTGTTTAGTTATATTTAAATCATACGTGATAATCCATATGTATATATTTGCTATTAACAGCACTAACACCATTAATGCTTGAATTTTTTCTTATTAACTTTCTGTAATTGAACTCTAGACACAAAAGACCTCAAATGAAGTGAGTGTCTAAGTGGTAGCAAAGAAAAAATGCAACATACGAGTCCATCTCCGAGTTATAGCTCTATTAATAAAGCTCACCTGTTTCCACATTTTAGAGATATTCACATCCCAATAAAAGGTCTGGTCATAGATCATAAAAGAGGCTTGGAGATGTGTAGTACTTTATATTGTCAAATACAAAAAAATAAAATAAAAAAGAACCCAAATCTATTCCCTAAACTGCACAAATATATTGCTTTGGGAAAAAACATGGCACAGTAATGTTAGCTGTGGGGAAAAAGTTCATATAAAAAGCAGCAGATGCCTTCAACACCAGTAGCTACTTCTTTCTAAGCCCATCGCCATTTATATTATATGCTCTCTAACACTTCTCCACACCTTCCTGCCCTTGACAGAATCAAATCCCCTCGAGACTCCCTCAAAAAACTTTTAAATTTCATTTGCTTGAGGATCAGTCTTGATTTGATGTCATGAGAACACCCTAACTGAGCCCTCTAAACCCAACAAATTTTCTACAAGTGTGCAATTCTTTTTCTTTGAGATAAAACTATTTATTTTATTCTCAGAAATGAAAGACCTAATATTTTTATATTAATTCTCTCATGTTAATTTTTTTGTTAAATAATAATAAAATTCCAATTGTAAAAGACTGAGAAAAAAATATTTTGTTTTGTTTTGTCACCAATTTAATAGAGAAAGGCTTAGAGAGGGTCTGAGAAGAACGTTTGCTGCCTGGGGCAAGCACAGTAATGAAAAGGTTGAAGAAAGGGTAATTTCCAAACAAATGATTTTTCACAAGTTTCAACATTATTTTAGAATTAGATTTACTTTCACCTGAGTGGGAACAAAGAGGAGTTGCATGGATGGGTATAAACTTCAATATGCAGGAATGGTGTATTCATTTGTACCCTCCTACTTTTTTTTTTTTTTTCATTTAACAGTGGTGAATACATTGTAAAAAAATTCCATTCCTAAAAGAATAATAAGTTTAGGAATTAAGGTATATGAGATAGTGGTTCTCAAACTCTACTGTAGATAGAAATATCCCAGATATCCTGTTTTCAAATGCTGAGTTTCACCCCACATGATGTTTACTGCTGGTAGATGTTATTTAATGATGAGTGCATAGAGAGCAATTGCTTTGGCATGTGCTTTGAGAACATGTATTTGAACACCTGTCACAGCACCTTTAATAATATCTAACATGCTTTAATGAGGTATAATATATTGGTGAAGGCTCACAACATCCATCATGTAACTGAAACTTCATTATATTTACATTCATTTTCATGCTGTAGGAATTGATCAGATAATTGAAATAATATAATCAAACTCATTCAATAAATATTACATAAGTGTCTCTTACATGCTTGGTAGTTTTCTAGATGGTTGGAAAACAGGAAAGACAGTCATTTTTCATATACTGGAAAGGGATAATACAGAGGAAAAAATAAATATGAACAAACAAATATGAGAATAAAATTGGCAGGCAGATAAGACCTAACTGGGAATTCAGTTTTGAGTATGAGCTGAATAAAAAGAAGGACCTTAGCCAGGAAAAAAAGAAAAATGCTCAAATCTTTCAGGCAAGAGAAACAGCAAGTGTGAAAGGCTCAAGGCATTTATGTTAAAAGCTATAGTTGTAACTCTTTGAGCTGGATGTATTTTTTTTTAATAGCTGACTATTTTTGTTATCTTCTCAAGCAGGCATGTACAGCTGGAGGGGTATGTCTTGAATTTCTAACAGAACAGGATGCTCATACTAATTGTCAAATAATACAAAGATATTTTAGTTTCTCTTTGCAGTGGAAGAGGGTGCACTTTAATCTGGTCAAAGTGAAGGCATATATGTCACTAAACTAGAGCCAGAATCAAATGCATATGGATTTATCAAATACTCATTTGTTTGTATAATACTTTAAATTGAGGAAGTTATAGATAAAGAGAAACAAAAATCACTGGTCTGCATATGTAGAAGCTGAGCAGTTTCAGCATCTAAGAAGTGATTGGAAAACAGCTGAGTCTCATAAAGGTTGGAGGGAGAAATTACCAACTCGATATTTAAATACACTGCCAAGTGTTCATTTAAGCTGCCTCTAGACAAAGAAATATGTGTCTACATTCCTTTGGCTTTGGGGATCTATGGAACACTCAAAAGAAAAGAGTGGATATCATGTTATAACTTTAGTAAGAATAAACATGTTGGAGGCTAATTATATGTAAAAAATGGCTTAATATAGTCTTTCAAATAGACACCAGTTAGTTAATAACTACAAACTAAAAGTACTGCTTTCTAAGTTTTTATCCTATCTTTTATGTACTAACACATAAAAGCCAATTTCAAGAGAGAATATTATAAGTTACTTTGAAAAATGCACAAAATGAAATTGGAGCTTTGTGGATCTTTGATATTTCTAAAAACTTAAGGAAATCAAAAGTGATCTGAGATGTTAATAAGTTACTCCTATCATGGAATAATTTTAATTAATCTACAACTTTAGTCCACAATTAGAATTTCTTGATCTTCTCATGAAAAATGAAAAACTATGAGCATCACATTTTCAAAATGAAAAGTGATCTGAAACTTAGGAAACCCATCTTTTAATCTGTTTAGAAATAGAGAAAAAGATGCAGCATCGAAGCCAAAAGCTACAAATTATTTAATTCTCTTTTCTTAATCATCCCCCCCCACGAGATTCCCAACATTCTAAACTGAAGCCATTTAGCTTTTGTTGGCAGGCTCAAGGCTTAGTCTGATTACTGGGGAGAGATGATGTAGATCAAAGCAGTTCAAGGTTCCTCCTCACATCTGCCCTAATATCTATGAGGACCTCTTTCATTTTTTTGCCTGCATTTTTGTAACCAAAATCATTGACTTTATATTACTTTTTCAATCACTGAAAAACTCTGGTGTCTGGTTGTTAGGTTCCTTACTATAATTAAGGCATGTTTTCCGGACTAGAGTTCTCACCCTTGTCCATGTCCCCAAGAAACTTCCCTCTTTTTTTTTTTTTAGGAGATATATGTATGGGTCACCCTCTTGGTATCATGCAAGTTTCTTCATCTACCCCTCAGCTTTTGGGGTTATTGTCTACTTTCAAATTACTTGACACAGAGTTAAGTTTCCACTTTTAGTTTGCTTTTTGCACAAAGTGCTTATTAAACCTGATTACAAATAATAATCATATGATAGATTGAAAAACTAATTTCTGAGGCTCACAAGTCAAGCCTATTGAATTAGAAACCAATTCAACATCACATTTTTTTTTTTTTTTGGAAAAAAACCCACTGTGGTGATTATATTGCAATGATAATCCTGCATTTATTTATAATTACCTAAGAAACTTCAAAATTTATCTCTGGATCCCATTTTAGGTATATTTTATCAGAATCTTGGGAATAGTCTCAGGTCTAGTCTCATCCTGCCATGTGACTGTAATTTATAATCAAAGTTGAAGAATTAGTATTATAACACAATTGTCAGGACTCACTGTTCTAGATGTTCAGTCATCTAATGCAAATACTTTTTGAAAATGACTCTATTCTACTTGAGCCTGTCTCATTCCTGTTGTTTATGTATGAGTTCAGTCATTCACTCATTACGTGTTTTTTTTTTATTATTATTATTGAAGAGAGGTGGCAAGTATGATGCTAGGCTTTGCTGCTTGTCCAATCTTGATGAACTTCCATAAACTCTGGAATATGATTATTATGGAAGAATGATAATCTTCCAGCAAAAATTTCAAGGAGGACTTTATAATATAATAAATTCATGAGATCTTAAGAAGGAGTCTGTTTTCTAGTGCGACAAGAATGTTGTTGCAGGGCCTGACCTTGGACCCTCATGGAGAAATGCTTATCTTGCTCACTGTGCAGCAGCGAAGTTCTAACATAGAATGCTGTGTTTTGGGATAGAGTGCTGTCAGAACACCCAGAACATCGGCAATGGCCATTTCCTTGCTCCTTTGACAAGAAGTTATTCCCCTGTTGGTACAAGTTCAGCCTATGTGGTAGTTTTTGAACTCTTGGTTTCTGGACTCCCATAATATGATCACCTCTGGCCTGTCATGACTGTTATATGTAAATTGGCAATAACTCACTATAAAGCTATTTTTTCTGTACAATAAAGCAGACAGTGTTCTCTGAAACTGTATCCAGAAGGGGTTTCTCCATGCACTCAAACTCCCCACAGTTGTTGCTGGAAGGACTGGCTCCTGGGAAGAATGTAATGGTTTTAGTAACTTAAGCAAAGCAAACATTTTGTCAGTAATAAGTCTAATGCTGTATATATTTTATAAATAAAGAAACAAAATTAGTTTAAAAATAGATAAAATAGGAAGAGTGAGAGGCAAAAGTTCTTGCAGAAGAAAAATTTAAGAAAAATGAGCTATTCCTTGGTAACTAAAATAAATCATATTCAGGGCATGATTGATCAAGGAAAACTTCTTATGTTCAATAAGTATGGGCCGTCTGTACCATTTTTGTTTGTTTGTTTTTTTTTTTTTTTGGTACTCCATGGGGCATTGGCAAAGAAAGTCTAGAAATGTTTTGGATCACCCTCCTCTATCATGGGGGCAGAATCATAGATAGGGTGCCAATTGAATGTAGTAGATAGTCTGGGGGTTTTGTTAAACGTTCTACAATGCAAAGAACAGTCTCTCACAAGAAAAAGTATTCAGCCTAAATTGTTGATAGTAATGGAACCAAGCAATCTTGAGCTATAAAAAATAGTAGTCTAACAAGTGTCAGAACTGATGCTGAAGAACATTACTAAACCATTGGAATCACAGAGACAGAAATCTGATTTTAAACAAAGCCTTGATATGTTTATATTCCATTCTAGAATAACCATGATAGGAAAAATGGAAGAAAAAATATAAATAGGAAATAATCCGAATAACACTGACAGACACATATACTTGGTATCACCAAGCACCACTTTCCAATAGAACTTTCTGTAATGGTGGAAAAATTCTGTAGCTACATTGTCTAATAATGTTAGCCACTATAAACTTATGATTCTTGAGAACTTGAAGTTTACCTACTGAGACAGTGGGAATGATGAAGTGAAGTTTTTAGTTTTATATAATTTTAATTAGTACTTAATTAAACAGTGTGAACTGGATATGATAAAGGGTCCACCAATCAAATAAAATCATGTGAAGTAAAAGTAGAACTAAGGTTCGAAGAAAGGTAAGGCATGCAGATTTTAACTCAGGTAAATAAATAGGTTTCTAGGGCCAATGGCTGTAGAGATACTTTAATGATTTTGGAGATAAGCAAAGTTTCATTGCTAGCTCACATATGCATTGTGGCCTTGTAAACATTCTGAGAAACTCAGTATAAAGTCCTTTCCAAAGATTTCCGTGACCTATTTAATACTTTCTGAAAAAAATGTTCAAAATTTCTTCAGGTTGATAGTGCCTTTAACAACTTAGTATTTCTATTTTCACAGTACCAATAGAAAATTAAGCTGTAAATTCCATATATCTCAGTCTGTTCAGACTGCCATTAAAAATACCATTAACTGGAGAGCTTATAAACAACTTAAATTCAATTATCACAGCCCTGGAGAGTGGAAAGTCCAAAACTGACTTGACAGAAGATTCACTCTCTGATGAGCACCAGCTTCCTATTTCGTGTATAGTGATTTTTTGCTGTGTGTTCATATGGTAGAAGAGACAAAGTTGCTCTAGGTGACCTCATTTATAGAGGCCCTATCCTATTAATGAGAACACCACACTCATGACTTAATCATATTCTGAAGGGCCTACCCTTAATACCATCAGTTTGGAGGTTAGAGGATTAGGATTTCAACATATGGATTAGGAGTGGAGAGACTCAACTATTTCATCCATGGCACCAAGTAAAGTTTATGCAGTGTTATCTTCATTATGGTATCATGCAATGTTTTGGGGAGGCACTAGAGATTTAATCCAGGGGTACTTTAACCCTGAGCCATATAGTCACCTCTTTTTATTTTTCCATTTTTATTTTTGAGATAGGATCTTGCTATGTTGCTTGGGGCATCACTAAGTTACTGGGTCTGACCTAAAACTTGCAATTCTGCCACCATAGCCTCTATTTTAAAGCCATATTTTTTCATTAGCAATTTTGATATTTAAAATGGTGCAAGATATAGGTAGTGTTGAAGTATTGTCAAGTGTTCCTAAGTAAAAGGTTGCTGCAGTCCGGCTGCAGCAAACTAGCCGGGGGGTGACGAACAACTTGTGTACGTTGACACAGCAGGAGTGGAAGCCGTTTATTGTAGGACAGGAGGGGTATATATACATTCCATACAGCTTATCTTAATTAACATAAACTAGATACAGCAGTCAACCAATAAAGAATCTCCACACTTAATGGCTCGCTGGCGTTACTTCATAAACCATTCCCGCTGGCAAAATGCTAGGCGCCATCCTGACTTGTTTACAGACTCTAACAAAAGGTAACTAAGATCTGTGTTTTCAAAGGATCTTAACTCAAGATTGAAGCACTTTTCATAATGAATTCAGTGTTAAAGAATCAACAACATAATAATATCATATATTATCCTTAGAAATAAATGCATAAAATAGGGTCATGCATTGAATAACTTATGAAAATATAATCAAAGGTTCACAGGAAAACATATCTATATTTCCTCTAGGAGCAATAATTCAATATTTACTTATCTGGGGTTTGCAATGAACATTTAAATGTAATACTGCAAATAATGACAATCAATTATATTATAAATTAGTTTCTTCAACCTAAAGCAAAAATTCTGCTGCTAAAGTTTAATACATCATTGAGGAGACTATTCAATATTGAGCCAATTTTTATTCATTGACCACTAAAGTTGTGGACTAAAGTTGTGTAAAATTTCAAACGTTTTTTAAATAATAAATATTATATGGTCATATTAATAGATGCAAATGAAAGAAGTTAACACCCCTTCATGATAAAAATCTTTAAAAACAAGGTATAGAAGGCTCTTTACCTCAATATACTATACAATATATACAATAAACCCAAAGCTAATGTCACATGGGGGAAACACTGAAACATTTTTGCTAAAATCAGAAACAAAACATGAATGTCGATACTAAATTTTATTCAATATAGTATTTGAAATTTTAGCAATAGCAATTAGGAAAGAAAAATAAATACAAATACTAAATTTTCACATTACTGAATGAATAAAACTGTCAGTTGAGTGTATTGTATCCAGCAAAACTACCTTTTAGAAATGAAGGAGGGCCAGCAGCATTAGCACAGGCCTGAAATCCCAGTGGTTTAGGAGGGTGAGGCAGGAGGATCCTAAAGCCAATCTCAGCAATGGCAAGGCACTAAACAACTCAGTGAGACTCTGTCTCTACATAAAATACCAAATAGGGCTGAGGATGTGGCTCAGTGGTTGAATGCCCCTGAGTACAATGCTTGGTACTGAAAGAAAGAAAGGAAAGAAAAGAAGGAAGGAAGGAAGGAAGGAAGGAAGGAAGGAAGGAAGGAAGGAAGGGAGGGAGGAAGGAAGGGAGGAAAGGAGGAAAGAAGGAAGGAAGAAAAGAAAGAGAGAGACAGACAAAAACTTTCTAAGACAAATAAGAAGTGACAAAAACATATCTCTATCAGGCCTCTTCTATAAGAAATTTTAAAGTTCTTCAAATAAAAAGAAAAAAATGCTAGTGTGTATAACAAAAATATCGGACAGTATAAAACCCACTGCTATGAATAATTATACAAACATATACTGAATGTTCTAATATTGTAAGTACAGAGCAAAAACCATTCATGTCTTTATTATGAAGACAAAAACAGAAAACTTAAAAATAACAATAATTATATGAACATGTGAAAGACAGGCAATATATAAAGACACAAAATGGGATAGCCAAAAATTTATAATATGAGGATGAACAGAATTGAAGGATAGAGTCTTATTAGTCCATTTTTCTTGTTTGTTTTTTGTTGTTGTTGTTTTGTTTTGTTTTGTTTTTGCTCTTGAATTTATGATCTTTATCAGTTACTATCATTTGAAAATAGCTTGTTTTAAAAAATCTGGTTTTTATAAGCTTCATGGTAACCACAAAGTAAAAATCAATAATTGATAAACAAAATTGTATGGAGGGAATCACACACCACTTGAGCAAATCACTTAACTACAACAGAAGAATATAAGAGTTGGAGAAAAAAATGAGCTATAACAAAAATAAATATTAAGTTAAAAATGGCTATAGCAAGACTATTAGTAATTGCCTTGAATGTAAATGGAATAAATTCTTTAATTAAAGATATAGAGTGATGGAATGGGTTAAAATGAAACTAAATATTGCCTAGAAGAAACTCATTCACCTCTGAGGACCCACATAAACTGAAAGAAATGGAATTAGAAATTCTAGGCAAATGAAACCTGAAAGAAAATAGCGGTAGCTATACTTTTATCATATAAAATACACTTAAATCCACAGCAGTTAAAAAAAAAGACAAAGAAATTCATTACATGATAATAAAGGGGTCAATCCAGGAATAGGAAATAATAATTCTAAATATATATGCACCAAATATTGGAGCAATTAAATATGTAAAGCAAATATTAATAGGTTTAAAGAGAGAATGATTTCATTGCAATAGTAATTATATGTTCTATAAAAATAACAACTTTAGCCAAGGATAGATCATCCAGAAAGAAAATGAACAAAGAAACAGCAGAATTAAATCATACCATAGACCCAAAGGACTTGATAGACATCTACAGAATGTTTCACCCAACAGCTACTGAATACATATTATTCTCATCAACATATAAACATTCTTCTCAATAGGTTCAGGCCACAAAATAATAACTTTTAATAAGTTTTAAAAACTGAAAATAGATTATCTTTTCCTGATTATAATTCAAGAAAACTAGAAATCGAAAAGAAAAAAAAATAATTGCAAACTATGCAAATACACAACTTAAGTTTGATTAACCAGTGAATCCTGGAATAAATAAAGTAAATTAAACTTTAAACAAATGAAATGAAAACAGAGACATAGTATATCAAAACTTATGTGATACAACAAAAGTGATACCAAGGAAAGTTAATATCATAGACCTTGACATCAAAAAAAGTACAAAGATCCAAAAAAAAAAAAAAACAAAACTGCTGCATCATAAAAACTAGGAAAATAAAAACAAACCTTATGCGACATTCACAAAAGAAAATAAAAATGAGAGCAGAAATAAATGGAGAATAAAAAAACACAAATTATAAACAAAACAAAGAGCTGTTTCTTGGGAAAAAAATAGACAAATCCTTAACTAAACTAAGAAAAAAAGAGAGAAGACTCATATAAATAAAATATGAAATAAAAAGAGAGACATTGAAAGTGACACCACAGAGATCCAAAGGAAAATTCAAGATTATGATAAGTTCAAAAAGCCAAGAAATTTGATAACCTAGAAAAAGTAGGCAAATTCATAAACAAATACACCTTACCAAGCCTAAAATATGAAGAAGCAGAAAACATGAAAAAAAATCAATGTTAAGTAATGAGATTAATCAGTAAAAAAAAAAAAAAATCCATCAAAGAAATGCCCAGGAATATATGTCTTCACTGCTGTGTTCTATCCAACATGTAAAGATGAACTAATACCAATTCTACAAAAGTGATTTTAAAAAGTACAGATTTCTTCACTATTACACCAGCGTTAATTGATATCAAAACTGAATAAGGTCTGGGTACGATGGTGCACACCTGTAATCCCAGCAGTCTAAAGGCTTAGACAGGAGGATTGCTAAATCAAAGGCAGCCTCATCAAGGGTGAGGTGCTAAGCAACTCAGGGAAATTCTGTCTCTAAATAAAATACAAAAATAGGCCTGGGGATGGGATGTGGGTCAGTGGTTGAGTGCCTCTGAATTCAATTCCTGCTTCCCCCCCAAAAAAAATGAATAAGGAAACAATAAATAAAGAAAATTACAACATAATTCTTCAACAAAATACTAGCAAACTAAATTCATCAGCACCAAAAATGATTATATACTATGATCAATTATTCACTATGATTCATCCTAGGGATTCAAGGACAGACAAATATATGCAAATATATGAAAATCAATAAAAAGTATACCACATCATCAAAATAAAGCTCAAAAACATGACCATCACAATAAATGCAGAGAGACATTTAATGAAATTCCACATGCCTCATTAAAAATGCTGAACAAATTAGTTATAGGAGGAATATATTTCAACATAATAGAGGTCAATAGCTAATACTGTACTAGACCAACAACTAATATTATTTTAAATATAGAAAATTGAAAATTTTCTAAGATCTACAACAAAAAGGACCTTCACTTTCACTTTTACTCAATATAATGTTGCAGTTCCTAGCCATAACAATCAAGCCAAAGAAAGAAATAAAAGGAATCCACTCAGTTTCTGCAGAGAACCCCTGCCAGAGCTCCTATGTAGAGTCCCATCTACCAGTGTGAGGCTCCCCCATCACCTCCATTTTGGGACACTGCAACTGCTGCCAAAGTCCCCTTCATGTGCTATCCTGCCTGGGGAACATGGTCTAGAGACAGCTTCCCTCCACAGCATTGCACACCACAGAGCTGCATCTTCAAACACCTGCCCAATGCCGGTCCACATGGATGACCCATTTCTGAAAGTGGCCGCCTCCATCTTTGGATACCTTTGTCACCATCTTGGGTTATCCTAGCTACTGTCATCACCATCTGTAGTTGGGCTACTCCCAGCTTGGGACACCTGCTGGTGCCAACATGCAATATCAAGGTACTGATATAATTTATCAGAGATATATTTGTATTGCTATATCACTACAATAGCCAAGAACTGAAACAATCTAAGAATTGTGAATACACAAAGAAAATGTGGTGCCTGTACACAACACAATTCTTTCCAACTATCAAAAAGAATGCAACCCTACCATTTGCAACAAGGTTGGAACTACACATCACCATGTTAAGTGAATGTCAGGCACCAAAAGATAAGTACCACATTATCACACTCATGGGATCTACAAAAATTAATCTAATAGAAGTTGAGAGTGGAAAAATGGTTCAGAGAGAGTAGAGGATATGCAGGGACTTTGAAAGTTTGATCACTGAGATATACTGAGATAGGAATAGGAATTTCTGGTATGTTATTTACTAATAAGGTGTCTATAGAAAAACAAAACTGCATTGTGCATTTCATAAAGCTAGAATGGATGATTTTTAAAGATTTTACTATAAAGAAGTGATATTTGAGGATACATATTTCACCTGATTTCACATTACAGAATACACATATGAAATCATTGTATATCAAAATATATAATTTTGTGTTCATATATATTAGTGAAAATACACTTTAAAATAAATTTACAAATATTCTCTCAATTGCATTATACAATGAAAAAATTTAAGCAAATTACTACTTTGTCTAAGACGATGCAGCTGGAAAGACTTAGAGTTAGATATAAAGCCATGTCATAACATCAAGGCACTAGATTATGCCATTTTGGCATACTGCTAAAAATTCTCACATCTAAAATTAATTTATCCCTATGTTAACACCCTGTGATAACCATTATTAACTCTACTTTATATATTGAAAACTAAGTTTCAGAACAATTATCCAGGTCTAGAAAATGGGAAATGCAGGTGAGCCAGAACTAAATTCCATTTTTTCAATCTCTAAATTATTTCTAATTATGAAATAGAAGAATCGAAATAATTTTTTGCTTAAGTCATTATTGTACAACCTCCTTAATGGTGTATGCAATGCACTTAAAAATAATCACGTGGAATCAGAATTTTTAAAAATGCTTTACTTCTGCCTGCTTCTGAGTTATTGAGTTAATATATCACCAGGACACACTTGCTCTAATTATGTAACAGTGTGATTCATCACCACAAATACACTATCACACTGATAATGTATTACTCAATAAAGTCAGAACAGCTGGCAAGCACAACCACAGAATTAGGCAGTATATAAGTTTAATGCATTTTATTATTTAATTTATCCAATCCAGAACAAGAGAAGATAACATATTTGTGAAACCTCAAGAGAAAACATAAATTTTCCAAATTAGCCTTTCTACTGTCATTTTCTTAAGGGAAAATGTAAAACCAAAATGGTATTTATTTGCAAACCTATATTTGCTTCTCTGTTTTATATCAGTCATGAGAAAGTCTCTGTGCCATGACCTATTTCAATAACTCCAGTGTATTTAAACTGTCTAGTTTTTTTTATATTCTAAAGTTCTATTTCAACTTTATAAATAGAAGAAGCTGATAGCAAAAGAGATTTAAATGTTCTTTATATTCCCCGATATTATTACTATTCAGAAATAAGTATATGTTAACTTACAACAAAGACTATAGCTTACAGAATTGATTTCCTATATAAATTTCGTAAAATTTTAAGTGGCTCAATTTTTCTTATTTCAAAAGTGGACGTCATATGTATTGAAACAATAATTTTGTATAAAAGTAAGGACATTTTTGTTGGATTTTCAGATATCATATATGGAATAATAAGCTCTGAAATCCTAGACAAAAAGAATTTTCACCTATATACTGGCTTTATTTTTGTTCCTAAAACAATGCTTAAATAAGTTTCTTACTGAATATTTCACTACAATTCCCATTCAAATACTTTTCATACTGACCTTGCTGAGGGCAGACTGACTACCATTTATTTTTATCTTCTATGTGGTCCTCCTTTGTCACCCAGAATTAAATTTTTTTTGACTCTTTGCTCCATAACCAGCTTAACTGACAATAAAACTTGCTTTGGAAATATAGCTAAAATCTGATCTTAGTCATAATACTTTTTGAGTCTTTCTTTGAGTACTACCTTCACCAAATAGGAATCATTTGAGTAACCCCCAGGCTTGGAGTTAGGGAAAATCTCCCTAACTGGATCATGCATTTACTATCCTAAATGCTGAGTCTTAGTTTCCTCAAATGACATCTTGTTCATTATCAACTGCATATGTTCTGTGGAGTTCAATAGCAAAGAGAAATAATAATAATAATAATAATAATAATAATAATAATAATAATAAACCCTTTACATTGGGACATATTAGAAGACTATAAGGGATTGTTTGGAAATGGTGTGTGATATGTTGGAAATAAAGTTGGCTTTGACTCAAAGCAACCAGCTTCAATATTAAATCTACTTACAATGAACAAGTGCACAACTTTTCTGATATCCCCTTAAAATAGAATCCATTAACACACTGCTATTCACTCTTCTCCTAAGTAGCCAACTTTAATTGATCCAATGCAGTGTTTCTGGGTTTGGGGCCACATGGGGAATGAGTCTATAAACCCAGGGTACATAGTTTGACAAAGGGCCGCAACTGCTGCACTCTAAAATCAATCAATGTCAGAGATACTTAAGTCAGGCCTGTTCCTAGAAATCCTGAAAGTCCTTTGAGTTTGATTCTTAAAATGCTAGACCTATTTGAGCATTGATTAGACATTAAGGCAGTCTATCTCCTTCTCTTGGAATCAGTCTGATGATTCTGTCAGCCTTCATCTTAAGTTCTCTTTCCATTATTGTTCATACATAGTGTCTTACGCTGTTTATGATGCTATAAGAGAAATACCATAAATTTGTGGTTTATAGAAAAACATTTATTTATTTTACATTTCTGGAAGCTGGGTAAGTACACAATCGCAGCACCCTAGGAATCTGTGGGCCCTTATTCCTCAGAGACAGAAACTTCTACAGCCATCTACTTGTGGTACAAGGGGCAAACAAGTCTCTTCAGCTTCTTTTATGAGAACATTAATCCTGTTTATGATACTCAGACCTTATGATCTAGTCACCTCCAAAAGGCCACAACTCTTAGTACCATTTTATTAGGGATTAGGCTTCAATATCTGAATTTTGGAGAGACATAAATATTCAGGTCATCATATCTGGTTCTCTTAGAAAATACGTACATATTTAATCCTCTGTTGGTTCTGTTTCTCAAAAGACTCATACTAACACAAGATCTGACAAGACCAAGAAACTTCACCAGTTGCCCTCTGAAAAAATCATCATAAACAAGATAGAAATGATGCTGCTGCATCATCATCATCATCATCATCATCATCATCATCATTAAAATGATGCTACCTAGTTCCTGAGGCATAATAAAGCCCCAGATACATTATTTGAAACTTTTGACTTATCAAATGTGATAAAACTTTTTATCATTTTGCAAAAGTATACAAAAGATTAGTAAGATATTAAGTAAATAGGTATATGCAGTACAACTAGTGGATGGAAAAGGCAGAATTTAACCCTGACCTGCCTAATTCAAAAGCAGAGCTCCTGAGAATTTTGATATCATCTAACCATTCTCACTTGTCTCAAAATCCAATTCAATCCTTATTTTCAGCATTTTCACTGTCTCCCCACTGCTACTATTTCTGGGTATCATTCTGTTTGTGTTCCAATTATAGCCAAATACTTCAAAAATGATGAAAATCAATGGCTCAATTAATATGTAATTAACTAATGAACCAACACATTGATAATGGACAAGATGCTTTTTTAAAAAAAATTACACTAAGAGATTTTCATATATTATTCTTAAGTACTCAGCTTAAATGTTTATGACAAGACTTTTTTTTTACTTAAATAATTGGCAAATATTTCTCAGTTTTGATGACGGTAGAAAGAAATTAATGATAAGAAACAAACTGAATGTCTGGAGTATATTTTTTAGCCAAAAATAAATTAACTTGTATGAATAAAAAACATGTCACTTTTACAAATGTGTTTATTCCAGATTTATGAATGTTATTTTGTTTATTGCTATGGACATTATTGCTTGCTAAATTGCATCCCCACGGTGTGAATGAATAAGAGAAATACAAATGTGTTCAAAGCTGTCATATTTAACACAAGAAAACCTGGAGCTTGAAATCATCATTCAAATGACTGTCTGCATCCACTGTTTATTATGCCAGAAAGGTGCTATTAAGCATGAGGTTTACACAATGCAAAGAAAGGCTAATGGATTTTCTCACTTTAAAGAAGGTAAAACATGGTTTGTTAAATATATCTCCATCTAAGCTGAAACTAAACTTGACCAATGTGATAACCTGAAATCATTGTATTGCATTCATTTCATTCTTTCCACTAATTTTTATTGTGCATTAATGTGTTCAGAATATTTTGGGACTTAGCTTAAAAGAAGTTTAGTATCATATCTGAGAGATAAGATGTGCATACAAATAATCACATGCATAATTTAAAATTATTAACAGATCATGAGAAGGAGGATTCAGATAAAAATGACAGTTTGAATGGAAGCATCTAAATATTTGTTTTCAAAGTTAGAAAAAAAAATTTAAATGAACTTAATTCATGGAGAGAAATTTAAATAGATATCTCCACCAATGAGATACAGTTAATAAGTATATCATGATGCTGGTTACTTGCTGAAAACACATTCACTTGCCTTTGTGTTTTTTCAAGTATTCATCAGATTCCAGGAGAAATATTTGAAAATAATTGAGGCTAAGCATTATTTGAATGCTTATATGGATACCATTGTAGATATCCAGATAACAATAATAAAATTATTTCAGAGATTTTGCCAAACAAATTATTCTTAATGGGAAGAATCTTCTATATTTAAGCACAGTTATCACTCTATAGAAAATTTACAATATTATTTTTCATAAAGTTTACTTGATATCTATTTTTAAAAAGAATTAAAAATAGATTACAAATAAACATGTGTCTTCTGAGACAATAATATTTATAACTAAAAACTGCAAATAATGCTGGGTGCAGTGGCACATGCCTGTAATCCCAGCAGCTGTGGAGGCTGAGGCAGGAGAATGAATGGTAAATTCAAAGTCAGCCTCACCAACAGGGAGGCACTAAGCAATTCAATGAGAACCTGTCTAAATAAAATACAATATAGGGTTGCGGATGTGGCTCAGTGGTTGAGTGTCCCCGAGTTCAACCTCTGGTACCCCCCCCAAAAAAAAAAAAAAACCCAGAAACAAAGAATGCATATTCTCTTTCATGCTTGGTTACTTTTCAGGTCTAGAGACTTTAGAGTTATTGCAGGCAAAGGCAGGAGGGAATGCGAGGGAGATTGTGGTACAAGACAAGTAATCATGGATGACCAAGAAAGAATAGCTTACTCAATTCCTACAAAGACAAGAAGTTTATAAAAATTTATTATTATATAATGTTTTAATATTTTGTTCTATTCAATAGTTTGAATATTTTGTTCTCTTCAGTATTTTATGTTAAAATACTGCTAAAAGACAAACAATTTAGAAATGTCAGCCAAATGTCTATGTGTATATGTCTATATATGTATGCATAAACATGCATATTTGATCTATGAAGATATATGTATATATTTTCATAAGTCCTTGACTAGAACTCAAAATTTAAAATACAATAGAAAACACAATAAATTTGCCTTAACATTCTGAAATTTAATAATATCTGCTGAAACCTGATTATTTATTTATTTATTTATCTATTTAATTATTTATTTGTTTGTTTGTTTGTTTGTTTGTTTATTTATTTTGTGGTGCTGGTGATTGAACCTAGAGCATTATGCATGCCAGGCAAACACTCTACCACCTGAGATAGACCCCCAGACCTTGAAACTTGAATTTTAATGCCAAAATGTTTTTGATGCCATAATGTTTTAGTATTTTGTTTTATTCAGTATTTTGAATATTTTATTCTATTCAATATTTTGTTTTAATCACATTTAAAATAACTGTAGGCCAAGTTGCTAAAGCAACATTAAGTTTGACCTGAATCTCTCTTTTTTTTTTGCATTTCATGTAAATTCAAAATTTATATATCCATTCAAAACAAAATGTTACAAAATGTTAATAAAAATTTAATGTATTCCTTGTTAAGAATGGTAAGTCATTAATCATGAATAATTTTAGCATAGTTTTGTTTTTTGATTATTGGGTTAAAATTTTTCAGAAAAAATAATATGAAAGTACTTTATCAAGAATTCAATCACTAATAAGATGAAGAAGAAATCCACTGCAGCATGGACCTGTAATCCCTACTAGGGAGGCAGAATCAGGAGGATTGAAAGTTCAAGGCCAGCCTTGGCAATTTAGCATGACCTTGTCGCAAAATAAAAATTAAAAGGCATTCAGAAGTCGGTCAAGCTCAATGGTAGAGCACCTTGAGTGCAATCCTCAGTATGAAAAGAAAGAAAGAAAAAGAGAAAAAAAGAGAGAAAGAAATTTTATGGTATTTCTTTCTCTTTTATCTGCTTTCTTTATTTTAATTGATTTTATTTTTTAAATACATGACAGTAGAATGCATTGCAATTCTTATTACACATATAGAGCACAATTTTTCATATCTATATATAAAGTATGATCACACCAATTCATGTCTTCATACATGTACTTTGGATAATGATGTCCATCACATTCCACCATTATTGCTAATCCTCTGCCCCCTTCTTTCTCCTCCCACCCCTCTGCCCTATCTAGAGTTCCTCTATTCCTCCCATGCTCCACCTCCCTACCCCACTACAAGTCAGACTCCTTGTATCAGAGAAAACATTTGGCGTTTGTTATTTGGGGATTGGCTAACTTCACTTAGCATTATCTTCTCCAATGCCATCCATTTACCTGCAAATGCCATGATTTTATTCTTTTTTATTGCTGAGTAATATTCCATTGTGTATATGTGCCACATTTTTTTATCCATTCATCTATTGAAGGACACCTAGGTTGGTTCCACAGTTTAGATATTGTGAATTGTGGTGCTATAATTATTGATTTGGCTGTGTCCCTGTAGTATGGTATTTTTAAGTCCTTTGGGTATAGACTGAGGAGAGGAAGAGCTGGGTCAAATGGTGGTTCCATTCCCAGTTTTCCAAGGAATCTCCATACGCTTTTCATATTGGCTGCGCCAATTTGCAGTCCCACCAGCAAGTGTGCATTTTTCCCCACATCCTCACCAACACTTATTGTTGTTTGTCTACATAGTGGCTTCCATGCTGACTGGAGTGAGATGATATCTTAGAGTAGTTTTGATTTTCATTTCTCTAATTGCTAGAGATGATGACCATTTTTAAATATATTCGTTGATTGTATATCCTCTTCTGAGAAGTGGCTGTTCTTAATATTCATCACTGCATCAAGATTTTTGAAACTACCAGACTTTAGCTATTATAATTACATAGAATTTTATTATGCCATCCCTAAAGAAAATAAAGCACAAAGAGTGCTTGTCCAGAAATGGGAAAATAAAATCTGAATTGATAAGGATATTTATAGGAGTAAGTTGTTATTCTGAGTTGGGACAGAGCAATAGGTCATGGACTGAAATTGCAAATCAGTACTATAAATATAAAGAGGAGTAACTGGGGATACTAATATTTCAAATTGATAGAAAATTACCAAATTCTATATAGGCTCCCTAGGTTGGATATATTCAGGAAGTTAGATATTTCCACAAATAGTTACAGAAATTAATATAGAGTCACTTGCATATAATGAGAGCTATTTTAATCCTTTTACTGAAAACTAGAAAAGAAAGGGAGAAACTGCAAATAGGTTATTATGAAAAATGTAAGGAGGAAGCTGTAGTCGCACAAATATCTCAATATCTAATACAATAATCATTACATAACTAAATTTAAAATAAATTTCATAAGGTCTTGGAAGAAAGTATGTATTAGATAACTGAATTTTTAGTCAATAAAACTCATGAAAGTGAAATACATATAAATTTACTACTAAAACTATACTTAATTAAAACTATTTTAAACATTTATCATTTTTTTAGTCTACACATATTACCCAGGAATACAAAAATAGTACAAATTTTTGCAAAATAAGTGAGTTTTTGTTAACTTCTTAGTAGTCTCCTTCTAATCAAATATTCAAGCTAAGCCTATATAATGCAGGTTTATTACTTAAAAAATGGGGGTGCTACTGAATAGTATTCTGAGCTTTTTTAATTAGAATATTTGACAGAGTAGTTCAATTACCAATTACACTGGTATTTTTCTATTATTTTCAATGTATTTTTCATCAAATGATATCTCAGTGTGTTTGTTGTTAAAACTCTGAAAGCCAGGTTCATAGGCATCCAAATAAAGGTGCTCACACTTGTTTTTTAGTTAAGAATATTTTAGTTGTAAAGAAATGGAATCATACATATATATAGGGTAATAATGTCCATCTGATTCCACTGTCCTTTCCATCCCCAAACTCATTCCCCTCTGCACAGTCCAAAGTTTTTTCATTCTTCCCATCCCCAACCCCCCCCCCCACC
>NW_026000075.1:17891543-17928330 GCF_001458135.2 Marmota marmota marmota
CCCCACCACTATGGATTAGAATATACTTATCAGAGAAAACATTCGGCCTTTGATTTGGGGAGTTTGGCTTATTTCACTTAGCATGATATTTTCTAGCTCCATCCATTTACCTGCAAATGCCATAATTTATTTTTTTAAGGCTGAGTAATATCCCATTGTGTATATGTACTACATTTCCTTTATCCATTCATCTGTTGAAGAGCATCTAGGTAGGTTCCATAGTTTAGCTGTTGTGAATTGAGCTGTTATAAACATTGATGTAACTGTGTCAACATAGTATGCTGATTTTATGTCATTTGGGTATAAACAGGGAAGTGGGATAACTGGGTCAAAAAGTGGTTTCATTCCAAGTTCTGCAAGGAATTTCCATGTGGCTTTCCAGAGTGGCTGCACTATATACACACATGATTACATTACCAGTGTGATCTCTATTCAGCCAGAGGAAGAAGTTGTGGTCCATTTATGTACAATATGTAAAAATGCATCTGTCATTTATAACTAATTAGAATAGATTAAAAAAAGAAACATGATCTTTGTTCTATGTTATAAAATTCAGCTCAGAAGTATTAAAACAAGCCAATTACATACTGCCTGGGAAAAGGGGGCATGTCACACACTTGATACTTCAAAGACTATATATCACAACATATGGTCATTTACCCTGTTTTAGAGTACAACATATTCTCCTTACCCTCTGATTATTCAGCTAATCAAGTGTTATCTGTCTAGTATTGGATATCATATATTGGGTTGTATCATAACTCTAGAGAGAAAATTCCTCCTACACAATGAAG
Source organism: Marmota marmota marmota (assembly GCF_001458135.2). Taxonomy (NCBI): domain Eukaryota; kingdom Metazoa; phylum Chordata; class Mammalia; order Rodentia; family Sciuridae; genus Marmota; species Marmota marmota. Next base: position 17,892,338 of record NW_026000075.1, read on the forward strand.
TGAAGAAGAGGTGTTTTGCATAATGATTGACAGTAATTCAATAAACTGTAAAATATAGTTCAAGGAGGATGCAATGCACTACTGAAAGAGTATAAAAATAAACAGATATCATATTAATCAATGGTAAGGCAATATAGTTAAGATATTAATACTACACAAATCAATCTATAGATGTATCGATATTTCTACCAAAATTTAATGACTTTTTTTTTGCAAGAAGAGGAAAACACATCTTAAATTTCAGATGGAATCTCAAACATCCTTAACAGAGAAAATAATTTTGAAAAATAACAGAGCTAAAGGATTCATACTGCCTGATCTCAAGAGATAATAAAAAGCTAATGTAATCAAAACATTATGATACTGGCAAAAAAACAGATGTATAGACCAAGGGATTTGAATAGAGTCCAGAAACAAACCCCGACATGTATGGGAAAATGATTTTTGGCAGGAGGGCCAAGACCATTCAATGAAGAAATAAGTCATTTCAACAAATGGTGCTAGAATAACTATATCTACATGGAAGAGAATTAAGTTGAATCTTTAACTATTCCCATATTATCACATTAAAAAATGACTCAAAATCTATCAAGACCTTCATGAAAACCTAAATCTACCAAGCTCTTACATAATATAGTGCAAATGCTTTATAACATTATATTTGGCTGTTATTTATTGTATATAACACCAAAGGCATAGCAAAAAAATAAAGGAGGGGAAAGAGACCAGTTGGATTTCATGAAAATTTAAAAATTTTGTGCCTCAGAAAACAGTAGCAAGCTAGGAACAGAGGTGCATGCCTGTAATATCAGTAGCTAAGGAGTCTAAGTCATGAGGATCACAAAATTCAAAGGTAGTCTCAGCAATGTAACAAGGCACTAAGTAACTCAGCAATGATCCTGTCTCAAAATAAAATATAAAAAAAAGCTGGGGATGTTCCTCAGTGGTTATGCACTGCTGGATTCAATTCCTAGTACCTAGAAACAAAAACAAAAACAAAACAAAACAAAAATAAGCAAAAAAAAAAAAAAAAAAACTCACAAAACACTATTAATGGAATAAACAGGCAACCAAGAGAATGGGAGAAAATATTTACAAATCATGTATATGAATCACATATCTGAAAATCCAGAATATATAAACAACTCCTAAAATTCAAAAGCAAAAAATCAATCCATCTGATTAAAAAAGTGTTAAGAAACTGAATAGATATTTCTACTAAGAACATATTTTTTAAAACAAATGGCCAAGAGGCACTTGAAAAGATATTCAATATGACTAATCATTGAGGAAATGCAAATCAAAACTGCAATGGGATACCACATTGTTGGGGTTTGAGTGTGTAGAGTTTAGTTTTTTTAGGTCTGACATTTTGTAAGAGTTGTGGTTGTGATTTAGGTTAGTTGAGGCAAACCTCAGTTAGGAGGAGGAAAAGTTTTTTTTTCTTTATCATAAGTTACAAGTTTTGTATGGTTTGGCCAAGAGGAAGAAGTTTTTTGTATATTTATCTTGGGAACAGTATATTTTAAAGAAATAAATGTATTTTTAGGGGATTAGATAATGTTTATAAAGAACTTTAAGAGGGTACTTATCAAATAAACAGGAACGATCTGAATTTAGCTCTGTGTATCCGCTGAGGCATGATATTTGGGCAATGTGGGTAACGTGATATTGAAGAATTGCTTGCTTTGTTAGAAGAAGTAGATAAAAGGAACTTGCAAATAAACCTCAGCATGCAGTTGCAATTGCTGCCTTTGCTCTGCATCCCCTGTGTCCTGGTTATTTCTCGACCCTTACCCAGGGACCCGAAGCTCTAGACGTTTACAGTTGGTGTTTGAACAGGGACCCTGTTGGATTGACAGGAAGAGTAAGTTATTGTTGGGGTTTGAGTGTGTAGAGTTTAGCTCCCTCAGGTCTGACATTTTGCAAGAGCTGTGGTTGTGATTTAGGTCAGCTGAGGCAAACCTCGGTTAGGAGGAGGAAAAGTTCTCTTCCCCTTATCGCAAGTCACAAGTTCTGCATGGTTTGGCCAAGAGGAAGAAGCTTCCTGCATACTTATCCTGGGAACAGTACATTCTAAAGAAACAAATACATCCTCAAAAAATTAAATAATATCTACAAAAAACTTTAAAAAAATACTTATCAAATAAACAAAAACAATGTAAATTTAACTCTGTGTATCCGCTGAGGCATGATATTTGGGCAATGTGGGTAACGTGATATTGAAGAATTGCTTGCTTTGTTAAAAAAAATAAATTAAAAAAACTTACAAATAAACCTCAACATACAGTTACAATTACTACCTTTACTCTACATCCCCTATGTCCTAGTTATTTCACGACCCTTACCCAAAAACCCAAACACTCTAAACGTTCACACCACATCACACTCATCAGGGTGAATACTATCAAAACACAGGAAATAGCAAGTAATGGAAAAAAGATGTGGAGAAACTGGAAAACTTGTCCATGTGTACTACTGATGGGAATGTACAATGGTACAGTTATTGTGGAGAATATGGGACCTCACCAAAAATTTAAAGTGGTACTATCATACTGTGTAGCAGTACCACATATGGGCATAATGTTCAAAGGAATTAAAGCAGCATTTTGAAGAGATATTTGTATGCCCATGTTCATAGAAGCCTTATTCATTGTAGTTAAGATATATAGAGAATCCAAGAACCCACTGATGAATGAATGGTTAGGCAAAATGCAGTATATACATATAATGGAAAATAATTCCTCCTTATTATAGTTTGGGTATGATGTATCATATATTAATGCAGAAATGTTCACAGGTGATGATGACAAGCTATAATCTAATCAGTGGATTGATTAATCCTGTAGGCAGGTCAGGCATGGCAACAGAGAGTAGGTTGCTGGGACAACATGTCCTTTGGGACAATATTTTGTCCCTGGTTCCAAACTCTCTGCCTTTCTTCTTCTTGCTGATAGCTTACTTCTGCTATTCCCTTCCTACCATGATATTCTGCCTTATGTGGGGCCTAGAGCAATGGAGTCAGCCAACCATAAATTAGACCTCTGAAATTGTGAGCCCCCCCCCCAATTTTTCCCCTTAAAGTGGCTCTTGCAGGTATTTTTGTCACAATGACAAAAAATGGAATTTCTAGAAATAAGGAATGGTAGAAATAAGGGATACCATAATTAACTTGCCTCTATTCTGGATCCTTGTATAGATTATATGAATTTGACTAACTATCCAAAATATATATCAAATCTCCTGCTCTGTCAGAAAATTTTCACTAAAAGATTTCCATGTTCATGAATTAGTTTGTATATCTTACACAATATCTAAAGAATTTATCTTACATTACCTTCTGAAAGTATCGATTATTTTGTTTGTTCATGTTTTCAAAATAGATATGAGAACAGATATATTCATTCATTGCACATAATTTATTCTATTTTATAGTAAAATTCAAAATATTTAATAATGCAAGTTTCTTCCCCATTAATAAAACAGACGACTTTCAGTAATTCTAACCAATTCATAATTTTGCTTGATGTCTTATCTTTTAATTACTAAACTGTATGTCAAATTGGTGAAAGAATTGTATTAACTATTGGTGAATATGTATCCCCAAGCAACATAATACATTTTAATACATGCATATATACACAGATACACAGATTTAATTTCATATATTCTAAAATCTCACTATTATTTGGAACAGAATTAATTTAAAGATTAAATCATAACAAGTAAATCTGAACTGACTAGAGCTTCCATTTATGCAGCAGAGTTTGCTAGCCATGTAACTATGTTGTTTAATGGATTAAATATATAAATTCATGCAAAACCAAATTAAGCATATAGTCTCACTTGATAAATGCTATATTCTATAATAATAAAGGTAGAATATGTTGTTTATTTAATTAGTGCAAAAATCCTATTAACTAGGTGTATTTTTAATTTTTATTTTTTCATTGTACAAACTAGGAAAGCACAGAAAAGGTAACAACTTCTATATTGAAACATTGATAAAATAAAATAAATACTCAAACTCAAGCCTATAGGTTTTTAAGTGGCTTGATCTTTCTGTACTACAAGAGAAGGAAACAGCAGAATTCTTGGATATATCATACAAAAATTCATGTGTTGAGAAATCTAATGGGCCTTGCTTGGGTTTCTACAGTATGCTAAATGAAACTCCTGGGCAAAAAAAAAAGACAATGACTTTCAGTCTCAAAGGCAATATATATCCTTTCAATCTTATTCTCTTGATACAGAATCCCAAGAAATTTTCCAGTTACCAGAAATGACAAATATTTATCCTCTGATCATTTTCTTCCTTCTCACACCATTTTCTTGAGAACTCAAAGGAGAAATATTTTGGGGGGACTTCCCTCCTTTGTCCTTATGCCCAAATCATGGATAGTTGACTACAATGACTGCAATCTGATCAATTTAATCAGAGACATTTCCTAGAATTTAAATCTGGAAACTAATATTTCTTGCCTATATGTATGAAGTTCAAGAAAAGCAACATCATGTAGAAGGAAATCTGGGCCAGGTCTATGGAAAGAGAGCTAAAACACAGAAGAAGGAAACAGATAAAACAGCAGAAAAATAATCCTATAAAAATCCTAAAAAATTCTATAGAAATCCCTCAGAGAAATACTGAGTCAGAAAAGAGAGGGAAAGAGAGAGAGAGAAAATAGACAGAGAGCAAGGTTAAGAGTGAGGGAAAGAAAAGAAAGAACAACAACAACAACAACAAAAGACTAATATCCTTGGTTCTTCATAGACCGATCTGTTCTGGATTCAACCTTTGCAAAAGCAGTATCACAATAGTGGCTTTGGGTCTTATAAAATGCAGCCATACCATTCCAATGAGTATCTTTTTTGCATTAATCTAACTTGCTATGTATAGTTCGTTTTGCAGCTGAAGGAGCCCACAGAAGAAACAGAAATACCATACAAAGCAAATTCAGTTTTGCAAAAGGCAAAAGATGAATGGGTTTTATAATTTTAAAATAGTGATTGTATTTACAATTGCAAATGAATGTACTACATTTGACAACAAATTGTACTAGATATATTTTTCTTATCATGCTTATTTTACATTTTCCAATTGACATGGGAAAACCTCTATGTAGATCCAGCTTACTCACATGTAATCTGGTAATTATAACACTATAATACAAAATCTGAACTAAATTACAAAAAGCAATTTCCACAATAATTGGAAAAATGCTCATGCATATTTATTACTCTAAGTTCTCCAAAGATGATTCTTTTTACATTTCCCTACTTCTTGGAAACTGTGAAAATTGGAGGATAATAAAAGAAAAGCAGTGAGTATGACAAGTGTTCAGTGGTGTTATAAACACTCTCTTTTTTCCTAGCACTTCATTTTCAATCTATTTCCAAAGAAGCAATCCTCTGACACATATAATATTCCAATACCTCTCATGCTCTGAAATGTTGGTGTATTTGGCACTCAATTGTGTCAAATTATCATGAGCATCCAAATTTTTAAACACATCACTGACAGAAGATTTTCAGGAAGCAGTTCATGTACAAGAATTGTGCCCACTTAATAGCATAAAATAAGCTGTGAGAGAGGACATGAATTTTGGAAATATTTTCAGGTTTATTTTAAGCAATCAATTTTATTTAATCCTTTAATTTCTAACATAAAAATAAAAGGGCTAAAAATAATACAGAAAAAAATTAAGGTATAAGTTTATCATATTATTTTTTAAAAAATCATAACTCAACAAACATAATTTAAAAACTTATGTTTTGAGTTGAAAAAAAATTACAAATCAGTTTTATAAAAAATATGATACTAAATAGAGCATTTTTTCAAACTAGATGATGGGAATATATTGATCAAAACTGCTTGTCTCTCCAGCATCATTGTCTACAGCTATCCATCTGAAACTTCACAGTACAGCTATCCAAAACTCTCAGATTTCTCTTTTTACAGCTCTCTATAGAGCATGTTGCTTCAGCATTCTACCTGGGTTCATATTGATTTTTTTTCAGGGCTTTCATCCTTAAAGCTCTCTTTAACACGTCTCCTAACACTTTCCAATCATGTCATTTAATGCACTTTTTTATTATCCCATAATACTTACTACCTAGCTTTGTCATATCAGATACTATATTATAAGAATCTTTTTATACACCAATTTATTCCAAATATCTGGTAGCTCTTTATGATGGTCTATTTCTGCCCAGTATTGTAATTCTGTATAAATTTATGGGATTATATTGATTCCTGTTGTGGGAAGATAGTAAAAAATTGCATCCACACTTCTCTGTGGCATTCCTGGTAACAGCCTCTACCACCCAAATCTGCTCCCATCTAGATTAGATAAAAGGAAGATTACTTTCTTGCCCCTCTCACTGAGAGCAATCACACTAAATAGATTTCCTTCTTGAGTTTTCCTTCCTCATGAGAAGATCTCTAGCATGACTCACTTAGATGCTCTCTACTTCTGCACTCAGATCTCTAAAACCTTACACAGAGGACCTCCTCTCAGGAAACCAAAACAACCATCATAGTCATTGTCCTCACAATTCAATCTAATGGTGACTTCATATTTGAAGCTCTTAGTTGTAAATAGTGATGTTCCTTTGGAAGGTACAATTTCGCCTTCTCAGCAAAAATCACTGTTCCATTCTTATGATCTCATGTTAACAAGACATGAAAGAAAGTGAGAAATTTATCTAAGTACTACATCAATATTAAGGCTTCTAGAATCTACATCCTTCTAGAATTATGGAAAACAACATTTCTATCGTTTATCTTTAATTAAATAAATACACAGAAGATGTCAGTACTGTGATCATTGTCTGGCACAGTGTGTCATCTATACATCACTCTCATTCCACATCTAATTTAAAAATTTCAACTTAAGTCCATTCAAAAAAACCTCAGGATCTCAACTCTGTATCACTTTCCCAATTGACAGATATAGCAACTTACATAAGTAAGCACATACATCTATAGATTCCATTGCCAAGTAGTACAAGATGGAGAAGAAAGAACAGGGTAAGCAAAAAACTTCCCTTTGGCCACTGATGTGAAGAATTCAGGGCTGAAACTACCAGCTTAGCCCAACTAAGGACTAGATCATCAGGCAGTTTTCTAGAGGATCAAATAATACCACTAGAAATTTTAAAAAATGGTCCAATATAGATATTTTTCCCGATTTTGCATTCAGATGTGCCACATGGTTTTGGAATTGCCACTTTTCTGCTTGGAGTGTTCAGTGACACACCCAACTTCTGGGTAAAAACAAGTAGAGGCAATAAACTGTCTTGCCACGTGAATTTTGCATTTTTGGATAATAGTTGTATACTTGGAACAAGAACAAAGAGAGGAACATAAACAATGGTCTGCCATTTAATATTAACTGTAATAATTTGAATATGGTAATATTTAACCCAGTTCACATGTAAGGAAACTAACCAAATATGTAAGGACCTTGCCACATGTCTCTCTATATTACATAAAATAAATGGATCTCAAACTCAAGTTCAGTTAAACTGAATTCATGTCTTGTTTCCACATCACAACTTTTAAACTGCCGCAGTCTGGCTGGGCACAAATGCCACAGTCTGGCTGGGCACACAATCACGAGCCACCACACAGCTTGTAGATTCAAACAGCAACTCTTTATTCCCGAACTCACACCAGCCGTCTACAATCACGTTCTGGGGAAATCCACGTTCTCTGCCCAAATCCACCTCCACTGGGCTTCTATCTCCAAAATATATTGTCTGAATCTCGTGAGAACTGAAGGGGAACTCAGGCAGCAGGATACGCCCTATTCCCAGCAGGAATAATCTTAAACCTTAAACCTGGAACCTAAACCGGGAACGCCCTAATCCGCCTTGGTCCTTGAACAAGGTCACCTACATTCAATGTCACTGCAACATGGGGTACGCTGGCAAGGAAATTGTCATACCTACTTGGCTAATTGCTCCCAGCATTAAACTAATATAAATTAATGTATAAATTGCTATAAAACTTGTCCATCTTTTTTAGGCAAAGTTTAATTATTGATTTATATGTTAATGATCAACCCAAAGCCAGCATGCTCCATGATCCAACAAGAATCACTGCCCAGATGTAGACTTAACTTTACATACAAACTCATTTTCAATAAAGGAAAAGGCCACAGTAAGAAACAATACCTATATGATGATGAAGAGCTATATCCCCCTGTAGCTGTAGAGGAGAAGGAAGAGACTCCAACACACTGGTCTTGTGTTTAAGTGATTATAAGCTGCTTACATATACTAGCTGTATCCATAAAAAGACCAGAGAATTTTTATGACAGCCTTGGAATTGCAAATAGGTGGCATATCTGGAGCTCAAGTCACCTTTCCCTATCTCCCAAAGGACAGAAGTGAGCTAAGTTAAAAGCTACTTTATGTTATTTATAGCAAAATCAATATATTTAATAAACAAGAAAGTAACCCTAAATCATACAAATTTAGGAGTTCTATGAGACTCTATTTTGCAAGTAAATTACTTACATGACTAGAAAAATATATTTCTCTCTTTCAGCAACAAACAAATCTTTTATAATGAAAAAGAATTATAATGTTATTGCAATACATACTAGATTAACTGAAGGATTGTAAGGATGCTACAGAGTGCTCTCCTGTAAGAAATCCCTGTATCAGTTGTATCAACCCTAATGTTAACACTTCATTTGACAATTTATTTTGGTAGATTTATGTAAACTAAGAAAGGGAATGGATGGAACACTTCTAAATAAAACTTCAGACCTTCATCAAGTATGACCACTTTTCTCACTAATGTTCTGTTTCTAGTTTTGGATAAAATCTATGGTTATGTCCTTATATTTTGTTGTAATTTCTCCTTAGTTTCCTCTGATCTTTCTAGTTTTCATCATCTTTTATGATCTTGAGAATTTTGAAGAAGATTGAGTATGTCATCAGATGTCCCTCAATTTGGACTATCAAATATTTTTTGCATTATTAGATTGACATTATGAACTTTCAGGAAGATTGTCTTTTTCATATATCAGGGAATATGTGACATCATATGACTTAATGCTAGTGATTAAAATTTGATCTTTTAGTTAGAGAGCTGTCAGTTTTCAAAATTTTCCCATGCTGACCTCTATTAATTAAAAATAAGTCATTAAGCCAGTTTATGCTTGAAGTAATATAATAAAGTTCCACCTCCTAAAAAGATATATAGATATAGATATGCTAAATGCTAAATACATGCTGTAATTAATAAGTATTTGGAGAAAGATTTTTTTTAAGCATTGCAAATATTTTGTTTTTCCTTAAACATTTGCACATCAATTTGTCATTTACCTATGGTTTTTATTGGCAACAACTAGTGCTGTGCCATATTGGTTACTTTCTGTCTACTTCATTTTTCTAAATTTATTGAAATTTTTCTGTGAGAAAAATATTTTTCATAGCTCAATATTTAAAAATTTATATAACATGGGTGCTGTTAGTTTATATTTTGATTTCTAAGACAATACCAACACTTTTATGTATTAGTTTATTTATTTATTCAAATAGTTACTCTTTCTTTGTGTTAACTCTTTTGTCCTTTGATGTGCCACCACATAATTATATTTTATTTTGTTTTATTTATTTTATCTTTTGTACTTAATTAATCTTGTGAGACAAAATGTTCCAGGGTAATCTTATTTTTCCTCTGCCTTGCTCTTAGAAGCAGGACTTGTTTTTCCAGAAGATGGTATTAGAAACCATGATCTGGGTGCCAGGTATGATCAAATCTACTGGATTATCAAAACTTCACATCCCTCTCAACAGCCAAAACAATGATATATATATATAATATCATATCGTATCTTATGTACTCATGATTATTATATTAAATAGGTAAGATAATTTTATGGCCTAGGATATAGTCCTTACTGGTGTAATGTTTTATGAGTTCTTGAGAACTTGTATCTTCTTGTTGGTACTTTAATATTCTATAAATGTAATTTAGGCCAAGATGATTGATAGTGAAATTCCGGACACTTGTATGGTCACTAAGATAACAAATTAAAAGTTTTTGAATTTTCTGGCATCTGCAATTATTTTGAATTTTGAATTTTTTTCTTCAATGCAAAAACAATAGGAACATTATTCTAATGTTTATATAATTAAAATTTATTATTTCTTTTATCCTCATTTTCTTTAAACTACTAGGATAAGAACAGAAAACTAAGAATAAGAAAAGCAGCGGATCATTAGGACTTTGTTCAGTAAGAATAGCTAGGTCTTGGTGTAACTCTGATGAAGCCAACCATTCTCAGATTAAAAAAAAAAAACTCAGATAAGGTCACTTTGTGACATATATAGAAAATTCATCATGTCTGAACACAAATTACAAACTATGGTCACAGCACAAATTGTAAAAATCACTAAACAGGTTTTTGTAGTTAAGTTCAGCTATTTATGCTTTTTAATCTGTTAGAAATTTGTTTCCTTCTGCTATTCCACCTTTCTCAACAAATATTTTTAATATACTCCATCATAAAATTATTTCTGTTAATGACTAACAGTGATTCCCCATTTATATGATGCTTCCCTAAAATAATATCACCCAAGACCTACCTAACAATGTCCTGTTCAAATATTTCATCTGAGGAAAAATCCTCTTCAGGAAAGTTACCATCTCCTTGCTGTTACAAACATCCAAAGGTCTTTGATAATGGTTTGTTCCTTGTATAATTTGATAGTTGGGTATCAACAGACACAAAACAGCTTGGTGAGAACTGGAGTAGGACAAAAAAAAATCAGCCCTGGGACAGCCACATGATGAACACTCATTCTTTGATATAAATGGCTTTCCAGATAAAACAGTTTAGTTGAAGGAAACAACGATGTTCTATTCATCTGTGTGTTTCTGTTGTGAAATGGTGTACTTAATATTATAGAAGCTCGATGAATATGATTATTTTTATGATTTTTTAATTTGTTCTTTTTAGTTATACATGACAGTAGAATATATTTTGACATGTCATGTATACATGGAGTATAACTTCCCATTTTTTTGGTTGTATATCATATGGAGTTACACTGGTCTTGTATTCATATATGAATACAGGCAAGTTACGTGTGATTCTTTCCACTATCTTTCTTAATTCGTACCTTCTCCTTTACCCCCACTCCACCCTGTCCTATCTAATGAACCTCCTCTACTCCACCACCCCGCCCAAAGCCTACTTTGAGTCAGCATCCACATATCAGGGAGAATATACAGCCTTTTATTCATTGGGGTTGGCTTATTCCACTTAGCATGACAGCCTCGAAAGCATTTACTGGCAAATTCCATGATTTCATTCTTCTTTATGGCTGATTAATATCCCATTGTATATATGTATCACATTTTCTTTATCCATTAATCTGTTGAAGGTACCTGGGTTGGATCCATATCTTAGTTATTGTAAATTGAGCTGCTATAAACATTGATGTGACTGTGTCATTATAGTATGCTGATTTTAAGTCTTTTGGATGAATGCTGAGGAGTGGGATAACTATGTCAAATGGTGGTTCCATTGCAAGTTTTCTGAGGATCTCCATACTGCTTCTCTGAGTGGTTGCACCAATTTGCAGTTCCACCAGCAATGATTCTATATTTAGAAGACCCAAACAACTCCACCAGAAAACTTTTAGAACTCATAAATGAATTCAGCAAGTAGCAGGATATAAAATTTACATCCATAAATTGTTTGCATTCCTCTACATCAGTGATGAATCAACTGAAAGAGAAATTAGGAAAACTATCCCAGTCTCAATAGCTTGCAGGAAAATAAAATATTTGGGAATTAATCTAACAAAAGGAGTGAAAAGCCTCTACAATGAAAATTACAGAATGCTAAAGAAAGAAACTGAAGACCTTAGAAGATAGAAAGATCTCCCATGTTCTTGGATAGGTAGAATTAGTATTGTCAAAGTGGTCATACTACCAAAAGTGTTATACCCTTTTAATATAATTCCTATTAAGGTTCTGATGATGTTCTTCATGGAAATAGAAAAAGCAGCCAAGAAATTCATTTGGAAAAATTAGAGGCTCAGAATAGCCAAAGCATCCTCAATGAATACATTTGAATGGATAGATAACATACTAATTTTTAAATATTCATGTTTTAGAAAAGACCATACACATACTTTGGAAAAAAAGTATATAATGAGTAAGATGGTAAAATTTTAAAATTATACAATAAAATTTTATCTGGAGCATGACTATGAATAGAGTATGTAGATGTTGTTACAAATACCCTTAAAAAACCTGAATGCTTGCTTCCCATCTCTCATTACATGACATGTTGAAAGAATATTGGCTCTAGCATAGAATTTCTGTGGCCTAATTTTCCATTCACCTGCCTGCATTACAGTCCTATCCAAAATACACCACTAGTCCTTTGCAAGACCAGTCTCCTGTAAGTAGTGACCAGTTTCCCTGGAGGCCCCTCAAAACTTTATTCCTAATGCATTTATAAATTAAATTTGAGCTATCTCACAACAGATTTGATACAATTTTCCTAAGATTCCAGATTATCATTAAATTCATTAGATTAAACATTTTTAGCCTCTGGGATATCATTCAGGACCCCACAGTAAACTTTCTCTATTAAGCTAATGATGCACTAAATGGCAAGCTGAAGACCTGAAAGAATAAACTTTTCTCTTTGAGAATAGGACTTCTCCCATAGGGAAGAACTTGGACATCAGGAAAAATGATGGCTCATTAATACCCAACCATGAACTACACAATCAATAATCTAATAACCCAGACGTTCTCTTTATGTAGTAAAGTGATAATATATTATTAATATTCTTGTTAAAACATTGATAATGCAAAGCTTATCAGCTAATTAAAGCACTTTCTACTAGATAAATATAAAAGAAAGTAAATTTCCAGTGTATTTTTGTCAATTGATTACCTTACAAACTGATTTACTAGTATCATGTTTAATTAAAGCCCTTTTTGCTATTACTGGGAAGAAATTTTCTTTGTAAACTTGCTTTCATAAGCCCCCCTTTACTTCAAAAAAAAAAGAAGTGAATTTCTCTGGATTTAAAATATTATATTCATATGCTCGTGAATATAATATATTCATATATAAAGTATATGCATATATACACACTTAAAATTGTGCAAAACTTTTAAAAAATAAAAAAGTATTATTGCTGAAGTTAATGGCTTTCTGTTTTTAATATCTCAATTAAGAAGCTAGGTGAATTAATGAAGTTATAGAAAAACTCCTAAATGACTAAGCTATATATTGAATTTTTATTGTGAAATAATTATAGACAGAGTAATTTTAAAAAAATAGTGGAAATCATGTGTACGCTTTACCCAGCTTCCCTCAGTGGTGACACACATCTATAGTACAATAACAAAACCAAGAAATAGGCATTGGAATTTTACTTGTGCTTTGGAGTACAGACCATGTGTAGTTTTGATGTTTATTAAAACTTGCATTCATTTGTGTGGCTGCACACACACTATAAATAGTTTTGTTTGCTTTCATCCCATATGAAATTTTGTGCAATTTCAGTTTGGTTACCTTTACAATTCCATCTGAGAAGTGTGAGAGATGAAATAGAATTGTCATGCTGAAATAATATCTAAAAATTAGTAAGATAAAAAAAATAAAATCATTTGTGCTGAAAAAAACAAATAAAATGTGATCATCTAATTTCACTAGATTATATGGCAACTGCCTTGAATATGTTACAGACAGAATATGTGTGAAAAATGCATTGGAGCTCTTCAAATGTGATAAAAAGTCATAAAAATCAGTAGCAAAATCAGGTTTTTTGCATATCAGAACTTACATTGTCAATGATTTTAAACACATGCTCAAAATACAAAATTTGTAATAGTTTTATAGATATATATTTTTATAATAGAGAAATTAATATTTAAATTTCTTACAGAAGAAATTAGCGTTTCTTTTGCATTAAATAATAAAAGAAGCATTCAGTTTCACTAGATACCAGTTTTAGAGGGAAAACACACAGAGTTCCCAAAATCAAGCTGAGAAAGAACATCAAAATTAATGATGACATGTAGAGATATGGTTCATAGGCTGAGAATAGATAGAACTTCTGAACATTGACCAATAACAAAAAGACAAAGTCTGTAACCTGAGCAAAGAAAAATGTTTTCATGAGTGAAACTAAGAAAAGAGATTGGTTTAATATTAAAATGGTTTGCATTGTATGATACTATAAAATAACAGAAATAAGAATAAGGGAAATATATATCACCTAAGTCTAAAATTCTCCATTGTGGTTTCTTGGGGTGGTGGAGGGAAGATAGAGTTGAGAGTAAAAACTCATTAGTGAAGCTAAAGTTGATCAAATTTTTCAGAATTTATGAGACGAAAATTTATGAACATAAGCTATAACTAACTTTAAAGTTGCTAATGAGATTTCCCTCTCCACTTCTTCCCAATGATCCATATTTTATCTCAACAAGGTATTCTTGGTTGAAACAAATTAAAACTATTTTGTGTCAACTTTGTCTTCAACTTTTACAGTTGAAGCTTGTATATCTTGTAGAGGAATAACTCTTTACAAGGATTAAAAATTATAGTATATTACAAAAGAAGCCACATTATCATGCATTGTAAGTTAGATAAACAATAAGATAGACAAAGCAGAGGGGTAAGGGAAAAAACATGTTTTCTAGAAAGGGCTCACAATCTTTAGTTGTTAACTACCTCTCTGAGCCTTTACCAAAAATGAGATGAATTACTTCTGTTGTTGCTGGATATTCTTTACCTGGCATTACATTTTAAAAAAATAGTTAATATTTAATTGAGAACTGAAGTGCAGTGATAAAAATCATTAAAGAGTAAAGTGAGGAATTTCATCTAATTCTGGGAAGATTATAATAATTGATTTTAGAGAAAAACAAAGAGACTTATTTATATTATGAGGATATAGTTAGGGATATGCACTTGTGACTGCATCCAATTTGGCAAGACTGTTAAAATAGGATTGTATTAATTATACCTAATCTATGTCATCCAGAAGGAACTGTAACCCACTTAAAAGTTCATAATGAATATACTCTCCATTCTTATATGTGGTTCCTTCAGTCATTGGCAGTTGTGATCAAAATTGGAAAGAAACAAAATTCATTTTATTATTGCTGTGGTGGCCCATCCGGGGAGCCCGGGGACACTCGGGGGTAAGTGACGAAAAAAAAAAGCTGCCCGTCCATAGACAGGACGGGAGCAAATCTGCTCCTCCCTAGACAGATAGGGCCAGAGGAAAAATGGCCATTTTGAGAAAATGGAGAAGATTGATACAGTATGTTTGTGTCTTGTTTTGTCTTGAAATGTTGTATTGTCTTTGTGACGAAAATATGGAAGGGGTGAAAAGTAAATTACTAAGGGAAGAAGGCACCCCAGTGGAACCAAGAATAGTTAGAGCATGTGTTGATGGAAGCCCAGAAACTCTAGTCAGAAACAAAAAGAAAGTTCAGAAGAAGAAGGATTATCAGGAAAAAAGTTGCAGCAAAAGGCTATTACTGAATACTTTTCATTACCGAAGGGTGCATGAATCAGCTCGGCGGCTGCCATGTGCGTGAGCTGGTCATGGGGCAGCAAGGACTTTCCAAGCTGCGGCAGCGGGCTCTTCCCAGCCCCCCACCCGGGGAGCAGGACGCCACTGTGAGAGCCCAAATCCAAACCTGACCTGGAGGCACAGTCTCGCAGGCTCTTTCTTCCTATGCCCAGTGGCAGTTTGAGTCCGGAACACTCCCTGGACTCTCCCCAGGGCCATCTGGGGCTGCCCAGGACACTGCAGGTGGAAGACAGCCGGGTCCCTGAAGTTTGATTATTTCCAAGGCCAGTAACTACAATGGTTCTCCCACACCTGGAAGCTAAGGAGTAATGAGCACTATTAATGCCTATTTCAAATGTAAAAAACCTTGAGATAATGTACTAAATTGTTCAGAAGGTTGTTTTCTTAGTGGAATGCTACAGGATTTTCTTTAGCCAGCATTGCCAGAATTCCTGCCTTCCATCCCAGTGCTGGTGAGGACGAGGGTGGAAGAATTTCCAGTGTTGCTGAGAACCGGAGAAGACTTCAGATCAAGCTAGCTGCCTGCAGAACTTACCTGGACTGTGATTTAAGCTAGCTGCCTGCAGAACTTACCTGGACTGTGATTAACCTGGACTGTGAGTTAATCTATTGAGACACTGCTTTACCTGGACTGAGACAACAAACTGTAACAACAAATTGTAATTCGGTATCTTTGCTAACGGTGTCATTGCTGGTATAATTTTTCCAAGGGCTTCTTGCATGGAGCCATCAATTGGCTTGGTATTGTGGCATTTTGTATCCTCCCCTTCTGCTTGTAGCAGATTATTTATGGTGTTTGTGTAAAAACCACTATGGTCGTTATTTAAATTAAACAAAAGGGGAAAATGTTAGGGTCTGTAAACAAGTCAAAATGGCACCTGGCATTTTGCCAGAGGGAGTGGTTTGTGAAGTAAGGCCAGCGAGCCATTAAGTGTGGAGATTCCTTATTGGTTGACTGCTGTATCTAGTTTATGTTAATTAAGATAAGCTGTGTGTAATGTATATATACCCCTCCTGTCCTACAATAAATGGCTCCCACTCCTGCTGTATCAATCTACACAAGTTCCTCGTCACCCCCCAGTTATTTTGCTACAGCCGGACTGTGGCATTGCTGCATAGCAAATTACCACAATCTTTACTTAAAAAGTAACAACTTATTACTTTGCAATTTTCAAGAGTAAGAAATCTGAGGGTGCATTGGTTGAGTTACCCATTTGTATCTCATCAGTTTGAAGTCAAAGTGGTAGTCAGGGGTGTGGTCTTTTCTAAGGGCCTGGATCTTCTGTTATCACTGGTTGTCAACAAAACCCCTTCCTTCAGATTGTATGACCAAAAGGTCCTTTTCCCATAGCTGTCCACTAGGACCCACTATCAACTGTTAAACCACTCTGACTTTGACACATGACTTCCTTTCAAAATATAATAGTTTACTTTGTCTTGAGGTCTGTAGGAGAGCACTTTCAAAATTTATCTTTTTTTTTTTTTTTTACAGGACTCATCTGATTAAGTTGAACTTAATCAGGGTAATCTTCCTTTGATTAAATCAACTAGTTATTTCACCATATTTATTAGCCCTAGTCACATTTAGTGGGAGATGATTATAAAGAACACTTACATCATGGGGTAAAAATCTTTGGAGGCATCTTAAGTACTGCCTATCACAATCACAGAGGACAACAACTTATGGCAGTCATATAATAGAAAAAAATAGAGAAATTGATAACAGAAAATAAAATCAGAAGATGGCTCTTTTCACACATGAAGCCAAACTGGTATAAGAAAACAAAAATGAAGTGACTATATACGATGCAAAACTATTAAGTGGCTCATCACACCACGTGTTTTCAGGCAATAATGAAACTGAAAATATTCAGGGCATAATACCAGACAAAAATATTTAATTACATGTAATAGGATCTCTGTTAATCTAAACAGGGTTTATACTAGAAATTTAAAAATTCTGAATGCATGTACTTTAAGAGTGATAGTCAATATTTTGGAGACATATTACACAAAAAAATAGTAGTCTGGGCAATAAAATTAATCAGTAAATTATGACAAAATAAAAATGTACACATGTAAAATGTCATAAACTTATCAAGGAATTATCAGAATTAATCAAAAAGCTTAAGAGTTTTTAGTTTTGAACAACAATGCTTAGAAAAATAATAACTGTAGGTTTAGATACAGAAATAGTAGTTAGATTCAAAATCTATTATATTCAATGGGAAAGACCATTATGAAGTTTTAGATGAACATATTACTTATAGGTCAATAAAATTATTGTTTTTCTTTTAAGTGAAGATAGAGTCATTGAATATAGAAACAAAATTTTTTAAAAAAGAGATTCTGCGATCTCTTTTTTTATTAGTTGTTCAAAACATTACATAGCTCTTGACATATCATATTTCATACATTTGATTCAAGTGGGTTATGAACTCCCATTTTTCCCCCGTATACAGATTGCAGAATCACATTGGTTACACATCCCTGTTTTTACATACTGCCATACTATTGTCTGTTGTATTCTGCTGCCTTTCCTATCCTCTGCTATCCCCCCTACCCTCCCCTCCCCTCCCATCTTCTCTTTCTACCCCATCTACTGTACTTCATTTCTCTCCCTTGTTTTTCCCCCCTTTCCCTTCACCTCCTCTTATATGTAATTTGAAACAAAATCTTTGAATTACATAAAAATGATGAAGACATTTTTGATTTCTCATATAATTTCCACAAGTTACACAAAATATCAAAATATATTAATGTGAAATTGTATAAATTTATGTTCAAACTTAAACTTAGATTATACTATACTATCTGTATGAAGAGTTAAAAGTGCTCCATAAAATTATTCCATGAGAATTATCAGTTAAAGATGTATTAAAATTAATGTTTCTAAATAACTTATCTGAAAAATTTCCCAATAGTTTCAGAGCCTATATGATAGTATTAGAGTTCCAGTGGAAGTTGTATCAATGGAAAAATTCTTCTAACTATTAAAATTCATCAAAGATTAGTTTCAGTATTATATTTATTTACCAAAAGTGTTGACGTTGCTTTAATCATTTAATTGAAAATGAAGTTTATAAAAATAATAATTTTGAGGAAACAATAAATTTATTTTTAATGAATGAGTCTAAAAACCCTTATAAATCAATAAATAATCTTAAGACAGTTTTCTTATTTAGTATGAATAAAAATATTACACAAAAATAATTGTTATGATTTATGAGTTTGTTTTGTTATAATATTACCAACTTCCAATCATACTATTATTTTTATAAGTAATAAAATGTTTTTATGGTCAAAGTTTCATATTTTAGCATTTTTAAATGGCACTGGTTGCCTTTTTGGGGAATTGCAGGATTGCTGACTTATGTAGCAATCATATATATATATATATATATATATATATATATATATATATATATATGTTAAAAGTGTGGACAATTTTTCTCNATATATATATATATATATATATATATATATATATATATATATATTACAATCCCTAATAACATTATTTATTTTAAAGCTCAAATTGTCCAGAATATGGTCAGTAGAAGTCTTTTCAAGCAGACTTCTCTGTCCTTTGACATATCTACAAAAGACCAGATACAAAGAAAAAAATTTGATTTGCTGAAACCCAGGACTGATGATTAGGCAGAGAATATGAATGGGAATAACTGCTAATGGCTTTGGGGTTTCTTGTGGGATTGATGAAAATATTTTGAAATTAGAGAATTGCAATTGTTGCACAACTTTGTAAATATACTAACATCCATTGAATTTTACACTTTTAAAATGGTGAATTACATGACATGGTTTATATCTTAATAAGGTTGTGAAATTAACTGCATCTGAAAAGCTTGTTCATTATTATAATAAAAGATCTGCTTAATTTTAACACCCCACTGGGTGGGTCTCTGTTATACATGTTCCAATTACCCTACTGTATCTCTGATGTCCTGTTCTGACTCACTGTAAAAACAAATTTTATACCCTCTATTTCTATTGTTATGGTTTAGATCCCAGCACTGAAAAACTTGTGTTGACAAGGCAGGAATGTTCAGAAATGAAATGACTAAGTTATAGCACTGTAATCTCTATAGTGGATTGCTCAATTTGATGCATTAGTAATTTGAATGGATTGCAACCTGAATACTGTGGGCAGGCAGGTGGGACATGGATGGAAAAAGTAGGTCACTGAGGGCATGAGTATGGGACCACATCTTTTCCCTGGCTCTAATTACCATGAGCTGAACAGCTTTCTTCCAACATACCCTTCCATCATGATGTTCTACATCACTGTAGGCCTAGAGCAATGGAGTCAGCCAATAATGGAATGAACCTCTGAAAACCTGGGCCAAATAAACTTTTCTTTTCTAAATTATTCTTGTCATGTATTTTGGTCACAGTGAATAAAAATTGATGAACATACCTAGGATACATAGGAGTGTTACATAAATTTTTCAGGCTCTGTTTGATTATAGAACTGTTCATTCTACCCATAGTAATGATTCCTCTGGATTATGTTTTTATAAATTTAAGGTCATTGTTATATGAAATGTATTATTTCAATCTATGAAACTGTGAGGTGTGCCAGGAATTCCAACCTAACACCTTAATAGTCATTATTTATTATCTTATTTTTCAGGCTTCTCTAAGCCCCTAAACCCCCTCTGTGTAGTACAGAAAATCGAATTCATGCTAGGAAGTTAATGAATATGTACATATCTTGAGGAAACTGGGATTCCAATTTGTTGTTACCAGAGACAGGAGTAACTGAAATGAAAATGGCAAAACTAGAATAAATGCTGTGGTATTAATTTAATTGGTTACAGTACCCACATAGGGCCTCCGAACACACTGTATACATGCTGTCTAAATCACATTATGCTTTGACACCCTGGTCTTGGTTATCAGGCATACCACCCCTCAGGTTTACTCTTCTCACTCTACCTTGGATTTAACACCTACTAAACTGCATCATCACATAAATGTGCTTTCTATTATATCAAGACTCTGATTCTGTGTGCTGGACTGCTATTTTCCCTGGAGAGTTTACTATTCTCACTTCATTCAGGTCCTAGCATCACACAAGAGACTCTGCCTCTCACCTCATCCTATTGCCAGATGGCCCATTGTGGTTTGAGAACCTACTTGTAATTTGTAACCATTAATTTCTAGTGAAAGCAGTTGGAAAAGTTTTATATCTTTGTATCCAGTAATTTTTAACTTTATAGATGTAGTCAAAGAAAAGTTATATATTTGAGTTTTCATACTACTTGCAATTTGTATTTTTTCCATATAGACCTATTGATTTGAAAGACTAGAAGCAAAGAGAAAGGAAATATTTTCAATATATACTGAACCATGCACTTAATTTATGTAAGTATGAGGAAAATGAAAACAGAAGAACACATCAAAATAATGGAATTTTGATTGTGGGTCTCAGTTCATAAATGAGATGCAAGGATCACAAATTGTCATTAGGTGGATTTAATTAATGTATTTTTTAAGTTGCACAAAATTGTGCTTGTAATGATAAAATTGTATGAGCAAGAACATTGTCACTATTAGATATATATTATCAGTGACAAAATTATTTAAAAAGCAGGTATATGAATTTTCAAAGGCCATGTCAGAGAAACATACAAAAAGTTACCAACAATATCAATTTTCCGCAAAGACTTATTTGTAAATATTTTGACCACCAAACTCAATTTTCTTAAGTCATTCTAGGTAAAATGTTTAATTTTTTTCTCAATTTCTGAAATATGTTTCTCTATTAAAGAATTTCTAAAACATACCTTGTATGTTAATTAAACATTTAGTCCCAAAACACAGTTATACTATGCAAAATAAGGTCTCATAGAATAGACTACTATAATCAACATGCAATTTATAATGGTTGTTTGATTACCCTTCTAAATGTAATTCAAATATAATAAAAATAAGACACATAAAAACTAATTCTAAAAGAATGTTAGTTGAAAATTGTAGCTTTTAATGGCTGAGTCCACACTGATAATAAATAATATCATGCTGTTTAATTACTTGCAGAAACTCTAGCCATTTAAAATAGATACTTCATGACACCAATAATTACAAAAGAACAAATAGATTTTGGGAAAATTTAATTTAGTCATAAATTTAGAAAATGAGAATAAATTATGTTTATATATATAGCAGATAGAGATAGATAGAGGCATAGCTATAGCAGTCACTGTGGCTGTATGCATAGTTTTAGAGGTAGATGTAAATATACATACAGTTTAATTTAGGAGTAATTGATTTTAGACCTATCTAGTGAATATTTAAATTATTTTTGACAAAATATGTTTCAAAAGTTAATTCCAAATATATGAATATATATTAATAAATAACATAAATATTTGCATTTCATTGAGTTGAAAACATAAAAACACTAATTTTGCCTATTTCAAAAAATATATAAATGAAATATTTCAATATAGCAGTCTTGCAAGTATTTTCTTATGTTTATCTTTAAATATTTAACATTGTGATGTTCCTGGAAATAGTGTATTCAAAATGATAATTTTCAATTTTTAATTAATAGTACTAGAAGTGCAATGTACTTTTGTATGTTGATTTCTATACTTCAATATTACAAAATCCATGTACAAATTCTACTCATCAGTGGCTTTTTGTTAATAATCAAAATTTTGTAACACAAAATGTTTTCTATGTACAAATGCATTTTTATATTCCTCTCCCTAAACATCATATTTATTATTCTTTTTCATTAATTTTTATTTATATATGAGAGGGGAATATATTACAATCCTTACTACACATATAGACCACAATTTTTCCTATCTCTGGTTATATATATACACATTATATTCACACCAATTCGTGTCTTCATACACTTACTTTGGATAATAATGTCCATCACATTTCACCAATTGTACTGGCTTGGAAATCCTCCCCTATTGTATTGGCTTGAAAATC
Organism: Marmota marmota marmota; assembly: GCF_001458135.2. NCBI lineage: Eukaryota > Metazoa > Chordata > Mammalia > Rodentia > Sciuridae > Marmota > Marmota marmota. The sequence continues at coordinate 17,914,910 of NW_026000075.1, forward strand.
CTGAACAAAATGATCAGAACAGAAGTTCTTGACTGGTTCCAAAATGTCTGAGAAAAAAATATTCCAATTTTTATTCGATGTATGATGTTAGCTGAATTTGTTTTTAAAATGTCTAAATCACAGAAGATTTTGCTTCTACTTTTTTTCAGGTTTTATAATAAATTATTGTTGGATTTTGCCAAAGTCTCTGTGACTACTGAAATGATTTCATATTTTTCTCTTTTTTTAAAAAAAAGGTGAATTATAGATATGATTTTTAAAATTTAAAAAGCTCCTATCTATTGATTATATATTAACATTTTTATTGCTGGATATGTTCAATAAAAACATTCCACTGAGAGGATTTTAATGATTACAAGTTATGTGCCATTTTTTTTTTTATAGAGAGAGTGGGAGAGAGAGAATTTTTTTTTTTTTTAATATTTATTTTTTAGTTCTCGGCGGACACAACAGCTTTGTTTGTATGTGGTGCTGAAGATCGAACCCAGGCCGCACGCATGCCAGGCAAGCGCACTACCTCTTGAGCCACATCCCCAGCCTATGTGCCATTTTTTAAGAATAAGGGAAAAGGGCTGAGGCTGGGGCTCAGTGATAGCACACTTGCCTGGTATGAGGCACTGGGTTCAATTTTCAGCACCACATATAAATAAATAAAGATCTATCAACAACTGAAAAATATATTTTAAAAAAGAATAAGGGAAAAATAGAACACTGGAAAAGGAATCATATACAACCACAAGAATGGGACCCTAATTAGAACAAGTTATACTCCACGTATGTATAACATATCAAACTACATTGTACTGTTATGTATATCTAAAAAGGACAAATAAAAAAGTTACAAAAAGAAAAACAAACAAACAAAAAATCCTAAGATAAAAATATTTGCCATAGGTTCTCTATTGGGCTATTCTGAGGACTGGATAAAGCAATATATATCAAAGTTATCCCAAAATTCTATCATGTTGATACAAAGCATCAAATGAATTTTAGATTTTGAAAGAAAAAAAAAAGAATCATATATATGTCGTATTCAAGAAATAAATGCCATAAATACAAAAATTAAACCAGAATAACAGATAAAAAATGTAAATTTATTAGTATTTTGTTGTTATTGTTTGGTAGCAGGAATTTAACCTAGGGCACTTAACCAATATGCCACATCCTCAGTCTTTTTTATTTTTTATTTTGAGATAGGGCCTTGGTAAGTCACTAAGACGGTCTTTGAATTTGCCATCCTTCTACCTCAGTCTCAGGAGCTTTTGGCATTACAGGTCTGCACTACCATGCCCAGCTAAAACAAACAGTATTTAAAGAAGACTTTATATCATTTTAGCACAGTATATTTGGAGAAGACAGCGAATAGTGAAGACAGCACTGGAATAGGCTAATATCCAAAACAGAACAATAAAAAACAAAGCAAAGTAAAACAAAACAAAAAACCTGAGAATAAACAGGTTTATCTGAAGTAGAAAAATTTTTTACAGATGAGAGATTTAGCAGAAAAAATAACTAATGACCAGAATTTAAGGTTTGTTAAGTAATTGAATACCAAATTTCAGCTAATCCCTTATGTACTTGGTAAATAATTTAGTATTATATTTTAATGATCAAATAAAAATTAAAACATTATTAATTTGGAAGTGAAAACAAGAAAAGCATCAAATAAATGTAGGATTACAGATGGAGAATATACCCTGAAGATTACTGAAGCATCCTCAAAAATCCTCAGAAAGACAGTAAAGCATGTAAGACTTATTGCAGTTTGAATCAACAAGCCAAGTTGTGGTAGCTGAATTTCAGAGACTAAGCAGAGGTGGAGGTACCTAAGATTGTTTCAAAATTTTGAAACTAGTTTTTGAGGAAAATGGCAAACACTATGTTTTAAAGAAAAAGACTTGTAATTCAGGACAAATAAAGAAAATAAAATTAAAGTGTTTAATTGAATTTAAGATTGACACATCAGACATAATGATTACTAGTCAATGCAAAAAGATGTTGGGAAATGGATCATACCCAGAGAGTAAAGATCTTCAAGTAAGCAAGATTAAAATTTTTCCATATATTTTGAAAATTATAATAGTGTTAAAATTTTAATTACACCATTGTAATGAAATGAAAGTCTACTTTTGGGTCTGAGGATATAGCTCAGTTGGTAGAGTGCTTGCCTTGCATGAACAAGGCCATGGGTTCAATCCCCAGCACCACACACACATACAAAAATAAAGTCTACTTTCAACATGAAATTTGCAGAAAGATAAAAAAAGAAGTGGTTCTTTAAAATGTGATGGAATATTACTCAGCAATAAAAGAGAATAAAATCATGACATTTGCAGGTAAATGGATGAAGTTGTAGAACATAATACTAAGTGAAGTTAGGCAATCTCATAAAACCAAATACCAAATGTTTTCTCTGATATAAGGAGATGGATTCATAGTGGGGTTTGGAGCGGGGGGGGCATGGGAGGATTAGATAAACTTTAGATAGGGCAAAGGAGTGGGAGGAAAAGGGAGGGGGCATGAGGGTAGAAAAGATGGTTGAATTAGATGGATGTCATTACCCTAAGTACATGTATGAAGCCACAAATGGTGTGAATATACTTTGCATACAACCAGAGTTATGAAAAATTGTGCTCTATCTGTGTAATATGAATTGTAATGCATTCTGAAGTCATATACAACAAATTAGAATTTAAAAAAAATGTGAAACAAAGCTTAATTATACTAGTTATGCAGGAAATCAGGGAAATACAAGCCAACCACCACTTTTTATTATGAAATTTTAAATGTATCATCTGTTTAGCATCTGATGGCACTAAATGTTTTTAAGGATGTGGAGCAATAGGTAGTGTGTATGTATTTCTGAAAGAAGTGTATATATTTTTTCAATTTACTTGATTTTATTTTTTAAATTACATGACAGCATAATGCATTACAATTCTTATTACACATATAGAGCACAATTTTTCATATCTTTGTATATAAACTATGTTCACGCCAATTCATGTCTTTATACATGTACTTTGTTGGTTTTTTGCTTTACAATTCTTATTATTTTTGTATATATGTGTAATAAGAAGTGTATATTGTTACAACCATGAAAAGTGATTTCCTGTTTAAGTTTTTATCCTAAAAATAATCTGGTAAATGAACAACATTTACACAATTGAGGAGGGTCACCAGTTTACTATTTATAAGATGAAAAAAAAGGGAGTTGTTTTGATAAATTATATTTAATTCAAATGCTGGAATACTTTTCATCAGTAACAAAATGTACATGGGTACATACATGAATATAACCAAAGAAAAAAATAATCTAATTCAGAAATAAATGACACTTTTAGGTTTATTGATAGTACGAAATTATCTAAATAAAGCACATAAATGAAATGTATCATATGAATGCCCAAATATGAACCAAATATTTTAAAAGTACATGGCACTAATGCACACAAACTTCAAATTACAGTATGATGGTAATTTTAGGAAGGGGATTAGGATAGGGCTTTGGTAATAGTAAAATTGTTTATTTCTTAAGAAGAAAAATATACAGTAAACAAGACAGTAATGCTAGATTGTTTAGCAAATACAAATACTGAAAATAAGCTATAATGTTAATTCTTGTGAATTTAAATAACTCAAAATTAATCATTTCAAAATAAATAGTAAAGATGAATGGACCATGTCTTTTTCCCAATATAGGGTGACCTGGATTTAAATACCTCCCTAAAATATTTTTTCTCTTCTTTAGGGACATTCAAAACTGCTTGATTTCTTTGTGAATCCAAAGCATGACTAGGTTTTCTGTATGCAAAACAAGAGAAACTTCCCTGATTAAAACTAATAAAGTCTCTGAAGAGCAACTACATATAAAATTTCCTTTTGATTTGTCTTTGGCCCAATTAAAATGGGCTGTATTAAAATTTAAGTATGGCTTCTAAGGCATACACATACCATTAAATTTGCAGGAATAATGAAGCCAACCAATTTTATTCCTCTTTAATAATGCATTCCTATATTTGCTCTTAAGGTAAGGTTAGCATTTATTCATTGATCATGATGCATTATCTACATAGTGGAAACTACTAAGCAGTTTTCATCTCCTGTGATATTTCTAAATAATTCAGAAACTAATTTCTGTTTTCTTTCTCTCATTAAAGTTTGTCTCTTTTAAACGTACAAAATTTAAGTGACCTACAGCTTAGTTTGTTTCTGTATTGTCCAGATTGTACAAGTGATATAAAGTAACCAGATAGAATTTGCAGACATAAGTATCCCCAATAGTTTCATCTTTCTCTATATTAGCATCTTTCCTTTCCAAGTATTTAGGGGGGAAAACACAAAATAATAAAAGAATATACATTTTCAAATTACCTCTCCATCTAAGCTCCATGGTCTCTCTCACACTATTCACCTAGCCAGATACTTTGAAATGTCATTATTTTCTCACTTCCCCAAAATTATTAAAAAATGGAAATCTGATTTTAGCCTCCATTTAAAATCTGGGGAAATTTCTCTTGTTAATTCCAACAGTTATTTCTTAGTGTCTTATTTGACCTTTCTTTAGTGGGTGATAATATGTAACATTCTCATTCCCACATCCTCACATAAATGATATATGAAGGTTAATTATGGTCTTAAAAGACAAGGTTAAAGTATACCTTGAGGTGGAAAAATAACAGCAATAAATGAACAGTTAAAAAAATCATTGAATTTTCTGCCCTATTAATTCTATACTTCACAACTCATACTGTGTAAATTACTTTTTTTGTTGAGTTTTGCTTTCTTTGCAGTCATTTTCTGAATCTACACTATTTCCATTTTAACTCAGATACTGGCTTATTTTTTTTTCTCTCTGGGTGTGTTGCTTTTTTTGTTGTTTGTTTGTTCTTTTGTTTTCTGTTTGCCAAAGCTTATATCATTGAATTTGTCATGGACTAATCTAAATATTTTTTTGGTAAATCACCTTATATCTCATGCCTCAGTTGCCTGAAATTAAATCAGGATACTAACAACTATCTCTGAAGTAGTTAAATCATAAGTCACATATAGAGAAACTAACTAATTGAACAAAATAAAGACCCCTAAAATAGTCTAATACTTGCATTATCAACTAGATTTTTGCAATGGCAGGGTCATATGCCAAAATCTATTTGACAAATGATATATGTGTTTGGACAATCATGCCTAAAATCATTACAATAAGTCAAATCTAAATGTCTCACATTTGATCTATGTGCAAAAGGAACAATAATAATAACACTTTCAAAATAATACATGAGAGAACATCCTGTGGCTCCAGAATATTCATGTTTCTTTAAAACACACACACACACACACACACACACACACTACAGTACATTCAGAAAACAAAAAGTTAAATCAGAGTAAGATTTACAAATTCAGATCATGAAAAATAGCCAGTAAGAGAGTACCTACAGATTGGACAAAGATGCTCATAACACATAGAGCAAATAGAAGAAAACTAGTATACACTATTTATAAAGGATTCATATAAATTCTTGAGCTGGATAGTCCAACAGAAAAAAAAAATGGGCAAAAAGAATTGAAGATACACTTTACAAATACTATATATAAGTAAAGGCTTGTGAAACTAATTTAAACTGTTGGTTATCTTGATGAAGGTTTTATATGGGATAAAGACATAACAGAAAGGAATAATAGAAGGGCTTCTGGAGCCTTGCAATTTTCTTTTTATCTGCATCCTGATTTTATGAGTATTTTCAATTTCTGAAAAACAATCAAGCTGTAGTCTAATAATTTGACTATGGGCCAGTGTATATATGGTGATTGACCTACAGTAAACATCACATAAATGTCAGATCTTACTATTTTATCAGTGACCTTGTTTTCTTTTATCTTCCTATGAACATAACAGACTATTTTTCTGTTTGCTTTAGGAACTTTTCTGGAAGTTTTTCTTCTGATGCTTTTTCAGGGTAATACCATCCTACTCCTTATGGTGTAGAATTTTTATAGACCCCATGTTGATTTTTTTCCTGTTTGCTCATCCTTGAACAAAGGAACATCTGCTATGCTGGGTGCTTGCCAACAGTGGGGTGCACTGACTGCACTTGACCCCCACTTACTGTTCACATGATAGCTTGTAGACTCTCCCACATGGATGTAAAACAGAGAGCAGGTTGACACAGACACTGACTTAATTTTTGGAGCCTAACAGAGATTCATGTAGTGCCTTTCTATCAAATTGAAGGGCATCTTTTTTTTTTTTTGTACAGAATTTCCCCATTCTCTAATACACAAGAAAAAGAATTTTTGTCTCATTCCGAGGACTTCAAAATGTTTCCCTCAAAAATGAGTTGAAGTGTTCATTTAAGAGAAGTCTTTTTAAAAATGTATAGAAGAGAGTTCTGTATATTGTTTGATTTGAAAGAAAATTAAAGAATTTAAGTTCTAAAATGGTTTCAAAAGGAATAATTCATAGATAATATAAATTCTCTGACCAGATAGAGAACATGGAAACCTCCAACCTCTATATGCAACTACTCATGAAATGATCAAAGATCTATTTACAATCATGTAAAAACTACCATTTTGGAGAGTGATTAGGTTTTCAACATCACCTCTTTTTATCTCCAGATGCTCAGTAAGCTGTTACCTTGATACTGTCATTAAAGGGGGAAAAATGACACAGTTGAGAGACAAGAAATTGCCTGGACATCTCAGAGGAAAGTGTGTGGTGGCTGCTCTGCTTTCTGGTTTGTGCAAATCTTTAGTTTCTGAAGTATGAATAAGAAGTAGAAAAAAAGATAACCAGGGATGAGCAGTAAGAGAAGAAAGAACAGGAGCTAGATTGAGAATTTAAATATTCAGTCAGTATATTCAATATGTAGTGACTGAGTGATATGCAGAAGAAGGCTGAGTTACTTAAATTCATTATCTCAAATATTTTTAAAAATCTCCTATAATGTAGGTATATTCATTTTTATTTTATATAAAGAACAATTGGAAATTAAAACTAGTAAGTACTTCACTGAAGACCATATACCAAGACAGCAATAGGGCTCCAATTAAAATCCAGGCAGTACTCATCCAAATACTTATTGTGTTTATGTCCTATTATGAAACTTTTAAATAAAGTTTGAATTACACATAAGAATATGCTTGTTTTATGGTATTCTTATCAAATAAAGCAACATTAGAATTACTACTATCATAATTTGATGAATATAGTCACTTAAACTGTGTAAATATTATTAAAATTAATTTAACATGAATGAACTTTAGTTATCAGTGTTGCTAAAAGTCAAAATAATATTATATCACTCTTATTGGGAGAGATTTTTTGGGGGGCGTGTGGGGTACCAGGGATCTAACCCAGGAGCACTTGACCACTGAGCCAAATTCCCATCCATTTTTTAAAATTTTATTTAGAGACAGGGTCTCACTAAGTTGCTTAGAGCCTTGCTAAGTTGTTGAGACTAGCCTTGAACTCATGATCTTCCTTCCTCAGCCTTTCCAGTCGCTGGGATTAAAGGTGTGTATCACCATACCTAACTCATTGGGAAAGTTTAAAAACAAAAATTCCAAACTAAATATACTACATTTCTGTAGATATTTTAAATATCATGCATAAAAATTAATGTTTTAAATGTAGGAAAAAGTATGTGATATATGAAAGAAAAAATTTTACTCAGTTTTATTCTAGGCACTTGGGAAAGATTTGATTCATAAGATTACTTAATAAATACTTTTTGAAATTTATAAAGTACTTCTATATATTGAATCAATCTTACAAATCTATTAGATGTGTTCAGAAACATCTCTCCAACTTTCATTTCATTGCTTGAAATTCTTTCCTACACAAATATACCTCTCTCAGTGTATTGTACATCTATTTTAGTAATGCTGTCCACATAGAGAGAGTCATTCTGCAAGTATTTGATTAAAATTAAAAGTTAATTGTCGTGCATTTTCTAATGCATTTTAGACATTTTTTACACATATAAATTGGATAGAGTCCTTAAATGTAATAAGATTTTCTACAGTAGTTTTCACCTTATATTTCACATCTGCTTTTCTTTTTGGGTACAATGTGGCACTCTGGAATATTGCAATAATAGGAATGCTGCCCTGCTTTATTTATAACTGTGTATCCTTGTCATCATCTTTGCACACTACTTTTTTAAAATTTGTGATTCGATTGCCTGTTCGGGTGATTTTATATCAGCAAAAGCTCTGCTGCCTGTCACTGTCACTCCATTGTCAGAACCATTCATTTAGATGAGGTTTTTGTTAGCTGGTGACTGAATTATAGCTTCCTTGCTCACTTAGGAAATCACCCCTATTTTCAACGCCATAGGAAAGTAATTGTAAATCACACAAATCTTCAGTACCATAATGGCCCAAGGAGGAAATCTAGATGTCTATCCTAGTCTCTGAAGACTTATTATCTAGGCCAACCAGCCTCACTTCTATTCACCACACACTTTCTCCGTTCCTCAAACCCAACTCATTTCATTCACTGCATTTGTCACACTACTTCCCGGTGTAAGACTTTGAAATACATTCCACCTTAAAGCCTAAAAAAAAAAAAAAAACTTCTTCCAAAAATCCACATTTTCATAGCTAATTGTATTTTACGGAACAGTTCAATTGTCATTTATTCCAATGTCACTTTTCCTTCCAAATATCCAAGCATTTTCCTGAAATTTTTTGATGACAAACTTGAAATAATAGCTATTTAGATACATATCTTGCTCCAAAAGCAAGGTTAGCATCTGATACAAATGTTTATGTGTGTCAGTTTCATCTCTTCTTTAACCACTACAGTGTCTTACAATGACACATGTTCAGTTGCCACTGAATACATTATCCACAAATATACCATGGCATTTGATAGACCTGGTCTTCAATTCTAGCCTTTATATTTGCAGCTACGTAACCATTGGCTATACATTTACTCTCTTTGATCCTATTTCCATATAAACATATGAAAATGATGGTGGGGAGAAATATATAATGTATATACAAAATCTGACATGAAATAAATACTTGGTACCTGTTAATCTTCTAATTTCAAACACTCAAAAATTTTAAGATACTGGTATCTAATGAACCAAGATTCCTTCCCTTTCTTTAAAACATTGCTCAAATCATACTCTTACGTTTATTCATATGTCTTTTAATTTTTCTCTTACTCTGGTATTTGCCTCTTTCAGTTGTCAAGGGAAAACGTATCCAGGAAATTTTCTTCTGTGGCCAATCTTTCCAAAAGTTTTAAGGATAATTCGGAAAATTTAGTTCTACAACATTTCCCCTTCAGTAAAAAAGCAAGTGCAATTTTTAAAAAGTCTACAAACTTTCTAAGAGGGTAACAGCATTAAGGTAGTATACTGAACAGTTTCACCAGGTGTTATCTATAAACTTTTGCACAAAGTTTTAGAAAGGTTAAGACTATAGATTCTCTGCCAATAAGATTGTTTTATTTTAAAGTGGATTATGCTTATGACTTAGCTATAAATTCCCTCTAGATAGCATTACAAAACACTGAATAATCTTGTTGTACTATTAGAATTTACAAATCAATATTGAGGAGAGACAATTATCCCAGGATGTCCACTCTGCAGTTTACAATTATGGGCACCAGAAGTCCTTTGCCTTTTCTTATTCAGTCTTTTCTTGTTTCCTTCTCCAGCCTGGTGCAATGGAAGGTTCGGACAAGCTCTCAGACCTCAAGAATGAACTCTGGCAACACTGCAGCTGCATCCATCTCAATTTCGGTTTGGCGCTTGCCTGAGTTTCAGCATCTTTTGCAGTTCCAGGCCTGGAAGTTCTGAAATCTCCACCAATGTGAGCTGTTGGTTGTTCTTTCACATTTTAGTGGTTGCTGTGGCCAAACATTATATTAGGAAGCATTCCTCTACCAAACATTATGTCAAAGATATCTTCATAGGCAATATAAACATTCAAACTGTGGCTTTTTAACTCCTTAAGGACATAACAATTCAGCAAATGAGTCCCTTTCTTTAAGTCTGTAAAAAAAAATACACAGGTTAGAAAAGACCGTACAATGCTTAACTAAAAATGGCATTTTTACAGAAAGCTGTTTAGTATGGGGGTGTACCCCAATTTAAATGCATCAGAGTCTTTATACCATATTTTTCCCAACTTTTCCTGTAGCTGTGTGCTCCTTCAATATAAATATTTACTATTTATTTTAAATATTATTAATTAAGCAAATAGTATAATCAGTACTATCGTTAATTTAAAGTAACTTCTAGAATATAAACCTTTATTATTCTCTGCATTCAGTTGGCAAATAAGCCTGAGTCATGATCTTTTATGGTTCCCTGGATTACTATAACTATTCCCTAATTGTTCTCCATATCTCCATGCTTACCACACTCCAAATTCTTCCATACCTCGCCAGGAATTCCTTACTTAAATCATATAATGACTCCTTACCCTCTTCAGGATAGAATCTAAAATTTTCACCAGATTATGCTACACACTTTATGACCTGATAGCTTTTTATTTTCCTTTCCATTTTTTACATCCTCCCCAAACATATAACTACTCTCAAAAATTACTCTGTTTGTAAAATTCTCCCTCAGCATTTTGACCTTCATTTTGTGACCAATAATGACACTGCTTAGCATACCCTTGCCCCTTTATACCTGGGAACACTTCTTACTTAATCATCACAATTTTTTTTTTTCCCACAGGAAACCTTAAGAAGTATTCCCTGACACTTAGCATCAATATGTAAATACTGTTGCATTGCTTTAAATATATGAGGGTCAGATTCATGCTTTCCGATTGACTTCAGTTTTTCTTAAGTGCTTTTAATCATTTCAGTCAAATTCATTGGATCTGTCTTCAAATTCATTGAGATCATGATGATGAAAGTTTTCTATTTGTTCCCTCTTCAAATATTTGTCAGAATATCAGTTAAGCAAATATTTTGTAGATCTATTTGTTCAATTTAAACAGATGTCAAAAAGTATTAACATCATTATCATCACCATCAAATACCACCATTTATTCATAAATAGATCAGGTTTTGGTCTTGTCTCCCTGATAATTTTTTTTTTTTTTTGAGAAGATACTATGTAGGTTAGGCAAAGCTTAATAGACCCTGGGCATTATTCTAATCAGAAGATGTGGATTAATTCTCACATGAATGCTATTAGGAAGGTAATTTTTTTCCACTTAATAAAGTATAGAGAGATTAAATAACTTATCAAACAGTCTCACAAAATGAATAAATGTGAAGTTGGAGAAACAGTCTGTCTACCATCTGGACTTTTAAAATTGTTTTATTCTGTGAGACATATTTAAAAATATGTACTAAAAAAATCTAAAACACACACTTCAATAATATTAGTTAGAAACATATTTTTAAAATATTTTTAAGTTTTCATATTAGCAGGACATATATTAATATTAAAATAATGCAGAGATTAGCAGGGCCCCTGCGCAAGGATAACACACAAATTTTTGAAGCATTCCATATTTTTATGAATATACAATGGTGAATCTCATTATTATAGATCTCCCAAACACATTAATTTTTAAGATAATCATAGTTATAAACAGCAGAAAGATCAGTAGGGAGAAGAAAACAGGAGAAGGTAGGAAGGGAGGGAAATGGGATATACTGGGTACTGAATTAGAGAAAATTATATTCCATGTTTACATGACTATGTCAAAATTAATCCTAATGCTATATATAAGTAAAAATAGCCAGTAAATTTTTAATTAAAAAATAAAGTAATCAGGATAAGCTGCTAATGCTTGTACCAACAATGTTTAGAAACACTAATGTTTAGTAATTTAGATGTGAGAATTTTGTTAATAAAATAGGTTTGTTTTCTTCTGTAAAAATAAAATGTTGGTCATCAGCAAGGTTCAGTGGAGATACTGAAATACAGCTATTAATATTCAAAGGTCATCTAGAGCAATCCATGTCAGGGAGGTAGAAAGGACTAAATAATTTTTATATCCTCTTCTGAATATGACACACCATGATTCTGCTATAGTTCAGTACTTGCTTAAAATATCTTCAAAAAAAAAAAAAAAGAATATTCCTTCAGTTTAAATGAGAAAGTGCTGTCAACAAATAACCAATGATAAGATCCAGTTACTAAAGTTATTTTCACAGGCATATTCCATTAACAACCAACTAGAAATTTACACCTATGAAAAAATTGTTCTCAGAAAAGGTGTTTAAGACTGTCAGATCTCATCAGTAAATTACCAGATATCATACAAGGCAAAGGTTGGCAAGAAAAGACGGGATATAAAACTAGTGATAGATACATCTATGTATAGAGCTAAATTTTCTTACCAGCACTATTTATAAAATTAAAAAGAAAAGAAAAAAGAGAAGGAGAGAGGGAGGGAAAGAATCTTAGTTTAGCCAACTGGTCCATCTTGCATTCTCTTTGCAATTTGATCATTTTAAAAATGCTGATAGCCAGCCTTCTTAAAGGAGTTTAAACATGTCCTTCTGACTGTTAAACTTAGCAGGCAAGTGAAACCCATCCATCATGCACAAGAAACTTTGTTTTACTTTTTAATTCCTGGAAGGATCTCTTATTTTGTGTCAAATCAACAAAATTGTTTTCCCTAAGCTCCTAGGTGCTGAAGGCCATTGCTAAGTAAGAATGACACATGGCATGACCCAGGTCATTTGCAGTGTCATTGCATGTAAGGTGACCTTGCTCAAGGACCAGGGCGATCCGGGTTTAGGGCGTTCCCAGTTTAGGACAATCCGGGTTTAGGGCGGTTCCAGGTTTAAGGTGTACCCTGCTGGGAATAGGGCATATCCTGCTGCCTCAGGTGCACCTGCTCGTTGAGTTCCCGTTGAGTTCTCTGGGATTCAGAGAGTATTTGGGATTTCGCCCAGAATGTGGATTTGGGCATAGAACGTGGATTTCCCCAAAACGTGTGTGTAAATGCCAGTGACAGTTCGAGAATAAAGAGTTGCTGTTTGAATCTACAAGGTGTGAGAGTGGCTCATGATTTTGTGCCCAGCCAGACTGCGGCATTTGGTCGTCTGTGCAGGGAACGTCTAAAGCTTGGAGGTAAGTGAAATTGCTCGCCCCTGAGGAAGAGCGAAAGAATGGGTGACCATTTCAAAAAACAATGTGTTCTTGTTTTGATTTATTTTGTTTTTATTTCAAGTTGCCTGTCCCTAGAACTTTCTCAGGCAAACTGGGGAAAATGGTTGACTCAAAGTTTGAAGTTGTTCACCCCCGAGGAAGAGAAATTGTTAGAGGAAGGAAGCACCCCAGTAAGACCAAGAACAGTTAGGGCATATGTTGATAAAATACAAAAATGTAGCCCATGGCTTTATAAAGACGAGTTATTAAGTATATCAATGGGACCATCATGGTATCCTGTAGAAGGATTTTTCTTCAACAAGAAAGAGA
>NW_026000075.1:17929917-17977515 GCF_001458135.2 Marmota marmota marmota
ATGGCATTTCTGTATCCTCCTCCCTTCTGCTAGTGATGGTCTAAAATTTGGGGGCCAATAGAGGTGAGGCAAAGAACCTCACCCCCCCACTGGCACCAAGGGCAAAATTGGGGGCCAACAGAGGTGAGGCAAGAACCTCACCCCCCCACTGGTGCATAGGCCTATCCACAAGTATGGCTGTATGCTGGACCGGTAGTCAGTGACGGGTATGATCCGATTGCAGTGGTATCAACCTAAGACAGGAGGCTGACGCCTAGAGGTCAGTTTTTCCCATGATGGGTAAGAACCATATGTTGAATTGGACAACCTACCAGGCACGGTCCTTAAGCCAAATTGCTTGTTGTTTAATTAATCAGAAGGGGGGAGATGCTGAGGGCCATTGCTAAGTAAGAATGACGCATGGCATGACCCAGGTCATTTGCAGTGTCATTGCATGTAAGGTGACCTTGCTCAAGGACCAGGGCGATCCGGGTTTAGGGCGTTCCCAGTTTAGGACAATCCGGGTTTAGGGCGGTTCCAGGTTTAAGGTGTACCCTGCTGGGAATAGGGCATATCCTGCTGCCTCAGGCGCGCCTGCTCGTTGAGTTCCCGTTGAGTTCTCTGGGATTCAGAGAGTATTTGGGATTTCGCCCAGAACATGGATTTGGGCGGAGAACGTGGATTTCCCCAGAACGTGTGTGTAAGTGCCAGTGACAGTTCGAGAATAAAGAGTTGCTGTTTGAATCTACAAGGTGTGAGAGTGGCTTGTGATTTTGTGCCCAGCCAGACTGCGGCACCTAGGCAAGCTAGTTACTATGAAATACAGATTTAATAGCTGGACTTTACTTGTCATATCACTGAAAATTTCAATTCTCCTAGTGTGGGGGAGAATGCTTCTGGAGGGATCCTCATGCTTAGTAATGGTACAGTGGCACTGCTACCAATGTCACTAGTTGCTTGGGGAAATGCAACCATAATAGCAAAATCCTGTTACCTTCTAGTTTCATTAAAAGTCTTGGTGTCACTGCTTGACACCAAGCAGTATTGGTGTCACTGCTCTTGGATTCAAAACTTCAACCTTGTTTTATTAGCTGTGTTATCAATGTGACCAAAATACCAAACAAGAACTACTTAGAGGAGGGAAAGTTAATGTGGTGCTCATAGTTTCAGAAGTCTCAGCCCAAGGTGATGCAGCACACAAAGAGGAGGGGCTCATCTGAGGAAAGCTGCTCAGCTTTTGGCAGGGTTGCCAAGCAGAGGAGGCTGGGACAGGGAAGATGAACCCTTCTAAGGCATGCCTCCAATGACCTATCTCCTTCAGCCATGTCCAGCCTGCCCAAAGTTACCAGTCTGTCCATTCAAATTAAGATATACTAATGAGGTTATAGCTCTTATAATATAATCATTTCATCTATCAATATTTTTGCATTAAGAGGAGGTTTGGGGGGATACCTCAACTCCATAATAAGCCTATATATAGGCTTGAGTTCATTACTATGACTATCCCACAGACTCAGAAATGTTTTTTTTTCTTTTTTAAATATATTTATTTTCTAGTTGTAATTGGATACAATACCTTTATTTTATTTATTTATTTTTTATGTGGTGCTGAGGATCAAACCCAGGGCCTCACATGTCCTAGGCGAATGCTCTACCACTGAGCCACAACCTCAGCCCTCAGAAAATGTTTTAATATATACGCTGAATAATCTTATTTTGTTTCTGATGAATTTGTATATTACATGTGTACACCCACAATTTGTGCTTATACGATTTGCTTCCTTTTCATTCACCTAATATTTCAATATGAACAAATAAAAAATAATGGGGAAAGGTATTCTTGTACTTAAATTGTGACTCATTGCTACTATGGACAATTGACTCTGATTAATTTTGAAAGTGAAAGACTTACAGATTGATAGTAATCAATGGCAATATTTATGGAATTACTTCCTTGCCTCTTTTTTTGTGGCAATGCCTCAATGTCAAGAAAAATATTGCTGAGAGACATATTGTATGAACTTAGACTTTACATAAATTGAGGAGAGAAAAGGACATGTAATTTGAAAACTCTTTTAAAGCGATGTTTACATATTAAATAACAAGTTCCTTTATTTTCAGACTCTGTAGATAAATGCCTAAATATAAAATAGAATGCTTCTAATTCTTAACATTTTAAGAGTTCTCAACATTTGTTCGGTGCTATGTAAGTTTACTTATTGAAAACAGCATATTTTAAATAAAAGCATACAGGGACAGTGTGGTGCTGGTATGCTAGATTGGCCATCTCAAGTGCATTTACCAGTTGGGTTAATTATTCTACCACATAGAAAAGGCACTGAGGAAGAGATTCCACTTACCCTTTTTTATCTGTGTCAGTTAACTTCTTTCAATATTCCTGAAACTGAAGCATCCAAGCTCCTTAAAGCTGGTCATTGGGGATGTGATTAAATATAATCGCCCCTGACTAGATACCAAATAAGAAATTTCTTGAGCCAACAACTTCAATCTGAAATTTCTGTTGCTTCTGATAACCCAGAATTGCCTAAAATTCACAATGTAACTCCATACTTAAAATCGTTTTTCTTTGGAAGATTTCTGACCCCACCACCATGAGTCTGTCCCTTCTCCCACTGACAATGACAATTTGTCCAAATCTTATACTTTCTTAGCCCAGTTCATAAGATCAAAGTTGGGCAACTAATTTTGGGGCTGTCCATCAATAAGAAGCCAAAATCTTGTCTCATAGAATCTCAGATAATCATCATCCACTCTGGGAAGGTGTAATTCAGAAACTGAGAGACTATTGTCAAGAGAGCTATGCAGCTGAGTTGAAATGTTGTGTAGTAGTGTTACCAGAAATAGGAAAAAGTAAGGAAAATTATGGCACTGGAAAGAGACAAGTGGTGCTTAGAAGATGTAGAAGAGCAAGATTTATTCAGCACCGACTCAGCAAAGTCTTCTCCAAAAGCACCACCTTTTCTTCTTTTATGAAGTACAGACTTCCAGGTTTCAAGATTCTCTCATGCAGGTGGCCTTGATTTCTCTGCCTTTCTGTAGGTAGCTCTGGTTCCTGCCACAGCTACTGAGCAAGTAGGATTACAGAAGCAGAAACTAGCAGGTTGCAGCTAATAACAGATATAGAAAGAAATGTTTTAGGAAGGAGTTGCTTCTCCAGTATCCCAGAGCTGAGGAAGCCCCTTTCAGGTATCTGCAGAGGAAGCTCCACTGAAGGAAAGAATGTGGAACAGGCTTGGCACATCTCTTCCATTCACTAAATGCATTTAGATTAGTGTTCATTAATGATATAAGTCAACAAATGTGATTGAATTCCCCTCATTGCCACTATTATGTTAATCCATAAAGAAGAGTTGGCATTGAAATGCAAGTCTCTAATTATCCCAGAAACTAAACCAAGAATATCACCATTTTTTGCACATACTATCCACAGGACAGATGACTTTTGAGGGGGAAAAAGTAGAAGATTCATATTATAGATAGAACAAGATAAGGTCCTATCCTGGTACCATTATTTCCATGGTAGAAAGACCAACTTACTGACTTACTGATGATAAAGAGCCACACCTGAATTCAAGGTGGATGTAAAAGCAAAATCTATCTGTATTTTCTGCCCTGATCATCATTTCTATTTAAATAGACTTCTCTTCTAAGAGCATAAATATCAGTCATATTTATTTACATCAGTCCCATAGGTATTAGAAATCCTAATAAATGTGGACTTTTTAGCCAGTGTCACCAATGACACAAAAGAAACAAGCAACAGCAAAGAAATAACTATGCATAAGAAGTCACCAGGTATATCTTCCTTCCTCAGCTTATGACAAACCTAAACTTTATATGATGGTGATATTAATAGATTAATTTGAGTTGAGGCAATTGTTATGTATATTGAATCTGGAGTCAGCACTAGATTCTGCTTCTAGTTCTGTCATTGAGAAGGTATTTATCTAGAAAACTTGATAAATCTCACAATCTCTATGTTATTTTTCTTTTTTAAAAAAAATCTTTATTTTGTTTATTTTTCTTTATTTTTTATGTGGTGCTGAGGATCGAACCCAGGGCCTCACATGTGTGAGACAAGCACTCTGCCACTAAGCTACAACCCCAGCTCCTCTATTTTATTTTTCTTAAAGAGAAACTAGCTGACAGGATTGCTCCAAGAATTAAGAGAATATTTTTGACTGTATTAAGTATACAAAAGTGGTAGTGATTAATACAATCATCACTTCTAATAACTATTCCTCTGCTTGAGTTTGAAGTTCCTGAGGATGAAAAACAAGCCTTTTATTTTTTGGTCTTTTCAGAATATCACACAATGTCTGGAACCTAGTAGAAACTGCATAATTACTTGTTACTTTTAATAGAATTGCACCAGACAAAACTAGGACTATATCAGTGAAGTGGGAGTAATAAGCCAGCTGGAAGAGGTTTATCACACACACTATGTATGTTGGTAGAATACGAGCCACACACAAGGAGCAGCCGGCAGAAACAGGAAATGTATACAGACACACAGGACATGCTGCTAAGAGGAAACCATTCACAGAAAATGGGAAATGATTAACTTTAAAGACCAGAAAGGGAAGAGTAGGTAAGTGGATTTTAACAGTTTAGAACAGCCTTGGTGCTGATAGCTGTCTGCATGGGACATACAGGCAAATCATGACAGCAACTGGGAAATTTAGAAAATTTAGTTTTAGCTAAAATTAGAAGCTAGCTAAATTAAGTTAAATTTTAGCTAAATTTAGAAGCTAGTTGCCAGTCAACTAGATGACAACCAGATGAATTTGAATTTTAGGTAAATAGTGAATAATATGAAACAAATTATCTATCCTTAACTTCCATGTGAAACAGTAATTTTAAAGAAGAGAAAATATATTCTAAGAATATTTCTATGTATTGTTTAGGATATTCACTAAAGAAAAATTCTTTGTTATTTGTCTGAAATTTGAATTTAGCTAATGTCCATATTTTTTGTATGAAGGATAGGATACTAGGGTAAAGCAGGACTGCATAGAGCAAAAACACTGGATGGGTGTACAATAAAAAGAAAAAACAAAACCCCAGAGGCCTGGATACTGAAATTCAAGCTTAGTCATGGAACAGACTGACTCTTCAGAAAGAAGGCTAAGGAGCTGTTCTCAGGTTTCCAATAACTTAATAAACCTGAATCTGATGGCTGGGCACTTTCAAAAATCCAGGATCTCCTATTTCTCTGTAAACAGGAACCGAAACGATATTAATACCTGCTTCTGTACAAACCTGAAAGTGTGGATTTGGAAAGGAACAGTGTCAGGAATCTAAACAGGATTCATTTAAGACATATATATTCAGGTGAGTACTAAAAGAAGGAGTAGCAAAACTTTGCACAGCTGAAGGCAGTAATAAGAAAACTGCGATAAGGAACCTAGTCATAGTCCAAGGAACAGCTTTCTTTCTACCTCAACTTGCAGCTTGCAGCCTCCCTGCCAAACTGTCCCTTTAAATTAACCCCCTAATTTCCTTATCTTATTAATGTTTCATTTCCTTTTTGGAAACTTTGATTGGACTGTGGAGTACAGGCATTCTAAAGATTAGCTTGGATTAGTGTAAATAAATCGGGCTTTTGCAAAAATATTAACTGAAGCCACTTTAGGGAAGTTATTTTCAAATTTTACAGTTTCTGATACATAAACCTGCACTCCTAAGCTTTCTACAACCTTAAATGCCTGTGAATAGGAGACAAGTAGGAGTCAAGTTTCATAGCATTTCCTGATGAGGTTTGGGTCATCATTTTATGGGAATTTATTTGAAGAATATCATTATTTTTTAAGGTCCAGGAACTGTTTTATGGTGTCAGAGAAAGTTATTAGTATTTAATGCCTAGGTTCAGTGCCCTACAGTACATGTTTGTAGCAAATGCTGGTATATTTACATGATGTACTAAAAAGCTTGACTGAGTTCAGTTACTAATCCTCAAAGCAAAATCTTTCACTTAAATACTTTTTAGTGTTTCATTATACAATAACATATTTCTATATTTTTCTAGCATAATTGGTTGCCATGTAGGTCATCTGACCCCCTTCCTGGAGGTTCATATACAGATTGGCCTTGAGAAATCAAGGAGCAACTCTTCCACTAAAATAGGATGTAGTATTAACAGTAGAATCTTTTCGTATAGCACTTCCTTTAAGTCTTTTTGAGAAATGGCAGTAGCACTAGAGATAAAAACTATGGCTATAAACATCAGAATCTTTCTACTGTTCAAAGATTCACATACTAAGCTCATACAAATACTAAATGGATGAAAAAATAAGAATGGGTACTGTTATTCACTCTGTGCTGTGTTGATGACTCATTCATTCCTTTTGATTTTCTATTTGAAATACATTTAAGCTTTGAAAAGGCTCTACTACTGTAATCTTTTTCAGTGAGACATTATACAATTTGCCTTTCCTGTCAAGTTATAAACTAGGAGTCTGTGACTCCACCTTTACTCTCAGGAAAGCACAGTTTCATTTATAGTAGAGGGTAAGTAAGGAAGAGGAGAGGGGGATATTTTTCCCCAATATATAACCCCTCATATTTTTACTACTCAATTACTCAATAACTAATTGTCTACATATCTAGAATGACCTAGTTTACAATTGAGATAGAGGCAATGTTTAACTATCCAAGATTATGTAAAGGACAAAATACTAAATAAGAGACCTTCTCGTTCTTCCTTGTATGATTTCCACATCATAGTGTTGACTATGATAGAGTTCTTGCTCATATTAGACTCTGAAATCACCATTTTTCAAAAAATAGGAAAATGTAACTGTGGCAGTGGTGCATGCTTGTAATCCTAGCAGCTCAGTAGGCTGGAAGCAGTAGGATCATGAGTTCAAAGCCAGCTTCAGCAACTTAGTGAGGCCCAGAGCAACTTAGCTAGACACTATCTCTAAATAAAATATAAACAGGGCTGGGGATGTGGCTCAGTGGTTAAGCACCTTTGAGTTCAATCCCAGGTTCCAAAAATTTAAAAAAATATGAAACACATGAAATGAAAAAAAGTTTTCATATTTGATATCTTCATTGCACTGATAAGTGCTCACTTGCAAGAAATGGAATTTATTGTGGCTAGGTTATCTAGCCACAAGTCATTACATGGCTTACAGAATGCATGTGGTGGTAGACAGAAGAGTATAGACTGAGCTTTTACTGATGACTTCAAAAGCTACACTACACAAATCTGTTTTAGAAAGAACTATAATTTTCTTCCACAATCATATGGCAGTCTGATCAGCAAATACCAAAAATCACAATGTCTACCCCAAAAGTGCAAATACTTCCATGATTAAGCTTACCAACAGAAGCTGCAAAAGGATTGGAAAACATGCTTTGCACATCCAACTTCTCACACAGCTACATCTAGCTCATGAAAATAATGTACATTTCTCTAGGTATCAGAAAGTCAGGGGAATTTATATTTTTAGCTTTCCATATTTTGCAGTACCTGTGAATTGCTTCAAGGAATTGACCCTGAGGGCTGTACACTGCCCTGTCCATCTGATCCATAAATATCCACACACATCCCTTTACCTATATTTAAATTTTCAAATATCAATACTAGAAATCAGAATATGTGATTATTCAACATAATACACTTGCACCCCATAAAAATGAAAAAGAACCTACCCTGTAATCAAAAAGAAATGATTCAACATTTCAACAGGCAACGTTCCTCTTTCTGAATTGTTTATCCCTTTAAAATTAAATCTGTATTCCCATGTATATATAATGTATTCTTAGGAATTAATTTTAAAATTATTTAAAAATATATATATATATATATATATATATATATATATATATAAATTATATAAAATATAGTACTATAATAAATAAAATATTGTAAGAGGATAAAATAAGAACTAGTATATGATAGCTAGGTATGTAGATAAATGGTATAAATGGCAGATAGGTAAATAGATAATAGATAAATACCACACTGAAGCATACAGTATAGATAGCTAATAAAATCCTGATTTCTGCAACAGAACACAATATTATATTTGGTATTTTATGATTTCTTCTTTTTATGGCATTTCTTGTGTAATTTGCCTTCAGTAAAACCTCAGTTGGTTGAGATTCCTCAAATCAGATTATCAAATTACGCATTGCTGCATAGTTCAAGCAAGTAGAAATTCTAATATTGGATCATGGCAATTTACACAAGAAACATGGTAGTTGAAATCACTTTGCAAAATATTCTAAGTTCTAGATACTCAGAACACCATTGTGTAGAGACACTTTGAGAATCTGATCAATTCTCCTGGCACTATTGTAAAGTCTTCATTTGCCTATCGGGATTGGGTTATCAGAGACCCTATATTGTTAGGGCTAATCTTAACTTTCAGTTCCATGAAACTTTCCAATAATCTTCTAATAAATGTATTCTCCTCTCCATATACAAAAAAATATCTAAATTAGCAAAGGTCAAATGTTAGAAGACAGAAGATGAACATTTCCTTATTGAAATTTCCCTATTGAGTAATTTATTGCAATTGTGAGAGTTTGCAGTTCCCTATTCTACCCCTTGTTTCAGGCTCCATGTATTTTGATTACCACAAAAACAGTAAAATGATTTTTCAGATATCAAATACCTCCTGTGGGATAGAAAATTGAAACAAATATCATGTGCTGTGCACTAGATTCCATAATCTTAAAACTCAACAATATATTATGTGAATTTAGTTTCAGTTGTGATTGGTGTCTATTAAAAATAAGATTTTGAAATGCTATTCTAACATGAATGTTCCTGAGAAAGAGATTTCTGAATAACATGCCATAAAAATCCACAGAAAAGTAGCCCTTCTCACAAACCTTTATCTCCAGTAAATATACCTCTTTTGTGCTTCATACTGTTTATAATGGAATGGAAATAACAAGAGTATAATCTATACCAATTTTATATTCACAACATGTCCATAAACTGACTATATTCCCAGAGAAGTTGTTCTTGTATCAGTAAATAAAATGCATCCATCCACAGCAATAAACCTGAGTTATTTTGATTCATGCCTCTCTTTAATTCCCTCACCATTCAATCAAGTCCTAAAATTCTAGCATTATGTTACTTAAATACATATTGCCCAACAAACTCTCAAATCTACTAATCTCTGCCAATCTTTCAAGCCTGATCTCTTCTTTTTTTTTTTTTTTGTACAGGGGATTGAACTCAGGGACACTCTACCACTGAGCTGTATCCCCACTCCTATTTTGTATTTTATTTAAAGACAGGGTCTCACTGAGTTGCTAAGCAGCTTGCTGTTGCTGGGGCTAGCTTTGAACTCGCGATTCTCCTGTCTCAGCCTCCCAAGGCACTGGATTACAGGTCTGCTCCACCTCAACAGGCTCCGATCTCTTCCTCGGCATGTCACCTTTCATTGGATTTCTACCCATTTTTAATTTGCACTATTGGATTGACTCACTTTTGTACCTCCCTTGCTGAAACGTTCTTCTTCCTTTCCCACTCACAATTACCTCCTGTGTCCTCCTCAACAATTTTACCCTCCCCACAGACAGGTACATATGGAGCTCACAGTGTCTTTCAGATCTGACCATTGTAGCTTCCTCTAGGCAATCTTCAGTGACCACCTACCCTTAGGAGAGGTGATGTACGATTAGGTGCCCTTGTAATTTCTTTGCTTGCATCGTATTTCTACATCGTAATAACGTTTTTACTCATTCATTTCTTACAAAACAGTTAAATATAAGGCTGGGAGGGCATGTATTTTTCATGCTTATGATTGTAAATATGAGCTTACTGCAATTATAGAATATGAAATATTTACACCAAAGGAATATAAGATTAGTATTCATGACCACAAATTGACAATTTGACAATACCCATGATGTAAAACAATGTTTTCTTTCAAGTCAAAAATCTTCAAGATACTGTTGCATTAAAAATAACACTTTCAATATCCTGTGACATTAATGGTATTCTAGGCAAATTTTGATTGGCAACTCAGGTAATTAGTGATCAGGAAGGTTACCTGATTGAATAAAATTGCTTTATGTTAGAATAAGAATATACACATGTTAGAATATAATACTTGGTATGAAAATAGATTATTTTTAATTTTTCTGGCAAAGTAGCTTCCAACAAGTAGCAAAATAAGGTGAAACCTGAGAATCTAAAATCATATCAAAGTTCTCTTAAAAACTTTGGCCCACTGAGGAAAGTTTTTATTTAAAGACAGGGTCTCACTGAGTTGCTAAGCAGTTGCTGAGGCTGGCTTTGAACTCGCGATTCTCCTGTCTCAGCTTCCCAAGGCACTCCCAAGTAGCTTCCAACAAGTAGCAAAATAAGGTAAAACCTGAGAATCTAAAATCATATCAAAGTCCTCTTAAAAACTTTGGCCCATTGTTTTCTTTAAATCATGTTGTTGATTGAGAAAAAAAGTTTCTGGCTAAGAGACATAAAATTTTAGAAATCTTAAGTTGTTTATAATACATTTAAATAAAAAGGTTTATGGAAATAATTATCATTAGTTCTTGCTCTGATAACTTTCATTGGAGTCCTATACTGCTGGATATTATTTGGGGAAAAGTAAAATCTTAGAAGGATTTAATATAAATTACTATTCATTTATCAGAATTAACACAGAGCTAAAACTATTTTTTTGATCTGTAATTTTATCTGCTAAATTTGCACATTCAAACAAAGTATCATCTTGATGCACTAAAATAAATACCAATGTATGCAAAATATGATGAGCTTATTCAATAAAACTGAAAGGATCTTTTGATGTGTTACATTGTGATTATATATGTTCTATTTTATAACTACACATTAGTTTGTAATATTATGTTTAAAGTTTATAGTAAATTACTTATAAACTATAGTAGTAAAGAGTACTATTCATCAAACTTTTCTAAGACAAAATTTTCTCATATTTGAACCTAATTTCCAAAGATTTGCTTTTATGTAATATCTTGGACATATATTAAATTAGCAACTAAATGAATGGTACATTCTTTGTAAACACATTTATTCTCAAATATGTACTAACATTTATTGTTCCAAGCCTGGAACTTTGGATGCAGATTGAAATCTTGTCAGCAAAACTGGGGCAGTTAATATAATAGTTAATATGCTGTTGGGGACATTAAATAATTTATTACTAGTAAGTGATTCAAAATAACAATGAAGAATTATATTCCTAAACAAATTAATTAATTTTTAAAAAAGAAATGTTATGACAAGATGGTGATAAATGACCAAGTCCATCTTAAAGCAGGAGATAGAACCATCTTTATTCACCAGCCCGTAGTCCAGACGCACAAGCTGGTGGGCCAAGAGGCAGGCTGCCAGTCTGCACCCTTTGACCACCTCCCAGGGTTTGAGCTTACTTTTTATAGTTCAAAATCACATATCATATGTGGCTGTTGCTGTGATTCAAACCCATAAACAAACATCATGAGATCTAAAATCGTAAGCAGAAGGGAAGTGGGTCAACTTGTACCCTAGTTGAGTACAAGTTAAAGAATGGTAACTAACATCTAGATAATCATTCCCTGATAGGATGCATTGTGTAAGGAAAATGAGAACCAAAAAGAGAACAATTTTACATTGTATAAGAATTGACATTTTGTGTTGCCAAATATGCTATGCTAAGCAACTGTTGATGGGCACAGAGGTGGGGTGTTCCCTTGGGAGAAACATTTCTTACATGATAAGGAGTCTCAGGGTAAAATGGAGTGTGTTTGGTCATTGCCCATATCAGAAAGATGAAGGAAAGAAAGAAAGACAGGTACCATGTAGTACACATTTATTCTTAGGTTAAAGTACATGGTTAGTTCACTTTGAAAGTGATACAAACACTAAAGGAAAGCTCTTTAATGTACTTCCTATTCTCAGTAATTCTTGAAATTTAGTTTAACTTAATAGAAACTCATCACCATTAAGGTGTATATTATTCTGAAATAACATGCTGAAAAGTGAATCTTAATATGCACAACCAAAATAAAATTTGCTAGCACAAAACAAAATAATAGCTTAAGGAAAAAAAAAAAAGAAAGAAAAAAGAAAAACTCATGTAACGACCAAAAAAATAGGACCCTTACTAAATAAGCAATTATATATTGACAATATACAATTTGATTTCCTATTCAGAACTGCATATATAAATTATAACCAGTTCTGTAGTATGACTTGGAGTGTTCTAAAAAGACTGCTCATGTCTCAAACATCTCTTTCTTATTCTAGAGTCGTTTGTTGCTATTAAGAATACAAATGCTCATTGGGATGTCTCCTTAAATGAGTCTCAGAAAAGTTTAAAATAAAACCTTTGGTGTTATATCAATAGAAGTAGGAGATGAAAAGGTGAATTTAAGGAGGAGCCCAATTGGTGGTGCAGCTGGAGTGGTTAACCAGAGGCCTTTAGAGATACAGCCCAAAGGCCAACAAAGTCAAGATAAAACCTCTGGAGAAATGACCAAAAGAAAGATATAAAATTTAATTTGCATTGTGCTTGAATGTCCTAGATTCAAAAATTTTCCCCTGACCTCCAAATACAAAAGCACCAGAGCAATCCTCTTATCTTACAGGTAAGGTAAAAGTTAAGGGTACAATTATAGTTATGTCTCTGTAATTATGTCTGTCATAGTCCTCCATCAGGTAAAACTATTCAAACTGACCTCATCAAGTTCATAGTATGCTTTTTAAAATATTGTAAATAAAGAAAATCATGAAGAGGATTTTGTGAGCTCACTGGTTTCAAATAAACAAGATTTGGAATGAAGTGAAGAGAGGTGTAGAATTAAGACTAAAATTTAAGGAAAATTAGCATGCACAGCTTTGAGTAAAATCCTTTATTAATTGAAAACTAGTATTAAGCAGTACTTAATAAGTTATATATCATTATACTTTATCAGAAACTACTCCACAATATTCACTGCTGGTAATTGGATATTGGATAATTATTTTAAAATCAGCTATCACTCTTTCTTTCACTACCATTCACAATTTGCTAAAATTTGCATAAAATTTTCTAAACTCTTCAGAGCTTATATTAAGCTAATGAAATAACTACTGGAAAAACTAGGAGAAGATAAAACACGAAGGTAATCTGGAACTGAAGAGAAAAATGTTGTCAAGAATAAAGAAGAAATACTTCTTCAAAAAATTAAATATGAATATTTCTATATGTGATTCACATAGCCACTATTATGTCACTCTGTGATGCAGCTCATAAATCCATTTTGTTTGCCATAAAATGATAAGCAAAAATATCCTTTTACATATCATTTTCATACCTGATTCTCCTTATTATCTTATCACTTTTACTGACAATCTTACAACCTCATCCCTTGTATTTTTAAAAGCAAAATGTTTATACTAAAATATAATATAAATGCAGAGAAGTGCACAAATTGTAAGCTTACAGCCTCAAATATGTATCACATTACAAAATAAATACAAAAATATAGAATGTTTCACAAATCAAATGTCAACCTGGAATAGAGGACATGCTGATATTCTCAGTATTATCAAACTTTTAGTATTATATTGCTAGAGTGATTGCCTCAGAATAGTTATACTGAAAGAGAAATTATATCTTAGAGTTCAAGAAAATCATGAGATTAAATAGTAGAGAAGGAGAATTTTAAAAATCAAAACTGTTACAGACAAATCTTTAAAAATAATACAGTCATCATACTTGTTTTCTCTTTAATATTTTTTGTAGTGATTAAAAAATATGTCTTTTCTTCAGGTGAGTTAGAAAAGAAACACAAAGGCAGGCGTACCCTACTAAGTAAGAAACTGTAAATATTTGAAACACACTACTATCAATATTTGGAGATGTAAGAAAGTGGGACATTTGCTATCTTTGCCATATTCATCTTTCGAAGGTGTAAAAGATATTCATTCTAATCTAGTAGCTTAAAATAAACCAGATAGTTCCCTTCAGTATCTAGGATGGAAATGCTTTCAAGTTTTCAAAGGCTTGTGATTTTATTGAACATTAGTGCTTACTATTATTTGAAAACTTAATAATATATATACATAATTTTTAGCACTTATAGTTAAAATGTTTTCTCAAAATATTTAACTTCCACAATAACTAGTACACTGAATAAACTATCAAATATTGTGTATTCTGACAATATAATTTTTAATATAGTAAATATCTCAAAATTTAATTTTGACAAATGTACCAATATTAGGCTTCACTTGGCATCTTTTTTTGAACAGGTGAATGTTATGGAGAGAAATTATCTTTGATGTATACCCATTCAACCATTATTTTTGATTAAATATCATCCAGGGTGAGGAATTTGAAAGTATAAATCCACTCGGATTCTAAAGAGTTATCATTGTATATTATCATTAAAAGGCTCATACTTATATGCAGTTAAATATGATGTATATTAATTAAATATTAAAGAATAAATAGCATAAAATATGTTATCTGATATATTGTACAAAAGTATTTTATGTAGCATCTAATACTATTTTGATGAATATTTCCCTGCAAATTGTTTTATATTTTAAAACACATATTTATTTGATATTTAAAATAATATTTTAGTTATTAAGTAAGTTCTCATATAAGATTTACTGAAGTTAATTATTGGCCTTATTAAGAGCATAAAGCCTATAGTAAAACATTTAGCCTTTATTAAACAATTTAATCACATATTGACTTTGGGTATTTGGTTTTCCTTAATAGTTCATTATTGAATCTTATATTTTAGAAAAAAAATTCCAAGCTGTTTATTGTATACTTACACACACAAATACAATTATGTACTGTGTACAATTGGTAGCCAAGATAAGGTAAATCATGTAAATACATCATATAAGAAATTCCGTTTCTGGAAAAGAAAAGGACACTTTGCCTATAATCCTAGCAGCTTGGGAGTCTGAGGTAGGAGGATTGGGAGTTCAAAACCAGCTTCAGCAACTTAGCAAAGCTCTAAGCAATTCAGCAAGACCCTATCTCTAAATAACATATAAAAAGGGGCTGAGGATGTGGCTCAATGGTTAAGTGCCTCTTGACTCAATTCCCAGTACCACAAAAAAAAAACCTTCAAAAAAACAACTAGAGTGTCGGGGCCATGCCTATAAGACCCTAATTCTTCAAACATACTCTATGTTTGCTTACTTATCATCTGGATCATGTATGCCTCAAATGCCCATGAAGACCTAAGAAGAAAGGTCAGGTCAGATCCTTTTAGAACATTCTCTATGTATATTTTTTTAAAACTGTAGTGCCTTAATCACTAAGCAAAAGTAATATAACTCCATAGATTTTAACTGCTGTGATACAAATGTGAAAAATTGAAACCTTGATAAGCAACTTTCTTTTGATTTTTTGCAGAAAGAACCTGTAGAATAACATTTACTGAGGCTTGCTTAAGTCTTACTAAATAACCACAGTTTTAATTAATCTATAAAAGACATAAATAAAATTTATCTTTAAATGTAGTGGAATTAAGGCAAGAAGTAAACAGAGAATGTTTAGAAAACTCTTAATAACTTTAAACAGAAAGTTAAGTTTTTCTAGTGGAAAGTTGTTGTTTAAGCACTTCATTCTTATGGGAATAAACTTTTTTTTAAAAATTTTTTTTTTTAATATTTATTTTTTAGTTTTCGGTGGACACAACATCTTTGTGTGTATGTGGTGCTGAGGATCCAACCGGGCCGCACGCATGCCAGGCGAGCGCACTACCGCTTGAGCCACATCCCCAGCCCCGGGAATAAACTTCTTTCAGACAATCTACAATTAACAATAAAACACTGTAAGAGATCATTTAATATACTTTAAACAAATACATGGGAGCGATATTTTTTGGGTCCAGAATTGCAATGTCCCACCTAAATCATTTCTTTGTCCATTATCAAAATCACAAGGGAATACATAAATATATTATTTTTGAGAAAGTTTTTTTCCCCATTAAAACACTGCAAAGGTTTTTCATCTTCTGATTCATCTAAGACAATGCAACTGAATTCTTAAAGAGTTAGTGGTATCTAAAAATAATTTTAAAAAGGCAATCTAGCACTTGCATTATTTTCTACAAAGACATAGCCTTATATAATCACAAGACTGTTTATTTTACAAAGATAATATTTCATTCAAAAGCAATGCATTGGACTACTTTCTTATACTTATATGACAACTCTCAGAGAATATAAACATATTATAAAACTCACTTAAATTATAATACTCTGTTTTTAATATATTTGTTAGAATTTTGCAATTATTGTCATAATCCAATTTTATTTTATTTTTTATTTATTTATTTTTGTTTTTTATTGTTGGTTGTTCAAAACATTACATAGTTCTTGATATATCATATTTCACACTTTGATTCAAGTGTGTTATGAACACCCATTTTTACCCCGTATACAAATTGCAGAAATCACATCAGTTACACATCCATTGATTTACATATTGCCATAAAAGTGTCTGTTGTATTCTGCTGCCTTTCCTATCCTCTACTACCCCCCCGCCCTNGGCAGCTCTGCCCCTCCGTGGAATTCTGGGCCTGTTCTGCCGGTGGGTCACAGGTCCGCCTACCTTGCAGGGGGGGAGGGGGCGGCTCTGCCCCTCAGCAGGCCGCTGCACCTGTTCTGCAGGTGGGTCGCAGGCCCGCCTACCTTGCAGGCGTGGTTGGCAGCTCTGCCCCTCCGTGGGCCACTGGGCCTTTTCTGTCGGTGCTCACAGTTCCGCCTACCTTGCAGGCGTGGGGGGAGGGGGCGGCTCTGCCCTTCAGCAGGCTGCTGCACCTGTTGTGCCGGTGGTCACAGTTCCACCTACCTATATAATCCAATTTTAGATGTCTTCTTTAACTCAAGAAGTTGCTTCTCATCCATTGGATGTCCAAAGTAAACACTACTTTCTGTCTATAGATTTGTTTATACTAGACTTTTCAGATAAACGGAATCATATAATATTCGGTCTTTATGATTAGCCATATTCATTTGACATAGTATTTTTTTTTAATAAAAGCTTTAAAAAAATAAACTGTATCTCACAAAATTCATCCTTTAAAAATGTGTGATTCTGTTATTTTAATATATTCAGAGTTGTGCAACCATTACCACTAATTCATTTTAGAACATTTCAACCTCCTGAAAAGAAACTTCACTTGCATTTGCAGTCACTCTCCTGCAACCGGGGCTCTACTTCCCTGAGCTCTCCTTCGTCTAGAAAGGAGGTCCACGGAACAGGGTAGAGGACAGTGTGGCTGCAGACTCACTAATCAAGACCTCCAGAGACCAAGCAGGAAGCAGGTCTGATTTTATTGTGCAGTTACCATGTATATATACTTGGGCAGTAGCCAAGCAGATTGTAGGCAGCCATCAATGCAATTTCTGCTAACTGTCCTTGCAGTGACCAATCAAGGAGCAAACCGTGGAGCAAGCACTGGGACTGCAACACTTGGCCTCACAGTCAGGGCTGTACCTATGGGGTAAGTAGTTTGCCACTCACATGCCTAGCACAAGGGGAATGGTTTGCCACTCAGGTGCCCTTAACATATGCCATGTATGCTGTCCTCCACATACTTCCTGTCTCTCTCTCTCCCTCTGTGCCTATGCTGGACATTGTGTGATATTACATAAAACTGCTTGACTCTGCCAATTACAAGCTGATTATTTTGTTGTTTTCAATAATGCTGTGGAACATAATTACTCCAAGTAAATTGCTTTTCTGTTGCTCAAGATAGAGCACAATAGGTATTACCATTTGTTGAGATTTACTTTCCTATCTAAGATCCTTTGTGTGGTAGAGCAAACACAAAAGGTGGAATTCTCTTTTAACTGTGCGTTTCAATATGTATTACTTATAGTGCACAATGTACATTTGGCAGGGAAAATGGTGCTACCAGGTAGCCATCAACCTCCCACAAATAGCACTAGTGTTTAATACCAAGATGAGATCTCCTGAGTTGACATATGATCATTTTTCCACACCAGATAGAAGCTAATACTTGCTTATGGGGGCCTCCAAAAGAACTCTTCACCAACACACATTTCTGTGGAGATGGATATCTATTCTTTATCAGCAGTCTTACCAGATTTTTCCCTAAGAGATAGCAGTTGGTTGAAAAAAGAGAATGTCACCATACTGCCAACATCTAACTGACCCATATCTTTTGAAGGTAGAAGTGAGAGAAATGGGAATCATGACTGGCTTCTCAGTCTACAAGAATAGCTTTTCTATACCAGGCATCTTAGTAGGGGTGGGTAAAGCCAATCATTCAAATGTCTCTGCCTTCAGTTCTCATTGAAGAGAATTCTGAATTTTCATCCCAGAAACCTGGATTGATATATGTTTTTTCAATTTGTTTAAGGACTTTGGTCAATGTTCAGAGACTGAATGATTGTCGTTGCTAATTTTGACCAGTTATCATCTGTCTGAGGGATAGCTGTTCCAAGCTACTCACACTGCCATTATGTAAGTTCCATCTCAGTATTTCTTTTGGGTCCCACTGCCAAGTTACATCAAATTAAACTGTTTAAATAATACAAACTGTCTTATACAGGAAGAGTCTCTAAATAACTTTTGAATAATTAGAAAAATTTTAACAGGTACGATATTATAAACAAAGTATATTTTTTCTGCCTAAGGGTACTCCACAAATAATCAGCAATACTCATGCTCTTTCTTTATAAGAGCAGGTGTTAGTTTTTCAGATCTCTTGCAGCAAAAATGAGATTTAAAAATATTTTCAACTTAATTAATTTTGTCATTCCTTTTTGCTGATCTCTAAAGTTTAATTAATTAGTTTTAATTTTACATTTCTAAAGTGTATTTTTAATACTCAGAAAATATTTCTGCAGTAGAATAATTTAGAGATTAATTAAAACTTTGTTAGTTTACTTAAAATATACTTTATTCAATAAATATCAGTGAAAAAAGTAAGACTATTTTTATATTAAAATTGATATGTTTATAAATTTGGTAAGGAGATCTTGCTATTGTTTTCCAAGTAGCATTAACATTATAGTGAGATATTTTTTATTGCTCCAAAAATTTAGAAAATAATTCCCAATTTTTCTCTTTTATCATTATATTCATGCACTCTTACTATAGCTTTTTTTTTTTTTTTTTGGTGGTACTGGGATTTGAACCCAGGGACATTTAAACACTGATCCACATGCCCCGGGGCACTTTTTTGTATTTTATTTAGAGACAGGATCTCACTGAGTTCCTTAGGGCCTTGCTAAGTTGCTGAGATTGTCTTTGAACTTGTGATCCTCCTGCCTCGGCCTCCTAAATGGCTGGGATTACAGGTGTGTGCACCTGGACCAGCAATTTAGTCTTTAAAACTCTTGCTGAATGCCCACTATTGTAAGTTTCTAAGCTACTCACAGATGGAATACTACAGTCTCTTTACTATTAATGGTCACTAAAGGGAAGTACATAAATCAGTTTAAAATACAGTCACACATGATAAAGATACAAGAGCTTGAAAACAAAATATGGTTTGACTATGAAAGTTCAAAGACAGTGACTAAATATGCCTCTTTCTAAAAAAAGATGGGATTGAAATTGAGGATGGCTGTATGAGGGTAATATTAACTGGGTAATTTATAGAGGGACACCTGTGGAGGTGGCATTTCTGCTTTATGATTCTTCCAATGGAACAGTGAATAGTTGTGATTTTTATCTAATGTCATCAGGTATACCACGATGATTAAAAGGTGATTTTTTTCATAGTAAACGCTCTCTGTAGTTGCTATTAAATTCCCATATTAGGAGTCCCCAAACCACCTTCGGTTTTGTTAACTTACAAAGATATTTTCATGGAAATAGTTAAAAACAAAGTCTTCTGCCAAATCAGAAGTCCTTTCCACAAAGTTTGTAGAGAAAAAAAAATAATTTTATTATTGAAGATGTGTTAAACCTTAAACCAGAATGTGATATGCATCCAAGAAAATCCTGTAAGAGATTGGTAAGACAGAAATCTCATCATCTTATATAGCCAAGTAGATAAAAGCCCATTATATGCATGTTTTCAAGATGAAGAATTTGCCCTGAATTAAGAGGACTTGAGTATACTATTCAACACTCCTCAGTTCATCACAGATTAACCTAGTAATATGGGTGTCATTTGTGTTTGTTAATTGGCTTTGTCCTAAGGAAACATAAACTTCCTTGGCTTCATGATAGGAGATACTTTTGCAAAATGGAGCAAATTGCCCACCAAAGGAAACTTCTACTCTTCCATAGAAACTGACAGACAGGGACACATAACCCTTGATGTCCACCTTTCAAAGACATGGCTGCTACGGCTTTGAGAAAGAACTTCCTGGGTCATACAGCTGGCAAAAGTCCTAGCTAACATTAAAAATGGCTAATAGACCTTTCAAAAGAAAGAAGAAATTGCTTATAATTTTAAGTTTTCTGAAGTATAAACTCAAAGAAGAAAGAGATGGGAATCTCCTCTCATTTTCAGCAATTAGAATTAAGCTTCTTGGTTTTAATTTTTATTTGTCCCTATACTATTTAATAGAAGTACTTTTTAATAGAAATTTCCTGTAGGTATAATACACACTCTTAAAAATTATGAATTACATAATGATTCATGATGAAATTGGTGATATTCTTCTTAATAAACACAATAATAAATACTTTATAAAATCTCTTTTCTCCAAGAAAAGATTAACATTCTCTAGTTTACTAAAATTTCAGAAGCCATTAGGAAATTGGGATTAATTTACTCTACATTTTTATTAAATCTCTAATCAATTAATTCTAAGAATTTGAGTCTATCTGGTCTAAAATGTGGTTAGAACTTTAAAAACTTATATATATATATATATATACATATATTTATAAATTTACTTTTGAAAATGAAATGGAAATATTTTTTCCTTTCTTTTTGATTTTCTTTTTTGTTACACTGCCTCAATTAACAGTTAAAACACTGGAATAGATTAGCTGCATTATGTGTTAAAGAGATTTCCCTTTGGAACCACAACAAAAAAGAATAATTATAAGGTTTCCAAGAAGAAATATCACTTTAGTACATATCAATGATGGCACAAATGTGGAAACAGATTGTTATTTGCCATATTTCTGAAGAGACACAGCTCTTTGTCAGGAACCGACCAATAAGAAAAAAGGGAAGAAATGGGTAGTTCCATTAGTGATTCCCTTTTCCTGTTTTACAACCTTTTCTTATCTCCAGATTAAATCTGTAATTAGTACTTATCAGAAACTCATATGCACACCTTCATAGGTTACCTTTGTTGGAACATGTTGATGCATATTGAATCTGTTCCCTTCTAGAAATGTTAATCACTATAAAAATCAGTGTTTTCCATCTGAATATTTTTCTGTCATTCACTTTAGAAACACAGACAATAAGCACTAATAGTTTGAGTTAGGATCAGTGTCAACATGCTGTAATCCCCGTGATTAGGAGGCCGAAATTGGGAAGATGGCAAGTTTGAGGCTAGCCTCAGCTATTTAGGTAGTCCATAAGCAATTTAGCAAGACCCTGCCTCAAAAAAAAAAAAAAAAAAAAAACCCTGGAGATATAGCTTCATGGATTAAATATGCAATAAAAACAACAACAACAACAACAACAACCAAAAACTATTATTTGGGGTACTTACTTTTGAATCATTGACAGAATATTCCTCGTAATAGACTTAATAGACTTGTGGAAACAAGTGCATGAAGTACTGCATACATAGCATACATTAAGGGCGCCTGAATGGCAAACCACTCCCCTGTGCTAGGCACAGTGAGCTGCAAACTGTTTACCCTGTAGGCAGAGCCCTAGTTGTGAGGCCATGTGTTGCAGTCCCTGCGTTTGCTCCATGGCTGCTTCTTGATTGGTCGCTGCAAGGACAGTTGGCAAGAAATTGTATTGGTGGCTGCCTGTAATCTGCTTAGCTACTGCCTGAGTATATATACATGGTAACTGCACAATAAAATCAGACCTGCATCCAGCTTGGTTTCTGGAGGTCTTCATTAGTGAATCCGCAGCCACACTCTCTTCTACCCTGTTCTATGTACCTCCTCGTTGTACAAGAAGGAGCCCATGCACAGATTTATTTCTTTTAAGCTGTTTCTATTCCACAGTGGTACAACAGCACCAAATTTTATACTAAATATACTCATATATGCATATCTAAAATTTCAAAATATGTCAAATCTTCATTTTAGTATAATTTATTAAACAATTATATCTGTAAAAATTAAGTAGTTGTCAATCTTAAAAAATCATTTAAATTTTGCAGCAACTAAATTTTTCTTTTCTTGAGGCAAGTAAATTCTCAAACAAAATCAAAATTATCAAGGTTTAGTGATGCTTCATCTCTTAAATTATCATAAGAGAAACTGTTTATGATCAAGGAAAACCTCTAATTAGTTTCTGATGTGACATTCCTATGGTAATGAATTATTCTGTGTATCCAAAGGCTTACTGTTTTTTAGAGCATCATGTTTTCTTAGTTCTATTATAAGGTAAAGAACTTGATGATGTAAAATAACATTCTGCGGAATTATTATTTTCTTTGCTCTATACTCTCACATATGGGCAATGTAATTCAATAAACATTCACAATGATTTCTAAACAAAAGTAAAACACTATAATTTTGTCAATTGTGAATTAGGTTTCCCATTCAATTTTACCATATTAGGTATATTTCGCTGCAGTAATAATCCAAGAGGGATGCAAACACTAAACTTTTCAAAATAAACTGTATTAAATTAATAAACAATAATTACAAAAGAAAAAAATTTGTATCCCACATATTCTCCACTATGGATTTTTTCACTGTGATATTTAAACATTGCATTTTGTTCTAAATCATACTTTTGATTGAATAACAATCATGATTTTATGAAAAATATTTATCCATGATATACCATTAGTCATCATTGAATTTTTCTGTGTTCCCTCAGAGAATTCAAAATGGAGTGGATTAGGGTTAATTCCTTATATAGCAGGGTTTCAAGACTCTAATTAAAGTTCAGGGAGAACAGCCAAAATTTCTCGCATGTGCTTTTCAGAAGTAGATGCATATTACTGCTGAGTAAAAGAGGTATTAATTTTTTTGGATTATAATAAAGATGAGAAGCAATTGAAAATAAAGCTAGTCATGTAGAGGGGATAATCTTATCAAATATTTCTTAAACATTTCTATTTGATTAATGCTAGCATTTTTCCTATTCTGCTACACCAACAAAAAATTAAGTTCTTATTACTCTGCAATAATAACGGCAACACCTAAATTTGAGACCTAATGCTTAATCTTGAGAATCATGTGACAAACTTTCTGTTTGCTAAAATCTATGTATAAAAGCATTAATGTATCATGAATATTAGGCTAATGAATTGGTAAAATTCCACTACTAAGCTGATTGGACATGAATGT
Source organism: Marmota marmota marmota (assembly GCF_001458135.2). Taxonomy (NCBI): domain Eukaryota; kingdom Metazoa; phylum Chordata; class Mammalia; order Rodentia; family Sciuridae; genus Marmota; species Marmota marmota. The sequence continues at coordinate 17,953,299 of NW_026000075.1, forward strand.
CTTTCACATCATTTTAAAATATAATTGAATGTAGAAAACCCATTACTTTTAAGAAAACCTAAAACTTTGAAAACAGACGTGTCAATTTTACTCATTTTGAAAACATAAAACATATCTCAAAATGTATTTTAACACTTCTGTCATGATTCACAGACAATTCACGATTTCAGAAGCTGGTATAACTAATGCACTAATGATTTCAAATTTATGGCCCAGCTGTAGTTACTTGTATGTAAGGAAGACTGCATTAATTATAATGCAGTTATATTCAATTATTATGCAAGTTAGATATTTCAGATTCTGGAAATAACAACAACAAAAAAAACTAATCATGATATTTTAATGAAGAATGACAGGTAAAACTTCAAAGTAGTTGATTTTGCTTTTTTTCCCCTCAGCTCATCCTTCTCTGGCTTTTATATTGAATCTTCTTCATTTTGATTCCTGAGGCCCTATTTTCTCTACCTGGATTTCTGATTTCTGATATTAAAGACTAAAAACTTTAGATATATCAAAAAGGTTGATTTCCAAAGAAACTTACTAGCTCTTAGTTCCCACTTGTATTATATTCAGGAAATTCTAGAAGAATTTGGGGAAAAAAAATCATTTGCATTTCCTTCTACTTCAAAAACATGATCAAAATTCAGAAATCGTTCTCAAAGAAATTATCTCCTACTTCATACTTCCATGGTTCTATAAGGTGCATCAATATACTTTATGTTTACTCAAAAAGAAATTATCTCCTACTTTATACTTCCATGGTTCTATAAGGTGCATCAATATACTTTATGTTTACTCAGTCTTTTACCATATAATTTTACCATTATATCACATTTTACTGATTCTGCCTAGTGAATTCATCTTTCCTTTTCTCATTTTATTGCTGTCACCATTTGTGCCGATCTTCTTCTCCCTCTACCTTTCAAACTGCCTTTCTTAAAACATTAACTTTTTCTCACTTAAATATTTTACATAAATAAGACATTTTTATGCAGTACTCTGTTTAAGAACAAGAAATAATGTAAATTTTAATAATAAAAATTATAATATACTGAATAATTATTGTTTCAGACCTGCAGTGAGCAGTAACAGTATAGTACTTGAGTCTTACCTTTTAATTAAGTATAATTATTGCATCTTATAGATCAGTTTTTAGCAGCTCAGAGAGTTTCAACAACCTATAAAGCTTGAGTAGCATATCACAGGGACTATTTAATAATGCAAGCCATCTGTTAATTAATCTTTTTTATTGTACACAAAGGACTTTTTATTGCCAACTTCAAGAAGTTCAGGTTTTTACTTGTAAAGCATGATTTCCAAAGGTAAAGTTATGACTCTCAAGTAAATATAACATGAATATATTTCAAAATATTTTGTTTAACATATTAGTGAATGACGTATTCAGTAAGCTGTCATGACTGATTCAAAAAGAATCCAAGAACCTAGGGTAGGCAACTATTTTTAAAAATGTTGGTATATAATTTATGATTTAACTATGAAACAATTTAATGTCTACAAGGTCATATATTTTTGAAGTTATTTATGTCACTGGAGATAAATTTTTTCACCTTTGTGAGATGAGTATCTAGGAGTTATCAAGTAACTTTTGTTCACAGTGATTAATGGCAAGAACTAAACACATTTTCCCTAATCAGCATAATACAATATAAATATAATGCAAGCTACATGAGTAAATTTGATTTTTAGTAGACATATTAAAAATAAAATGATGAAGCCAATAATATATATTTTACTTAGCTCAATATATCTAAAATATTATACTCTATTTAATATTAAAATTAACAGAAAATTTGTTCTTTATATTAAATGTCAGGAACCTAGTATATATTTTAGCTAATACTTCCTTATTCATATAAGTAATTATTTAAATGCATGAGAGTCAAACTGATTCCTCTGGTTACTGGTTACCTTGAAGAATCCTGCTTCCCCAATGCTGAAGCACAATGCCAGAGAAGCAGGCCTCAGCGAGAAGCTTTCTTTAAAGGAGAGTAGAACACACTTCTCCTGGGTGGAAGAAGAGGATCCAAAAGGTGGAATTCATGGGATGAAGAAGTCCCATCCCTTTTATACATCTAAAGTTTTTTTTTTTTTTTTTATCCTTACATTCCTCTCCTTTATCTTGTTCATTTCCCCTTATCCTGCATATGTAATGGGGGATGCAGGTGGGAAGGCCAAAAGGTGGGAAACAGATGGGCTGGAGGGCCAAGAAGAAATGATCCTGAAAGGAAAGGGATCAGGCAAATTAGTTAGCAATTCCATGTCTGCCCCAGAGTTGCTTCATTAACAGTTATTTAGGATGGCGGTACAGGCCAACTTTGGGTATATTAACATTTCAATCTCCCAGGTGCAATTTCTGATTTCCAGGACTCAAATCAGACTCCATTTTCTTTATCAGGCCTGATTTATTTAGTTACACTAATTACCTGTCTTTAAACCTGGTTTCAACATGTGGTTCTGTCACCGTGTGGTATCTAAGGAGGTCCCCAAAGGGAAAAGGTGATCTCAGCTCAGCCCTGGCAGGTTCTTGACTTTCACCACATAAATGTCTCACAGAAATGCTGAGGCAGTTTGGTTCTTCTCAAAATCTTTAGGCAACATTATCTAGTTAATATATAGCATTTGGACTGTATCCTTATATAGGTGTAATGGTTAATTTGAATTTTCAACTTTATTGATTAAGAGATGCCAAGGATTAAGAGGATTATGGGCATGTTCTCAAGGGTGTGGTCTCTAGGAATAATTGGCATATGGGATAGCCAACTGAAATGGAGACCCTCACTAAGCATGGGCAGCACTGTCCAACAGGATGATGGATTGGATGAAATAAAAGTTGGAAGAATGAGGAGGCAGCAGCAGATGCAAGCTTAATTCTTCTTGACCGGGTTCATGATTGCTCCTGAAATCATCTGAGGATATCTAAATCTAGCTTCTTCACTCTTCCAGAGTGGATTCTTCAAGTGATTCTCCAGAAGCCTTTTGGGTCTCTGACTAGTGTAGCACCTTTGAACCCTCTTGACTGGGGCTTCAGCCTCTTGGACTGCACAACTACTAATTCTGCCAGCTGTCCAGCCTGCAGATGACCATTGTGGATTATCCAGCTTCTGGTTGCATAAGTCAACCTAAAAATCACCTTTTTATTATTATAATCCCTCTTGATTTTTTTTCTAGAGAATCCTTATTAGTACAATAAGTCTCTAACAATTTATATCTCTAAGCTTCTTTTAATCAGTATAAAAGTACTAACAAAATATATAGAGATGAATTAACTGGATTTGTAGTACACAAAGTGTTATGGAACCTTTTAAGAATTTAGACTTGAAGGAAACCAGGTATGGTGATGAAGGTGAGGACAGTCCCTCTTTTCTTGTTTGTCTCCTTTCTATCTACCCTTATTTATTTAACCTACATCAGTTAATGCTGTTTTACCGGACAGGGTGAACATAACCAGTTCTTGGTTGGCTTTGTCTCTGCAATGATATATTTCCCCTCTTCTATGGAGAAATTTCAGCCTTTTTTTTCTGAGAGGGTAGAATTTCAACATCCTTCAAGAAGGGGAAAAAAATCATCTCTAACTAGAAATTGCTTGTTCTGCTTTAAAACTTAGGTCAACTCAACCCTGGGGCATCACATAACTGGCCATCTCTCTGAACCTTCATAACTTACATGACTGTTTTACTACACTAGGCAAATGTTTGTTGAATTCTAAATACTGTAAATATTTCATCATATTCAATCCTTTCAACCATGTCATAAGCTAGGAACAATATTATTGCTGTTTTACAGATAAGAAATGCAACTTGGCCAAGGTCAAACAGGTAACACATGAGCTAACAGGAAATCAATTTGGGCAACTATGCTTCCAAGACTCTTCTATAAATTTTTTTCTGTCTCACGTTAATGCCTTAGTATGCCACCCCAGGTAACATCAATAGAGAACTCCATGAGTCTATAGTGTGTTCACAATGAACACTACATAATTTAGCACATTCTTTGATTTAACCATTATTACAGAATTATTTGTTTTACCTTTTTTATTATGAGCTTCCAAAGAACTAATGTTGTGATTTGTTTTTGCCAATAACATGCATTGTTTAGAGAATCTTCTGGACATGCAAAGCAATGTATATTATGATTATAGCTCCACACTGTTTTATCAGAGCTCACACCTTACCTGCATTAAAATACCAAAGAATAAATTCACATCAATCTGAGCTGTGATCAGGAAAAAATACATGTTAAAGCAAAATATTATGAAAATATTAATCAAGTTTTTCCAACATTTTTTTTAATAAAAAGAAATTAAGAATGTTTGGATAACCAAAACTAGAGGGAACTTTTTTTCATGCTATCAGGCCTATAGTTTAAAGTCTGACTGGCCTAGTGATCAAAAAATGCTTATCAAGTGTGACATACCAGAAAAGGGAGGTAAAGGAAATCAATGACCATGTAAGTAAAGTGATTAAACTTAAACACTTTTTATCATTTGGCCATTAACTTTAAGCATCCACACTTCTTCCCTCAGGTTCTACAATTTACTTAGTGACTAGAGACCATTTATTAACACATTTGTTTAGTAACAATGAATTTACAAACAAAACCAACTCTTTCTTTCCAATATTTTCTGTTGACTTAAATAAATTAATTTTAATAAAATTAAAATAAGATTCTAACATAAAAAGTTTTTTTGTGAATATATTTGAGCCAGAAAATCTAGGAACATATACTGCATGAAATAATTTTATTCTTTGTTATTGCTAATACTCATTAACTGGTCCAAATTCCAAAAAAGGTCAGTTTTTCTGGAAATCTTTATTCTTTGGGGAACTGTATACTTCTGTTCTCAGAAATTTTTAATTTTAATAATTTTGTTCACAGGTAAGTTTGCCCAGATTAATTAGCAATTAACCAGAACAGAGATTGTTTTTTAGAAAGTTATTGAAGACATGTGTTCAGAAGTTTTCAACTCAGAAGCAAAAATTTGTTTTAGAGTTTAAAAAATAACATCTTGTGAAAAGAGGACAAATTCCTTTGTAAAAATCTATCCAGTAGCAATTGGATCTTTTGACATGCAGAGATGAGTAGTTTGTTTTCTATTCTTCTACTTTATTGAATTTGTGATTCTTTACTTGACTTCTAATATAGTCATTGTATATTTCTTTAATTGACATTAAAGTATGTGATTTTAGATTAATGGAATTTCCATTAAAAAAAAAAACAAATATACCACATACTGTTTAATAACAGCATCAAAATGATGTTTTTCAAGCACAACATTTGTCTTAGCCAAAAGTTTTCTTCTTATTGACTCCAGCTAATGATTTCTGTCCTAAATAATGATTATGAGTTTTGTTGCCAAGTGTATTAAGAGTTGATCTTTCTATTATCTTAAAAATCTTGGATCACAACTGTTCCTACTTATTTCATTTCTGAATATTCATTTGATCATCTTTTAAACAATATTATTTGAAATGTTTAAAACCTAGAATAAAGTGAAGGAATTAAAGAAACCAAGATGAATTAAACATAGAAACATGCTTACTGATGAGATTTTTATGAAAGTTTCCAATGTGACCTTGTCTTTGGATGTGAAAGTAACTCTCACAAATATGAAATACTTTTTACCTCAAGGGAAATGTGTCAAAGCCTATCCTGTGCAAAATTTAGCATTATTTTGAAAATTTTACAAAGTTTCAAATTACAAATTTTAGTTCATTTCAAGGAATAATACATTTTTTGTCAGCTTTTCTTCAATCTGATTCATTTTCAATACTGCATGTATGTTATATACTAGATTTTAACTCTTGATTAAGTGAAAATTCTTGATCATTTTGTTTTAGTTGTGAAGGATATTTTAATTATGCATTTTTTATATAAAATAGTGTCTCTCATACTTAACATTTTAAAGAGAAAAAAATAACTTCATTGTTTATGATTTTTTAACTCATAGCCTTCCTGTTTCTTTAATACCTTTTTTTCAAAGAAATTGAGAATAAAAATGTAAAGTTAAAATTTATAAAATTTAATAATTTCCTTTGATTTTGAAGTTCAGTTTTGAAAATGATGCTTTTAAAGTTATGAAAATTAATGCAATTTCAATATTTTTTTTTGTAAAAGGTAGAATTCTTTGTTCAAAATGACTAATGTTTTTAAACTCTCCAACATTACAGACATATTCACAGGAGTTATGAATATGAAAGTAAGAATGTTTTCAGCAGATGGTTAGTACAGACTACTTCTTATTTAGAATAACTTCTCTCACTATAATTTAGATCAGCATCTGTTAAGAATGTGCTCATTCAAGCCTTTGTTTTGCTTATAAGACAAAGCACTTTATATTGAAGTGAGATGCTTTGGGATTTCAACATTTAGAATCTTTAAAAATTAAACAAATAAATGTATTCAAGGTGACTCATGTCTTTTTCATAGATTGAGTTCATGCATTTAGAAAAAATTATGGGTAATATTTCTGCAAAAGAGCAAAAACATTCTAAAATGAGAACTGAATGTGGGAAGGAAGTTTATATTCACTTAGTTGTACTGGGCTTATGTGGTCCTGAGTACAATAGCTGGTTTCATTTTCATCATTTGAAAAAAAAAAAAAAAGAGAACAACACAAACAAAATATAAAAATGATGCATCACCCTCATTTCTGTGATTAAAAGCCTAGAAGCAATTTAGTTGAAGGAATAAGCTGTAATATTAAAAATATTTGGGGAAACACTTTAAAATAAATTCTTAGAAATTGACAAAAGATATTAATGTTATCACCCTTGATAGAGGGCCTAATTATTATCTGAATCTGTTAATATCAGGCTATTTCAAAATTTGTGAAGCTTGAATAAATTTGTTGCTTTGAATTAAAAATAAAAAATAAAAGGTCAATCTTGGATCATCATATAATTGCTTTGTAATTTTGATTATGCCAAAGAACATCTCCAGCTCCACTTTGCTCATAAAAAAAAATAACAGTAAAAGTCCCACTGACTTTTCATGCTTATAAATGTACCTGTTAGGCCCAGACACCCTGGGGGAGGCCCAGAATCCCTGTGAGTATACTGTACTTACAATAATAATTATAAGCATCACCAAAAAAGGATTCTGTATGTACTATGGGTTGTTACAAATGCTGAATCTAATATTGTAATACAAATTTATCATTATTTTAACTTTAGAATATGCATGAGTCAGGGTTTCAACTGCAGCATTATTGACATGTTGGATCAGATAATGCTTTGTTGCCAAGGGCCATCCTGTTTACTGCAGGGTGTTTAGCAGATTATTTACTCTACACTTAGACAGTACCAATAATACACCTTACTCCCCATGCCCCAGTATGTTTCTAGATATTGCCGAACATCTCTTGTTAGGCAAAATTTCCTCCAGCCAAAAACTACTGAAGTAAGTAGCAAAAAGAAGTCCAGTTTTAAATTAGAAAACATTAGAAAAAAAAATTTGTAGAAGTAAATTGGGCTTAATTTACATTTTTTTAAATGATCATGGAAGCCCCCTAGTAACATTCATCTCAATGATTCTAAATTGGTTAGGTCCTTCAAGGTGATGTTTGATGATACAGATATAAAGCTCAGGGCAAATATAATGAAGTCACTTTACCACTTCTGATGCCTGAGGAAATTTCTAAACCTGAGGCCCCAAACTTTCCTGGCTTAAGATTTTATGTAAACCAATTAAGGTATACAGATATCCAGTAAGCGCCCTGAGTGATTTTTGATTCAGCAGATCTGAGGTAGGACTCAGAAATTTGTACTTTATAGTGACCCTGGACATTTTTGATGCATTGGATCTACCACTCTTGGGAAAAACATTTTTCACATGAAAATAGACCTTCAAATGGAGTTTCTTAGAACCATTCTATTAATATTACATGAAAGCTGAAGCTGAACTTCTCAATTTGGTGGTAAAATGTTGGTTCAGGTCACTATAATCTCAGTGGAAGAGACTCAGATCACCCATAAATCTATGTGTATATGTATGTTTTTGTAAGTATTGTAATTCATATACTGTCAGTATCATAATCACATACTGGGTTACTTTTGTAGGAAAAAAATCTGAATTCCAATGTAAAATTGTGCACTGTCTGTGACATTCACTATGAGTTATCAGATTCAATTTTTGTTCATTATATTTGTAACACTTTTCTATCTGATACTGATTTAAATGAGCCCACTTCCTCCATGTTTTGCCCCCATTTCAATTCACACGGATGAAATGGTCTCTCACACTGGAAATAAAATGTAGTACTTCATATTTTTCAGAAGCAGATTCAAAATTAACTGAATTTTTTCTTTTGAAAACAATTTAAACTTCCCTTTTTAATTAATTTTTTAGGCTCTAAATTTTGAGTATTTTATAGGTGACAGTTTTTTAGTATGGGAAACCAGGTGATTATGGAAACTTTCTTAAGTTTCTATTTTAACAAGGTTTTTCAATAAAATGATACACACAGTGACCACTTCCACATTATATGATGACAGATAAGTAGCTTAGATTAGCCCTTACTTAGGACTACAAGCAGCAAAGAATGAGACTGAAGGCTTCACACAGTTATAACACTTTCCAATTTGTAGAAAAGGGAAGCTCTGACAAGATGTTTATCAAAATAATAGTGAACAAAGAGAATAATAAGGTATATTTTAGTAACACAAAATCTGAAGACGAAAAATGAATTAAGGTTTCAAGAGCAATAGTAACTAAGAGAAGGTTCTTGAAAGAACAAAATAGAATGCACAAAATCTGGTTGAGAACAGACTCAAATTTCTTTAATTTGATTAGTATAATAGATGTTTTTAAAGTTGAATTAAATAGCTAAAATGCTGACTCCTCAGAAAAAATTTTCAATACCTCTGGAAAGCAGATAACTAGATTATATATGTAACCAGACAATCCTAGTCTCTCTCTAAATACTCTTTTTTCCTCTAAATGGATGAGCACATAGTGCAAAATTTCCTTTCTCTGTAATTTCTTCACCATCATTTTACTCCTTATTTCCAAGATGCTGTTCAATTCCTCTGGTCCATGTCATGTTTAGAAGTGTGTTTGTCCTGATTTCTAAGATGTCAATGTTGTGATGCCAATGACATTATTTTTCCCTTTTGTATATTTATATGGAGCATTTAGCTTATGAAAAAATAGACATCAAATATTATACAATAGAGAAGAAACAGTGTCAGGGTTTTTAGCCCCCCCACCCCGGTCTCCTCCTGACCAGCTGGAGAAGCGGGGAAAGCAAGAGCCAAGAAAGGTAAAGGTCCACTGGCAGCCCCTTGCCGAATTACAATCAGACACGCCAGGGAGACCAGTTGAAACAGGATCTCATTTATTGAGGAAGTACACACAGCTTATATACTGCACAGGAGCCAATCAGGATAACAATCAGAGGGGTGGAGTGAGTCCACTTGTACACCCAATCCATAGTCTGTAAGGGAAGGCAGGAGCTGGGCACAAGCTGTCCACTAGGGCAGAAGAGTCCTGGACCTATCCTGGAAGTGGTCCGCCTTTTCCATCACCACCCACAGCACCTCCTCCTGGCTGATTGTCAGGAGCCATCCCAGCCACATGTGTGGCCCCACAACCTGGAAGCGGGCAGCAAGTCATGCCCTACAAAACAGTACAAATTACATTCCTTATTGTGTGAATGGAGAAATTGTTACTAATAAGAACCAATAAAAACTACAACATCTGCATTTATTTACTGACTGCATTTATTTTTCTTCTTTAACATTTTTTTCAAAAATGTTTTGATGGTCACCACTGAATATCCATTTGAAACCATCAGTTTAAATTTGTAAAAATTTTACCTGCATACAGTTAGGAAAAGGTGTCTGTTTTTAAATACAGCTTTTAAAGATTTCAGATGGAGTAGTAATTTATTTTTCAGCAATAAATAAATAAAAAAAGAACAAAGTTCAGAAATATAAAAGCTAAAGTTCATTCTAGTAATTCCACTATTATTCCTTTGTGTACTTAACATGGACATTTAATAATTAAGCATGCATAAAAATGAGATCAAATATTTATAATTTATTGGAAATAAGTTTTAGAATTCTATTTTCTACATCATTAATATTAATATTATTATTGTGAATATTGTTGGTTAACACTATTGTAAGCCCTATATTAAAGAAATAACAAAGGGAGTAGTTCCATAAAAAATAATCTTCATTGGGTGTAAATATAAATTAAATCAATTAAATTAAATTATATGTTTTCTTACCTTGCTTCAGTATAATTTGTCAGGAAAAAGTACCAAAGATTCTGATAGTTTGACACTTTAGGTTTATAAGAAGCTTTAAATGACACACAAGTGCCTCATATGCAAGGCAATTGTTCTTTCACAATTTGTAGATAATAATAAAATTTCTGCTTACCAATAGGGTTGCATAAATTGTCTATACAAATAACATTTTACAAATAAAATATAAAAGCGTATTACATTTTATCTCATTTTTCACTGGTTAATTCTTGGTTTCTGCTCATTGAAAAAAATATTTTCTTATGAATGAAATGTAGCTTGTTGCTGACAACCTTTCTAATGTACTAACTGGTCAAAATATGCAAATTCTTTGTTGATTCCAAATGTTAGTGACAGGTATTCATTCATTTTCCTTGGTGATTAAACCATAAGATCTGTCAGCTAAGCAGTCCATATTGTTTAATTAAATAAATAAAAGATGATGTAAAAATAATGCATTTTAGTACAAAACTTTTTGGAAGAGTATATTTATTCAGTGGTTGCATTTTTAAAACTACAAAAATAATATATATTTTTAAATTAATTAAGAAAAGCACAGAAAATTGTGGTAATTATATAGTTAGAAGCAAAGAAAAAAATACCAGAAGGCATTGGATTCGACAATTTTCAAAGAAACTACTCCAGAGGATAGATAGATCTATCTACATAGGAACATATTCAATAATCTATTAAAAATATCAAAGTTTGAACTACATAAACAGGGGTTTTATAGCAGTAAGTGAAGGATTTAGTGTATATCTTAATCATAGCATTAGGAGAAAATAACAATATGGATATAAGATTCTTGTATTTCATTACAAAATTGTTAGAGGTTAACATAAAAGTGAATTTAAAGATTATGAACATTTTGAAAGACTAAAAGAATTTATTTTTATAGAAAAAATTAAAAATTAGAAAAAAGAAATTTAAAACCTCAGAAATTTTGAAAGACTAGCAGCCTACAATTCATTAAGGAAAAAATATCAGAAAAAGTCTAACATTTTTTCTTCACTGAATCTTATATCCTCTAAAATTTTCTCTAGTAGCCTAGGTTAAGATTTTATACGTGAAGAAAATTAAATATAAAAATCAAATTAAGATTTAACTGTTGACTATGAAAACAAAGTATGAGGTGATTCATGGAATTCTGTGTTCCATGAAAAATTAAGTAGTCCTATGTTATAGGCATAAGTTGTCATGAGTAGTTGAAGACCTACTCAATTTTTATATTCATAGGTAAAATTAATAATCTCATTCAATCTGAAGGATCAAGGAGCATAATTGCATCATCAGTGTTACAATTACATTTACTGGAGACTTAACATGTGTTACCTAAACTCAAATCTGTTTATATAAATATATATCTATAGTAGCTATTATTTTTCAATTAATTTCTACAAAAAAGACATTGTGTAGTTAGGAAAGTTATGCTTAGTAGGGCATAAAATTTATCCAAGGTCACATAACACATAGAAGATGGAAGCATAATCAACCTGAAGGCATTAGAAACCTTCTTTCATTAAGTTTTCCATTACAGCTTCTTTTTGTTGTGGTGGCAAACTGTAGAAGTAAAGAATTCTATTGGATTCAGTCTTCAACCTAGTTCGTTTCCTAGAATTCTGAAAATTTTTGTTTAAAGTGTGCTGTCCAATCTGTTATTTGTTTCACAGGGCAGTGCTACCTCCTGTGATAAGCATATCTAGCCTGGGTATCTTGTAACCAAGGTCCATCTCTCCTGATTCCCAGCTTACAACCACACATACATACACCTTTCAGTATGTGTTTAACATTATGTTAATTCTCAGAGTGTATAATTTAGGATTCCAAAGAGATACATTTACACTTTCTAAGCCTCTAGGACACCCTTGCCCTGCTTCTGTGATGTGGAAAGAAAGAAAGTTTATTTTTTTGGCACAGCTGTCTTCACAAAGGAAACTGATCACAGCTGTCAGGATGCCCTTGTGGCAGCATTCATCGATTATTAAGACAGCCAAAATAAAGAGATAACCCATGCTGTGCTCAGTTAATTTTGCATGTATAGACAAGGTGCTGCATGGAATCCAGTGAGTAGTTTACAGCTGGTGTAATTAAAGCACAACACATGTAGAAACAGAGTTCCTACTTGACTCATGTAAAAAAGAAAACATGCAACTAGTGAAAATATGACAACATTGCCTAGAATCTCAGTATTATTTCTTGCAAATAAGGCAATGAAGAAAAACAAGCTAAGCATGCATTGAAGGATTTATGGAGACTGGAGAAGCTAGCAGTAAGAAATATTTCACATTTTTGCTTACTTGATCCTAACAACCAATATTTACTAATATTCCTTACTACTTTGGATGCAGTAAGGAATATTAGTAAATAGAAATTTAACATTTTGTTTAAATCTGCGTATGAAAAGTGATTCGATTTATTTTGATTTCTACTTTGGGCATCCTCTTTCTTTTTCATAGTTTTGCAATTGTAAAATTCACAAGGAACAATATTAACCATGAATAGAGTATATGAAATATTTAGGAAAATGGCTCCTATGTATTAGGCACAAAATATGTTAGAATTTTAAAATTTTCCTTTACATTAAATATTGAAAATGTTTCCATCCAGATGTTGAGAACAGATTTGAGTCATTATTATTATAAAATTTGAAATTAGCTTCTGGGGGTGTAGCTCAGTGATACAATATATGCTTAGCATTTATAAGGCCTTGGGTTCAATCCTTACAATAAATATATATATTAACAGATTTAGGTCAAATTGTAAAACTAAAGTAAAATTTTTTTAGGTTATACTATATGAAGAAAACAAAATAAATTATAAGAAATCAGTAAGAAAAGAATCAAAATTTATATTTTTCTAACAATTTATATAAACCCAAAGTGTCAGTTTCTCTTTTTTGGGAGGTGTGGGTACTGGAAATTGAAGTCATGGGCACTCAGTCACTGAGCCATATCCCCAGCTCTATTTTGTATTTTATTTAGAGACAGGGTCTCACTCAGTGGCTAGCACATCACTGTTGCTCAGGCTGGCTTTGAATATGCGATTCTCCTGCCTCAGTCTCCTGGGCCACTATGATTACAGGCGTGAGCCACTGCACCTGTCAGTTTCTAATTGAAGATATCAAATCCAAATAAAAAATAAAACAACATATATACACGAGTTAAAAAAACATAATAATGTTTTGCAAAGAGTATATGAATTATAAAACAAACTAGTTTATTTTTATCAAACACAGAACTAGGGTAATTTTTAAAAAATTCAGTAATAACAGGACTGTGAAACTTAGTCTCTCAGTGAAATCTAAGTTAGCAGTGAAATTAAATATCATATTTATTTTACCATGTTTATATTATAATAATTTTTGAACCTATTTTTCTGGCATGAGATAAACATATCTTTTAATTAAACTGGGTGATCAATATTATATATTTAATTTGTTATCATTTTCTTTTGAATAGGTACGGTAGTTTACTGTAGCTGCTGTAACTAATACCACAGACTAGTTAGCTTAAATAATGGTAGCTTATTTTCTATTGAGTCTGCAGACTGTAAGTCCAACATCAAGCTGCCAACAAGATTGGTTTCTATTGTGGCCTTTATTTTTACTTTGCAGATGGCCCCCTTCTTTCTGTGCAATCAGTTGGACTGTGTGTGTTCATCCCTGGTGGCTCTTCCTCTTCTCATCAAGACATTGGTCCTATTTTACTAGAGCCTCCTCTTATTACTTAATTTAATCCTAGTATTATTTTTTCTTTCATTCCCTATCTCTACCAGTCACATTGGGGGTTAGAGTTTTGAGATATTAATTTTTACTGTTGTTTGATACATAACAGTAGGAAAGAGAATTATTTAAATCTTCTCTTTCCTTTGAGAAAAGTTTTGCCCTTAATCAAGGTCATGGGAGTTTACATTGAAGCCTCCTGAATGTTCTGCTCATGGATACCTTATTTTCTTACTAGGGAAACTTGGAGCATGCCAGATAGTCACTACTAACAATGGATTAATTATGGGAACCTTGGGCCAAGGGGTCTGAGGCTGACCTCTTCAGGGACTTGAAAACTAAGATACAAAAAAGTCAAGTCAAAATTGAAATTAAGGACATTGTTGTCCACACTTCATAATCTACCAAGATTTCTGATGTAAACTGTAAGTTCAAAGGTTCCCAATTCACCTCAGGTTCTGGAATTTGCTTGGCTCATAGAACTCACTAACAGCTATTATACTCAAAGTCATATTTACTATAATGAAAGAATACAAAGTAGATGTAACCAACAGAAAAGACAGAGAGGGCAAAGTCTGAGAGATTTTCAAATGAAAAGTTTCCATCATCCTCAGGGATTCCTTACTCTGCTGACATAAGTAAATATGTCAATATACCTGAAGAATCACCAACACAGGAATCTCATCTGGGTTGTGGTTTTAATTGAGCCTTTTTTACATAAACATAGTTAATTCATTTGCTCAGTGGGTTGAACTTAATCTAAACCTCCTTCTACCCCATATGAGGTCTGACTCTCACTCATCCTAATATTAGAAACTGTCAGATGTGGCCTGATTGGCCCTTCACAAATAACAAAGAAACTAGGAAGTTCCAAGTATACCTCCCAGAAGCCTCGACAAAGCAAAGCTTCTCTTTGGAGGACAAATTTCTTGCTATACATTAGATCAGCCATAGGAGCGGTCATCCTTGTGAAAGTGACCAATGCACCCACTCCTACATTACTAAGTCTAGTCTCACAACATGAAGTTTCTTTGCCGGTTCAGTGATTGTTACCAAAAATAACTTATTGGGAAAAGTAGACACTTTCTGTACACTACAGTGGGAGAAGACAACAGAAGCCTAATCTTTACCTGGCTCTGTCTTATGTGCCTCTGACAATTTTATTCTGCATTATTTCTTCTTAATACAATGCATTTGTGTTTTTCTGAGTTCTTTGAGTCATAATGAATCATTGAAAGAGAGAATTATCTAGAACAGGACCAGACACAGGTGATCCAGGTGTTCTGTGATTTATATTTCTTGCGGCACAATTTTTGTTTTGTCTGTGTAGGAGTCAGGAGTAAAAACAACTATAATTCTACTAATTATTTTTGTTGCATCATGATGACACAGTGATAATTCAGAAGATCTTGAATCACAATGCTGACTCTCATACTTCCGCATTTGAAAGGATATATGAGAAGTAAATCAATATGGTAAACCTCCAAAAGTAAAGCATTTAGTCTGAGAAAACCACAGATTCTGCTTGACTTGAGCAATGGGCAGTAGAATTTAATGACCACATATATTTCCTAATGTTCCTTAGTGCCAGAAAGAACATCCAGGTCACAGATATCAGGATTTTTTTCTTTATATGTATATCAAATAATTTTTGCCAAATTATAAATACTGTAGAGAAAATAAATGAAAGCCTAACCTAAATAATAGCAGAAAAAATTAAACTTCAGTATGCTTTAAATTCAGGTATGTTTATCTATCTATCTGTATCTATCTACCCACTTATTATCTATACATACATATATACATATAATTGTATTATGCGTAAATACACACATGTAAACTAATACCTATACACATGTACAAAAGAAGACTTTCAAGAGCTTTAGATATAGTATAATGAGCTAAATCTTGAGCTCTATTACGTTTGTTATTACTAATACACCTAATACACTTTTTTTAAAAAAATTGTTTTAATTAGTTACACATGACAGACAGTACAATGACCTTAACATATCATACGTTTGAATCAGATGGGATATAATTTCTCATTTTTCTTAGTATACAGATTGCAGAATCACATTGGTCATGCATTCACATATATACACACAGTAATAATAATGTCTTTTTCATTTTACTATCCTTCCTATTTTGTGTATAAGAATGTTTAAGCACAGAGGTTAAACACTTTTGTTCTGATAACTAGTAATATTCTTCACTTCAGATATTGCCAGTTTACCCCAGAATATGGAATATGGACTGAGAATGCTATGATAAAAAATTACATATATGCACATATGTACAACATATATCATATATATATGATATAATATACACACATATATATGTGTGTGTATATATATATATATATATATATATACATATACATATAAATTTCTACAGAATTTGTTTAAAACAGATGAATGCTTAAGAACAGTAGCATGAGAATTTAAATCTTGCCTACCATATATTTTTCTTTTTAGATAACTTACTATGCCTCGGTTTTCTCATTAATATATTAGTGCAATCATGTTATCTAAGAAAATGATGTAAGGATAAAATATGCAAAGGCAGGCAGTTATTCAGTTTCCTAGTACATAATAAACACTCAAGAGATAATATAATTATGATTTTATAGTCAAAATTTACAAACAAATCGAGATTGTTCTTAGATAATAATTTTTAAATTGGCTCATAAATTTAGGCAACTGCTATATATTAAGAAAAATTTGAGGGTCTAGGGACATAGCTCAGTGAGAAAGTACTGACTTGGCAAGCATGAGGCCCTGGGTTCAATCTGGCTGCCACAAGAAAACAAACAAACAAAAAAAAAAACAACAAACAAAAAATGTTTGATAAAGTGTTTGTGAGGACTTCTCTGATAATATTTGATTCAACTTAAGCTTTAAGTATGGGTATGAGCACTAGGAAGGTGCCCAGCACTTGTTTTATTTCTGTATTGTACAAATAACAAACTTGGAGAACATTTCAGAATCACTGGGCTCCAATGACAAATAACTATTTCTGAATTCAGTTGTAACTAGCAATTCATTCAGGGTTTTAAAAGGGACACTGCTAGATCTATACATAATTTGACATATTTTTTTCTCTGCCAGATTGGATAGTTGACTTGACCAAGCAATTAGGGAATCTGTGTAGCCTTAATATTTCTACTAGTATGAAAACTGATCTTAAGATAAAACAATCCATAATTTAAACTTTGATAAAGGAACAAAGCTTCATTAAAAGAAATAATTTCTAAAAATATTATATTTATAGTACCTAGATAAAAAAAATCTAGAATGACTTGAGCTTAGTAGAATATGAGAAATCTGTACAATTTATTAGAACCTAGCTTGGAGTAAAATGTGACTGAAATGAAAAGAACCAACCAGTAAAAATTAGGTTGTGACAGTTATAACTTGAATGAGGGAATAGGCACTTTGAAATATTTCAAATATTCTAGAAGGTGATCCAGGGTGATCCAGTAACCTAGAAAATCAGGGATGTTATCGAGCAGAAGACTACACAGGGAGACAGCAGCACAATGTGGTGTCAACAAGAGCAGATATCAGCATTTTCCAGAAGATGGTAAAACACAAAAATCATTATGGAAAGCCAAAGGATAAGATATTTATTTACGAAACACAAACTTCAAAGATCTAAGGGATGAGAGTAGTTTTATTTGAAATAAAAAAAAACTATGGTTTGAAGAGACTAGCATCATAAAGTACAGCTCTAGAAATAGATGTGAAAAAAATGAATAGGACTAAATCCTTTCCCGTCGCACCCATGATTGAAGGTATCTACATGGTCTCTAGGTGATATATCATATGTGAGGTTTACATAAAATATTAATTTTAGTTATTGTGTATTTATTCATGCTTACTTTAAATTAAGTTGCATATTTTTCTTTATGTAATAACATGAGTTTACTGTTCACAGTCATATTGGGGTTATAAGGCATGTTAACGTGAATGAGAATATCAATACTGAATGCTTCTGCATTTTAAAAAGTGCTGGTTTTACTTAATTAATGAAAAGATTTATAAGTAAGGAACATCTTCTCTACTTCACAGAGAAACCAAATGATACTTTTATTAAAAAATGATCCTCCTTATACTCCATTTCCAGATTTCAAGGATTCTATTGCTGGTGTTTCCTAATGTGGACCAGCTTTGCTTCGTTGCTGCTAGTTGTCCTTCAACATGTCCTCATACCTGTCTTTATTCTATCTTCCCTGCTTCTGTACACTCAACAATAGATTGCCTAGGAACCTTGCTGTCACTTGTCATTGATGTGAATCTAACCTAAAGTAGACAATTGCTGTAAGTGCTCCAATGTCAAAAAATTTGCTATATTCTCAGAGGAGGAATAATGTAGTAGAAAATGCACAGGACTTGAAGCAAGATTTCTACCCTTTTTTATAAATAAAATTTAATGGGGCAAGTCAATTTCATAGTATTAATTTCTGTGAAACTTTCTTCTCATAATTTCAGGAGCAACAATTTCAAAAAGACTCTTAAGGGCTGGGGATGTGGCTGAGTAGTAGAGTGTTTGCCTCTAAAAACTTGTTTTAAAAAAGTTCAACTAATTAAGGCCCTGGATTTGATTATCATTACTGAAAAAATAAATAAGTAAACAAATAAATCAAAAGGGCCTTAATAAACAATATGTGTTATTTATAGTAAAAAGAAGATGTCTGGCTTATCAGCAAAGTAGTTGCTGAAAAAAAGTACATATAATATTATTATGTCTCTGTTTTATTTAAAGCAGCTTCATTTTGATCGTGAAGCTTATCCATAAAGCATGTGCATTAAAATAAAATTAATTGATTTATAGCATTCTCTAAAAATGTATACCAAGTAATTGCTATATATTAATAGTGATAGTATAGTAACTCTGTCAGGCCATAAATGATGAACTACTATTGACTTTAATGATATGGCTGGCAGAAATTGTCCTTGTTTTATTCAGATCTATGAGCAAATAATGTGGGCATATCTAATTGTCAACCATTTATGAGGTGATAAGACTTCTCCAGACTGCACTAAATCAAAGTATATACCACAAGTAACTATAATATGTTAAATAAATAAGCATGTAGAAACTCCAAAATGTTCTGATTTTCACTGTTAGGTTTATCATGCTGCTGAGTTTTGCAACCATGCACAGGAGAATTCATTTACTTCACAGTCTTAAATTGGGAGATTTCACTCTGTATAGACAGTGAAAAACAAAACTTTTGGGTATTTTAGTGACACTTTCAAAATAAAAAGGGTAAATTACAAAATTATTCCAAAGGGGATTTATGCACAGAGGCAATACTTTATGTTGTAATCAGTACCTCAGGAATTAAAAGGCAATTTTTTCCTCCTGATTTAATAACCTCATTGTCTTAGTCCATTTAAACTACAATGTCATAAGACCACAAACTAGGAGGCTTAAAAATGATGTTAGTATATTTTGCACAGTGCTAGAGGCAGGGAAGTTCAAGATCAAGATTCAACGTCTGTTAAGGGCTGCTTCCTCAGAGATGGCTGTCTTCTCACTGTATCTGCATATGGGCAAAAGGACAAATCAATTACCTGGGGTCTCTTATAGAGGCAATAATCCTAATCATCATGTTTCTGCCTTTATGATGTAGTCAAGTTCCAAAGGCCCCATCTTCCAATGCCATCATCTTGGAGGTTAAAATTTCAGCATAGGAATTTTTGGAGTTCACTAACATCTAGACCATATAGTCTTACTCAGCTCATGGTCAATTTTTCATTTCCATTGGACCCAGTCATATGTCATCTCTTCTACAATTTGTGTTTATTTGTCTTTGGTTACTTTATAAAATAACTTTGCATTTATGAGTTATTTTAAAATATAATTTTTACCACTAACTCATTTTGGAAGAAAACACTGAATTCTTATACTGAGATACATTTAAGCTGCAGTTTTTCTCCTATGAGAAACCCAATGGAGATGATAGAATAGAGCTTAAGGTTACATTATTTCTAAATGTATGATTTTCACTTGATCTTCTTTTGTTTTATAAAAGGTTAGATAGGAATTTAATACAACTAATACCAGTGAACTGTCACAAATAATATGATGTGTTGGCATGCTATTGTTTTCAATAATTGATTTTCTATATACATTGGACATTTTGCATAATTAATTAAATAGTTCTTCCTATCCAGCTGAAAAATAAAATGTAACAAATCTAACACTTTTGCCCACAGCGCCATTTAACTTCACTCATTTCTAAATGTTTTGGATAGAATCTACATCTACTTGGTGAGATTCATGACTTAATCACAAAATAACAAGACCTCAAGGACCCACCTGTTCAATGACAAATATAAAGTGTGCGCCACTTGTCGTACCAGTGGCTCTGGAGGCTGAGGCAGGAGGATTGGGAATTCAAAGCCAGCCTCAGCAAAAGTGAGGCACTGAGCAACTTGGTGAGAACTTGTCTCTTAATAAAGTACAAAATAGAGCTGGGGATATATATTGAATTTAATCCCTGATGCCCCAAACAAAAACAAATAAGCTAACGAAAACCACAAACTATGAAACAAAGAGAAAGACTAATGTAAAATTTGAACTTTACCTAATAATAATATATCATTCCTGGCTCATTGCTTATAACAAATTTAACACACTAAAACAAATTGTTAATAATAATAATAGTAAAACTTTTGTTCAGAGAGGAGAGAAAGTATGTGGAAACTATTAATACCCATTCAATTTTTCTGTAAAAAAAAAATAAAAAAAACTTCCTTTAAAAAAGTTCAACTAATTAAAAACAAGTTTAATTTTTCAAAATAACTGCACTAATAATTAGCTTTGGTTTCATTTTAATTAATGTTAATACTGTGTTTTCTGTAATTTAAACGAATACTGTATTTGATATTTAGGAGATATGAAATACAGATTGTTTAAGTGATATCCCAAAGTTGTAAAGTTTGTAAGTAATAGAAAGGAAGGATGGGCTGGAGATACAGATCAGTTTGGTAGAGTGCTTGCCTTGCATGCACAAGGCCCTGGGTTCAATACCCAGCACCACTAAATAAATAAATAAATAGGAAGGAATCAAATCTCATAATATTTATATGGCTTGATATAAGATGCTTTTTAAATCATTTTAATTAGGAAAAATGCATAAGTCCTGAGTGAATAGAAGTAGCTACTTTTTTTCACTCTATCTTAAGGAAGCATATGGAAAGATTTCTCTATGGCTAAATACTATCTATTTTAGTTAATAAAAATATGTATTATAAATTAACACTTATATCATAGAATTTTTATGAATATTGTTTCTTTTATATGTTTATTCTTGAACCAATACAAAGATTTTCAAAAATGATAGCTTTTAACTCCAACATGTAAGAAAATACTATATTGGGATCTTTAAAATGATTTTGCTACAATAGATAGCAAAATATCATTGGGCTCTCCAATGCTCCATGTCTTTTCAGTCCAAGTCATGAAAATATTGACAACAAAAATAAAACAGAAAGAAAATATGAGGTATTTTTGAGTCAGTTATTTTCTGTCACCCTGGGACTTCCTAATGACTCTTGACATTATAGCTTAACATTCTAAATATCATTATTGTTAGCTTTTTTAAAACTATGTAATCAGTTTGAAAGCAGAGACAAATGAGGCCATCAATGCTTAAATGATTTCTATTCCACATAGTGATTTCAAAATGAATATCAGTTACATTTGATTATCCGAATAAAGAAATAGTTGTCATCCCAGACTCATCATGCCAACAGGGAAGAATATATTGCTGCATTTGAGAAACATTTGAAATTATCTGAAATGAGGACCTTAGTTACAAAGAAAGGGTAAAACTTGTATTTTGAAGAGTAGTGATTAATTTGAGTGATTATCAGTAAACACAATAAAAGAATGTACCTTGGAGACTTGGTTCATGGTAATTTAGAGAAAAGAATTTCTAGACACACTTAAATTTTCAGTGCTAGATTGTGGCTAGAGACTTTGTATTATTGAGCATAGTAATATTCTTCCTCATATTTTTTCAATATCTAACATTGATACATTTTCAGTTTGGGAAATACAAATTAAAAATACACATTTATTTCACATTATTCAAGAAATTCTTATGTAAGATTATGGTATTAACATCCAAATACTTCCAACTTTTCTCCCACTTACCTTCACTCAATATCTGATATTCCTTCTATGGATACCTATATTATTGCTTTTATCATTGCCAAATTAATAATGAACACTCCTACAGCAAAGTATTCTATGCTATTTTCCCCTCTTGGTTGATTCGAAATGTTGACAAAGAAATAAGTAGCATTTACTTAATTTTGATTTTGCAATTATTTCTACTTTTCAGTCCAAATAACTTCTTTAAAATAACTTCTTTAAAATTCTTATTTCACTTGAATTCATATTTTTCATTAAATATTAAGTTTTTCTTCTTTCATATATTTCCATTGTTTTTAAACCAGGTCTTTGTCCTGAAAGCATTGTCTTTTCATTTCTGAAAGTTTATACCATGGCTGGGTCTATTTCCTCCATCTCATAACTTCCTAATTTTTCCTTTATTCTCTCATTTTGCTGAGAATATATTAGGATAACTTTCAAGATGAGAAAAATATTTTGGGAGTGTTTTTGTTTGAAAATGATTTTATTTTATATTTTCTCATTGCATGACCTGAATATGCACTTTTAAGTTGCAAATATCATCCCAATACTTAACAAATTTTTTTTTTACTTTCCTGGTTGTTAATCTTCAAGTGCACTATGCAGCTTTCTGCTCAATCTTCAAAGGATCCCTACTATTTTGAATAATGATATTAAGATATTTTAATATTTTTTATTTGTAAAACTATCTTTGTCATATATTTTTCATGATGACTTTGTCTTTATGTATTGTGTTCTGTTTATGTGGTTTTAATCATTACTTATCCTTTCATAATTAAGGTATAAGAACAATGATTCTTTGGTTTGATGCCACCCATTTATGGATTATTGATTTTACTTCTTATACTTTAGGAATCTTATTAATGAAGCCAGTTATTGAGCCGATATGTTGGAGATTTGAGCCTACATTTTCTTCTTCTAGGTGCAGGATTTTTGGTTTAATACCTAAGTCCTTGATCCACATTGTGTTGAGTTTTGTGCAGAGTGAGAGAGAGAGGTTGAATTTAATTCTATGATATATGGATTTTCAGCTTTTTCAGAACCATTTGTTAAAAAAAGTTATGTTTCTGGTGCCTTTGTCTATTATGAGGTAACTGTATTTTTGTGCATTTGTCTCTGTGTCTTCAATTCTGCTCCATAGTTTTTCTTGCCTGTTTTGATGTCAATACCATGCTGTTTTTGTTACTCTAGCTTTGTAGTATAATTTAAGATCTTGTATTGTGATGCTTCCTGCTTTACTTTTCTAAGGATTATTTTGGCTATTCTCAGTTTCTTATTTTTCTAAATCAATGTTATGACTGCTTTTTCTCTTTCTATGAAGAACATCATTGAAATTTTGAAAGGAATTGCATTGAATTCCTTTGATAGTACAACAATTTTGGCAGTATTAATTCTGCCTTTTTAAGAACATGGGAGGTCTTTCCTTCTTCAAAGTTCTCAGTTTCTTTCTTCAGAAACTCAAAATCTTCTTCACAGCAAAGGAAATAATCAGGAACATAAAGAGAGCCTATAGAATATTTGCCATTCATACCTCAGTTACAGCATTAATTTCCTGGATATATAAAGAACTAAAAGAAAATACAAATACAAATAACTCCACCAATATATGGGCAAAGGAGCTGAACAGATACTTCATAGAAGAAGAAATACGAATGGTCAACATAATTTGGTGCAAGTCTCTACCCTGCTCTCAGAATGTGTAATCCAAATCCCTCTAGAGATAATTTGTTTCTAGGGAGCTCTGAATTCTACCATAACTCATTCCAACATTCAAAACAGCTGAAAGGTATATCAACTGACTCTAGCCACAAATCGCTTTTACTTTCACTAGACACCTGATGAGCACTGCAGAGGAAAGAAGGGGCAGTAAATAACCGCCAGCTTTTGCTCCATCCAAAGAATGCACAGCCTAAGAAGACTTGGAGGGAAGCTCTTATTAGCATAGAATGCAAGTTTACACTCTTGTTCACACATTCAATAATGTTAGTAGAGAGAAAATTTTAATTTTCCTCCTCCTCCTCCTCCTCCTCCTCCTCCTCCTCCTCCTCCTC
>NW_026000075.1:17978360-18000608 GCF_001458135.2 Marmota marmota marmota
AAAAAAAAAAAAAAAAAAAAAAAAAAAAAAAGATATTCTCTCTCTCTCTCTCTCTCTCTCTCTCTCTCTAAAAAAAAGGTAATTCTAAAACTCATAGAAAAATTCTGCTGTGAATGGACAATTATGAATGTAATGCACTCCACTATTGCATGTATGTAAGAAATAAATTAAAAAAGAAAGAAAAAAAACTCATATGGAAGCACAGAAGACACAAAACTGTCAAAATAATCCTGAAAAAAAGAAAAAATGATAGGGGCAACAAAATATCTGATATCATAGTATATTCTAGAGGCATAGAAAAAAAAAAGAAAGAAAACCATAATGCTACTGGAATGTAAACAGATACTTAGACCAAAGTAACAGCATAAAGGATTCAGCAATAAATCCACACATCTATAGCCAACTGATTCTTGACAAAGGTGCTAAAAACATACATTGGAAAAATGTTCAATAAATGCTGTTGGGAAAATTGGATATCCACATGTTGAAAATTTAAAGTAGACCAGTATCTATGGTTTTACATGAAATTTTACTCAAAATGAATCAAAGATATTAATGAAAGATCTGAAACATGGAAACTACTAGAACAAAACATGGGGAATACATATCAAAATAGTGACACAGGTAATGATTTTCTCAAAAGAACTCTAATAGCTCAGGAAATGGAAACAAAAATTCCAAATGGGATTTTATCAAATTAAAGTTTCTGAACTGCATAGGAAATAATTAACAGAATGAAAATACAACATATATAATGAGAGAAAATATTTGTCAGATATTATCTGACAGAGCATCAACATCTAGAATATATGAAGAACTCAAAAGAGCATGTAATCTAATAAAAATCTGCAAATCTTTCTCAAAGGAAGAACTATAAATGATAATTAATATAAGAACAGAAGGTTAAATATTTTTATCGATAGGGAAATGCAAATCTAAACTACACTGAGATTCCATTTTACTCCAGTAAAAATGATTATTTTACCAAAAAAAAAGAATAGTAAATGCTACTGAGGGTGCAAAAAAAAAAAATGAACACCTATACTTTTTTGTTAGGAATAAAAAAAATTGCTCAGCTGCTATGCAAAACAGTATGGAGTTTCTTCAATAAACTAAAGAAAAATTTCCCTCATGACCCAGCTATGTCACTCCTAGATATATGTGAAGAAAATGAAATCAGCATACAAGTTTGATACATTTATAACCATGTTTATTGTAGCGCTATTCACAATAGTGAAGATACAGAATCGGCCCAGGAACCTGTCAATAGATGAATGGATTAACAATGATCTCACATACACACTGGAGTCTAATTTAGCCACATAGAATAATGAAATCCTCTTATTTGAAAGAAGATACATGAAATTGGAGGATATAATGTTAAGCAAAATAAGCCAGACACGGAACTACAAGTATTGCATATTTTGAATGACTGAAACCTAAAGATTAAATCAACAAAGAAAAGAGAAAAAAAAAAGATGAGCTGAAAGTAGAAGAACAACTTTAAGGGTAGGGTACTAGTACTAGGGGAGAAGGATAAAAGGGTAGGACAAGACAAAGCAGAAGGGAAGGTGGATGTGTTCAAGATCCAGTGTATACACATGTATGTAAATGTCACAGTGAAACCCATTAATTTGTTCCTTTCATATGTGATTAGTATTAGCTTACAAAAAGAAATTTGCCTATGTTATGGTTTGGATCTTAAATTTCTCATATTTTGAAGGCCTGATCCCCAGTGTGGTGCACTATTCAGAAGAAGTAGAAATTTTAGAATGTAGGGAGTGTGCCCTGAAAGGGGATTTGGGGAACCTAACTCCTCTTTTTCTTATTTTCTCTCTGTCTTCTTCTTTTCTAGGCTGCCATGATGAGAATGGCTTTGCTCCACAATGTATTCCATATATTTTTCACCATAACAGTCATTGTTGCCACAGGCCCAAAGCAGTGGGGTCAACCAACATGGACTGAAACCATAAACCAAAGTGGATCTTTCATTGTTTTCCCAGGTGTCCTTTTCACAGTGATTGAAAGCTGGCATTTTATGTCTAAAATTCTTCTAAGAATAAGATTTCTTCAAGAACAGCAATAAGGCCTTGTACTAGTTTTTATTCTTTTCAAATTTATACAGAATACTTTAGATGTTGCATTAAACACTGGTCATAAGTTTAATTACAGACTGTTCAAGTTTATTGATAGCTTGAGGACTGTTTGAAATGATTGTATAATGATTATTTTATGTATTTTGCCCCATGGATACAACTAATTAATACATAATTAAATATAAGATCATGTAATCTCTATATTATAGTTACAGAGATATCTCTATGTATTATACACATTTATACAAAATATATATTTAAGTGTGTGTGTATAAATAGACACACACACATACATATTTGTATTTTTTTTTCAAGCATTGTTTCCGTTTCTTTTTCTTTCTCATATGAAAGGGAGGATCTATTGTTTAGGTTGACCTAGAAATCAAGAGATCCAAGTATTCTATTTATTGCACATTTTAGGGTTTATAATCTTCTAATTCATTTGTATCTATAACATGGAAAATAAAATTTATTCTTATAGTTTACTCTTTATATAAGTGTAAGGAGCAGAATTGCTTGATCATTATAAAAATTTAATTGAAGCTCATGTTTTTGAATTGCAAAGATCTTGATACACATGATACATATATTTCAAATTGATACTTACTATAAATCTTAACCTACACTTGTCACAGCAAGACACTTGAACATAATTTAACCTAATCCTAAAATGTTAAGCCTTCCAATCAACTAGGCTTAGAGTAATTTGCAATAAATATGTGTTTGAGACCTATTTTTCTTGTTTTGAAAATGAAAAAAAATACTCATTATTAGAACTAGTACTTTAAGGAATCCCACAGATGTACAGATACTCTAAACATATATTATGAAATGACTTTGATACACGTTGTATGAGATACTATGAAAATTATTCCCCATTCCCCCACTAAGAACTGCATCCAGAGTTCCACGCATGCAAGGCAAGTACTCTACCCCCAGGCCATATCTCTAATGAGTGAAAATGGCTTTTGAATTACAATTTAGACTTCCTGCAACTAACCTTACCTGCAATCTAAAATCATGTCCCAGAAAGTCAATTGAGAATTTCAGGTAATTTTTCTCTGTACTATAAAAATGTTGACTGAAAATAAAATTAACAATAAGAGGATAGGATGGAATTTAATATGGAAAATAATATATCACTCTCTGTTTAAGTTAATCTTATCAATGGAAATAGATAGATAGTAATATAATAATTATTATTATTATAATTTACATAGTATTTAATAAGCCAAATATTTCTTTGAAAAAAATAAGAAAATAATGTAGTATTTTAATTCTTTTAGGTCTTTATACTTGATCATGTATTTTTTTAAGGACCCAGAAACTGTTATAAAGTCACAATTCAAACTTAAAATAGCACATACTATTTGATTTATTTTTATTATTGAAAGAGAGCACTTTTGGTAAGA
The DNA here is from genome assembly GCF_001458135.2 of Marmota marmota marmota. Taxonomy (NCBI): domain Eukaryota; kingdom Metazoa; phylum Chordata; class Mammalia; order Rodentia; family Sciuridae; genus Marmota; species Marmota marmota. Next base: position 17,981,869 of record NW_026000075.1, read on the forward strand.
TGTGGAGATTTTATTTCTTAAACTCCTAATTGTGACATCATGTGTATATGTTTTGAAATGCTACTATCTCAAGTAATAAAAGGAGGACAAAACAATCAGTTCTGAGGCCATTAAGGATGTGGATTCAAGGTCAAACAAAGCTTCAGATGCTTAAGAAGAAACCAAAGCTGGAGACTCAGGCTTTTAAGAGTCATTAAGAATTTAACAGTTATTAGCCAAAAGCTTCTGGCAATTTTATTTGCAACAAAAAAACTTGCATCAGTGGCTCCACATAAAACATCTTAGGAGATTTGATTGATTTATTTAGGGTGACTTTGGTTTATTTAGGGAAAATGGTAATAGCTGAGTTTAGGTTATTGTTTGAATTCCATGATACATTATAGCTTTAAGCAGTGGAAATATACAAATAAGTGCAGTAGAGAACGTGGGATAGAGTTGAAATTGTTTTGCTATATTGTTTTCCATGTGGCTTATCACTATATTATAAATTGATGTGAAAATGAATTTGATTACTTATATAAAATCTGTGTCTGAAGCACAATTGGCCTCTGAAGTTAGTAACTGATAAAAGCAAACACTAGAATAATCTTTACTTTTTGTGAGTCATTGAGTATCTAACACCATGTTAAAATGTGACTAATGAATTGAAAGTTGGCTCAACTGAAGGGCCCTGCTTACTTGGAATATCAAGATTAACAGAACAATTTGCCCTATACTAACCCTCGGGAAAAGACTACAGAATGAGAATTCTGCAGATTAATCAGTCTTCTAGGAATGAAACCTAATTATGAGATATATATATATATATATATATATAAAATACATGTGTCAGTAAAAATCCTTTTTTATTTATCATTAACCAAATTAAACACTGTGCTCAAATAATACCTAACAAGTGAATTCAGACTTTCATTATTACAAAATTATGTATATAGTGTAAATTAGCCTTTTTAATTTATAACTATTATTCTTGGAAGATCTACTGTAATTGTTGTAGGGACAGATGAGACAGGACATCAGATAGGAAAACAGAAAGCAGGTGTATTTGGTTGCAGTCAGGTTGAGAGGGCAAAGGAATTCAGGCAGTTTCAGAACTTTATTGCCCAGTGTATAGGGGGAAAGACTTAGAAGTTCCCAATCTGAAGAAGTTCACACAAAAGCAGCACTTTCTTTTACTGTTGTGGACAAGTTATCCCTTCAAGGATAGTGCCTGAGAAGGGGAGAGCTTCTACTCCCCTTTCTTCCCTCCCCACTGACAGCTGTTACAATGGAACCCAATTAGTAACATCTCTTATCTTTGAAATGTAAACATCTCTGTGAAACTCCCACCCAAGCCCAGAGGCCCCTTTAAAGAATTTGTCTTTTTTATCACATTTTGCTTTTGAAAATGCACTTTCTGCTTAAAAACTTTTACAACTATTTTATATACTGTTACTATACCAGATAGTTCAAAAATGTTTGTGAACAACTAGTAAAGAGGGGTCCAGCACGTGGAGGGCTGATCTCTTTCAGGCCTATGGACAAATTTAATTATTTTAAGATAGAGCAACAGGAAATAGGAAGCTTAGCTACACTGAACTCTTTTGCAGAGATTCTTTTGCTGATAATCCTAAGATCAGTTATGGTGAAGATTTCTGGAGTTGCTTAACTAAGATTTTCTATGGAGGAGGGGGTGCCACTAAATAATTATATATTATATAAACATACAATATTAATTTATGATTAACATGGCACAGTATGTTAACATACAATATTACTATATATTCAGTGTATTATGTAATTTTATATAAAGTTATACGTTTTAAGTATCTTTAAATTTTATTTTTATTTAAAGAAAAATTACTTCATAATTGTAGAAGCAACCATAGATGTCGATCATTTATTGTAGTATTTAAACCTTCCTTTCCTTGAACTTCAGTGTTTAAAAATATTCTTTAGCTCAGAAACATTTAAATTTGCTTTCAATTAGAATATTTTAATAAATTATAAAATATTAATATTTTATAAGTAATAAAATATGCTACTTTTTCACTAAGACTAAACAAAAATAAAAATAATATGAAGTTAAAAAGTTAAACCCACATATTCACAAAAATATTGTGTTAATAGAATGATTATTTCAAGTGAATTAGAATAAATATTTTTAATTTGTACATTATTTCATTTTTTGGAGAGAAAAAAACAAACAAACAAACTGGTGCTACAAACTCTGTCCAAATAATTTTCTTCTCTTTTCTTCAGCAATACTTAGCATCACCTTTGGGGAGAAAAGCCCGTAAGAGTAAACTTTCTTAACTCTACTCAAAATATTATTATAGTAATAAAGGTTCACTGTATACCTTATGTCACATTTACATTAAAGGAAAATAGATATGAGTTGTTACAAAAGTAGCAAGAAGCTTGTTTCTCTTGCTAACATTTATTCTATTCCGAACTTAATGTGATACTGGATTGTGATCTTTATGTTCTTATTTTTTTTATTAAAAATTATTACACCAGAGCTGGGCATGGTGGCACACAGCTGTAATGTTAGCTATTCAGGAAGATTACAAATTTGGGCCTGTTTGGGCACCTTAGTAAGACCCTGTCTCAAAATTTTAAAAGATGAATGGCGAGGGGTGCAATTCAGTGGTAGAGAACTTGCCTAGCATATCAAGGCCCCAATTCCAAAAATAAAAGAAACAAGAACAAATTAATTAATATTACTCCTATAGTATTATTCATCTCAAGGATTCTACTGCTGATTAATTTCCCCAATATGAGAGGTTATTGTAAGTTAGTGCTTCACAGTCCAGGACAATATTGATCCCCAGTGGATAGTTGTGAGCACCTGAAGACATTTTGGGTTATCATAAACAGGGAGATGTTATGGTTTTCTATTTTGTAATGGTGAATAAATGTCACTAAGTATCTTCAGATAAACTTTATGATGTCTCACAAAAAAATAATAATTTGCTTCAAAATGTTAGTAGTGCTGACTTTGAAAAACCTTCAGAATTGACAACCATTATGTTCTTAAAATGTGTATGTTTCCTAGGAATCCTTCCTAGGTTTATACACCAGTGCTTAAGGAGCTCAATAGTGTTAGAGGTAGCTCATGGCTCCTTAAATACTATACTGCTTTTAATACCAGATTAGTTATTTAACCACTTGGTTTATTTTATTATGAGATATTTTATAAAATCATTATGTATCTCTTAATTATGGCTCATGCTAGATGCTACAACAGAGAGACTTTAAGGAGTATTTAATAAGGTTCTAGACATTTGTTTAGAGATAATTGATCCAGTGTATAGAATGGTTCCACATCTTTAAAGTAGTAGCTTTAGATGTCTTACTTCTAGGCAGTTGTATAGGAGGAAAGATAAGTGAAAACAAATACATTTCTAGAATGTATTTAGAAACAAGACCTAACCTCCCACTGAGCAAAGTCTGAGAAATATCTTTGGAAGGATGGCCATGTGTCAAGCCAAAATTCAGAAATTTTACTTATAAGGAAAAAGTAGAAGGCTATAGGTCAGAATTAGCAATCTTTGCCTGGAAAAATGAACGCAATACAGACAAAAACATGAAAGAACTACTCAATTTTTAAAGAACAGATTTATAATATTTTTTCTTCTATTTTTTAACAAAATATAACAGTATATCCAGATAATGGTTATGCTTTGTAATAGACTTTCTTTTATTTAAGTATATCTTCAAAAACATTAAAAGTTTTAATGTATACAACACATTTTATTATAAAGTCAGGATGCTATATTTTTAATCACTAGTGCTATATAGGTAGATATATGAATGTATTCTTATGATTCACTGATAATAAATAATTAATGAACAGATTTATAGATATGTTTCCACCTGTATAATTATTCTTTAAGGGTGATTTATTAGAAATGGAATGTGTGGATTGAATTTTATATTTTTAAAAAACCTTAGACACATTACCAAATTGCCTTTTAGAACGGCTTACCAATTTTTACTTTACTAACGATATCTCTTTGTAGATTGCCTCTTCCATTTAGAATAATTAAAATATATAAAGTCTCTGGAGAAGACAAGAGTCAAGAGATAGAAAATCAAAATCAATTCTGTGTAATGGATGATTGAGGAATAGTACTAAACAATGGTACCAAATCAAAGTAAGATCAATGTATTATTGTTAGTTTGGGAACAAGTGACTAGAAACTCTCATGGATATATTGGTTTTCAGTTCAAGATGTCTTAATTGGATAGTTTATAAATTCAAAAGCTGGCCTCAAAATTTTTGTAATAGAAAAATAATCTGATGGTCATTAAGTCATAACTATTAGAAACAAGTTGTACCTTTAATTACAGTAACATAAGCTTAAGAGTGCCAACACAATGAGAATAATAGCACTTATTAAATGTATATATACTTAGGTACCTTTCTTTATTAAGACTTTTTTTTAACATGGTTTAAGATTCACAGTAAAATTGAGATGGCAGTCTCAACCAGGATGTCATTAAACAGATGAACAGATAAATAGATGTTCCAATATACCCTGATGCCCACACTTGTATAGCAACTCCCATAGTCTCCAATGGACTGGTACAGTTTTCACAATTGATGAACTTATTTTGACACATAACAATTCTAAGTCCATAGCTTATATTAGGGTTTACTCTTGGTATTGCCTATTCTATGGATTTACAGAAATATATAGTATGTATCCACCATTATTCAATCCGAATATTTTTCCTGCTCTAGAAATTCTCTTTTCTTGCCTTATTCATCCATTTTTCCTAACTAGTTGCTGGCAACTACAGATCTTTGAAAACTGTCTAAAATGTAACATTAACCTGATTTACAATGGGGTAAACGCCTTGACAGACATCTCATCATATAATATATATACAGATGGAAAATTAGCATAGGACAAAATATTTTCCAAAAGATATTTCTTCAAGGAAATGTAAATTAAAACAATAATGTATGATCAATCAATTTCAATAGCCAGAGTTCACAACATTGATAGTACCAAATGTTGGTGAAGATATAGAGCAACAGGAACACTTATTCATTTCTAGTAGGAATGTAAAATGATACCTCACTTTAGAAAATAGTTTAGCAACTTCTTACAAAACTAAAGCTATCCTTATCATAAAGAAGTCGAAATCACACCCCTTTGTAGTTATGCAAAGGACATGGAAACAAAATTTCCACATAAAAACCTGCATCTGAAAATGTTTATAGCAGATTATTATTATTATTATTATTATTATTATTATTATTATTATCATTAGGAAATTACTAAGAATAATTTTAAGAATAATTTCCAAAACCTGGAAGGAACCTAGATGTCATTAAATAGATGAATAGATAAACCAAAATACACCCATACAATGAAATATTATTATTCATTGCTGAAAATAAGCCAGCAATTCAGACAGAAATAGAGAAATCTTAAATGAATATATTAAATAAAAGAAGCCAGTACTAAATGGCTGCATACTGTCTGATTCTAACTCAATGACAAAACCTGTGGGCACTTTATAAAGAGAAAGAAATTGAATTTCCAGTATACATGTATTTTACATATGTCTCAGTATGAAATCAACTTAATATGAATGTTTAAGTTAATTTCTGTAGTTTTTATTCTCTTCTTTTGATTTGTTTATATATTCTTTAGTAAGGTCTCAATTAATATAACATTGAGTCCTGAAATCATATTGTAAAATTTCCCTAAGTTTATTTTTCTTTGTCAAAAAGGATTTGATGACTTTTCTAAATATTTTACATTTTCCTAAAATTTTTAAAATTCATTAATCAAATTTTACAAAAGGACAGAATTTTGAGATTCTTCTGTAGAGTACATTTAAGATAAGTGACATACTAAAAATACTGTCTTTCATGTTTATTAGGATATTGAACCTATCATTCATTTGTTAAATGCATTTTCAAGTGCTTTATTTTTGATATCATTATATTTTTAAATATTGTTTTTACTTTGATTTAGAAATAAAATTGATTCATATTATATATCTTTTTATAGTTTTACATTTGCAGAAACCCTTAAATAATTCACTATGTCCTTCTTTAGTACAAGCAAATTATTTTACATAATCCACCTTGAAAGACCAAAATTAAGAATTGTACTACAGATAAAATACTAATATCTAAATCTAAATCTATGCTCCTATTTTGTAAATTGTTTCACTGAATCCCTTTATAGCTGCTTGTATTCACAGACTAGGTTTATATATTGTAATTAATTGTCATTTCATTTTCATCTTATTTAACTTGAAAATTTGTCCTTTTTTAACCTTGCATTTTTCAATAGTTGTTTAGTCAGCATTTTCACTGCTGTGACTAAAAGACCTGACAAGAATAATTAGAAGAAGAAAAGTTTATTTGGGGGTTACGATTTCAGAGGTCTCAGTCCTGCTCCATTCCATGGGGTTGGGAGGTGAGAAAGAACATCATGGTGGAAGAGTGTTTTGGAGAAAAGAAGCTGAGGAAATAATCAGGAAGCAGAGAGAGATTCCAGATGCCAAATACAAAATATGTATCCAAGCCTGGTATGGTGGCACATGCATGTAATCCCAGTGCCTCCAGAGACTGAGGCAGGAGTACCGGATCACAAGCCAGCCTCAGCATCTTAGTGAGGCCGTAAGCAACTTAGTGAGACCATGTATCAAAATAAAACATAAAAAGGGCTGGGCATGTGGCTCATTGGTAAAGCAGTCTAGGTTCAAACCCCAGTACCAAAACAAGAAAATATATATATATACACACACACACACACACACACATACACACAAAGTATTCCCCCAATGACCCACTTTCTCCAACTGCTCCCTTCCTTCTCTCAGTACCATTTAGCTAGTCCTTACTAGGTTAATTCACTGATTGGGTTAAAGCTCTCATAACCTAATAATTTACCACTAAACCTTCTTTCATTGTCTCATATTTGTATGATTTTGGGGTGATACCACATATCTAACCATAACTCTAATATACATTATTTATTTTGAGAGGTGACTTTCTATTTGACTTTCCCTGGTAATTTCTTGGATCAAATTCAGATTATTCATAAAATGCAGAAATACTACAGAAACATATTATGTTTTTTTAGGGCATGATACCAAAAAATTTGTGAAATTGGATTTTTCTTGTTTTGTTTAATAAAATTGGATAACTTATTCAAGATCCTGTATGCCAAATCTCCTCACTGTAGTTTATATAGTTTCCCCTAGAAATTGATATATTTTGTTGAGAAATATTTAAAGACTCAAAATGCTTTGAAAATATGTAAATAATTTCTCATAAAAATTTTACTAAGTAGTTTCAGCATTCACTGACAGATTTCTAAATCCATCATTCTCTCCACCAATACCAGTTGTCATTATACTTTAAGAATTTAGGTATTCATTTATGCATTATTAATTTATACCCAATGGACTCATAGGTTCTTATTTATCCAATGATCTATAAGCCATTATATTACTAGTTATTTTGATGCATAAATTGCTATGCATTTAACCAAGAAGAATTCTTAAAGTTAATTCTTACATTATTTTGATTCCCTTTATATTTTGTTTTCTTTAACTTGTTGCTCTAACATGGCTTTCCAAGTGTATTTCACACTTTCTCTCAAATATAGAATCAGCCTTTTCTTCCATTAGTGTATTTTAATGAAAAAGTAAAATTATAAAATCAAAATCTAGTGTCTTTTTGCTGAATGCTAATGATATATTCTTGCTTTGAGTTCTCTGGTATCAAATATAATGGTCACCATGTACTCTTTTAACTAATACAATTAATTACAATTAAATTCTGTTTAAAATCAATTTATCCACATAATAGCCACATTTCAAGTGCTCAATAGCAAAAGGTGACTAGTGATATAAAATAACATAGAGATATCCAACATTTCAATCATCACAGAAAATTGTATTAGGTAATTCTATTCAATAACATCTCAATGAAAAAAGCTAGATCATACCATACATATACATATCTAGACACATATACATGTACACATATATATAGTACTTATATACATAATATGTGTAAAGCAGCAGTTTAAGAATTCTCACTAATACTTCATGTACATGGCCTATTGTCATATTTTCATTTTCAAAACTTTTGATTTCTGTATGCTATAGTGAAAATCGTGTCTCATTATCCTCAACTTATATTTGTTCAAAATGAAATATGTAAGAAGTTGCTACCACAGAGAAAATAGCACTAGAAGAAGTAATATTCCCATTTATTTTTAGTTTTTTCCTCACAATTCTGTCTTGAGTATGGTTCCCAATTGTAGAGTTAAAAAGTAGCAGTTACAGGTGGCTGAATTACTGGTATGAATTCTTATGGCTATTGGACTAGTATATCGGCGATAATCATCACATTTTTGCTGAAGGAACTCTAAGGTTTTCCTGTCAGCAACAGAGCATGGGGAAGCATCTCAGAAAGCTTTAAAGCCCATTCTGTAGTGAATCCACACAAGTCCAAGACTTTTCCATGAAGTGTGCATGTGTGAAACAAACTTAAGTTAACATAGTACAAGCATTGAAAATTGAACTCAGATTCACTGCCCACTTCTTAGAGTAACATAAACATTGGGTAGATCCAAAGTTGTACAATAGAAATTTAGAAAAATGAACTGGAAGACAGAATTTACATTCTTAAAACAACCACATTAATTGCCTAGTAAAAGAGACAAAATTCACTAGAGGGCTTTATCAAGAACCAAATTCTATATAACATAATATTTAAATTGTATAAAATATTATCCAAAATTATTATAATTTGAATCATGTGCAAACTTCAAAATTCAAAATGAAAGCAACCGATACCATTTCTGAAATGATGTATTAGAATTAACAGAAGAAGCCTTTAAAGTAGTTATTCTTCTTCCATGAAATTAATGCTAACACATTTTAAAAAATGGCAAGGTAGAAGTTTCCAGTAAAGAAATGTGTATACAAAAATAGCTAAATTCTCATGTTCTCACAAAATAGATGAATTAATAAAGAACATATGGCACATACACAAAATGGAGTTTTATGTAGTCATAAAAAATGAATGAAATTATGTCATTTGTTACAGAAAAATGCATGGATTTGGAAAGCATCATGTTAAAGAAAATAAGTCAAACTCAGAAATTCAAGGACTATATGTTTTCTGTCCTATATAAACACTATAGGAAAAAAGAAAAAGAAGCGATGTCATGAAAGTCATGAAAGGAGACCATTGGGGTAGAAGAAGAGGATAAGCAGAAGGAAGAAAAAGAAAGAAAACAGATGTATTGGGAAGAAAACTGAAAACACTATATACATCTACAAATACGTGCAAATGAAAGTCACCACTATATAGTTAATATGCACCAATAAAAATTTCTAGACAGAGATTATAGAACTAAAATAATAAAATTTAAAATGATTGCCAGTTAGACACAATAGCACAATGAAGATGATTGAGGAAAGAGGTATTAAATTTGAATACATCAGCAGAATCATTCAGAACTGAGAAAAATGAATAGAACCCAGGATACTTTATAATAATTATTTAAGTTTCATGATATAAGTAGAGGAAAAAATAAATGGGAACAGAAAAATACTTATAGAAACATTGCCTGAAACTTCACAAATTTGTTGAAAAGCATTATGTGCAAAACCAAGAAACTAAGTGAATCCAAAACAGAATTAATTCAAGGAATATGACATTCAGACACACCAGTCAAACTCCTGATTGGATGTAGGAAATGTCTTCACAAATATCGCACCTTATCATTTAAGAAAGCAGCAAAGCAGAAATGCTACTCTCACTTTCCTCTCACCCTTCTTCTCTGAAGGGTGCCCTAACACCTAGAAAGGGCATTATCTGACCATCTCCTATCATCTGCCCTGAAGACTCCCATATGGCAGGTATCCTGCTCTATTTTCAGAGGAAAACAAATGTAATATAAGGATGCCAAATTGAATCTTAACAAAGAGGCCTTGCTGTTTCCTCCTTCTTCATACCATTTTGGATCTCTGATCATAATTCTGCAAGGCTGACCATAAATTATACAAATTTCCTTGTTTCTTTGATCCTCATTTACAAAGTCTCCTGTGTCACAGAAATCATATATTAAATAAATTTGTAAGACTTTCTCTTGTTAATCTGTCTTTTGTTACAGAGGCCTCAGATGTAAGTTTTTTGATGGCTGAAGAAAACATATTATTTCTTTTTCTTTTCTATAGTGCCAAAAATTGAACATAAAACATAAAAAACCTAGAAAACTGCAGGAGACTCATTAATGTTTCTGGGATGCAAAAATAATAAAAAAGCAAATCATGTTGGTGAAAGTGAAAAAAAATATTAAAGAACTTTGGAAAATTCTTTGAAAGGTTCTTGTAAAGCTAAAGTTGTTTCTACTTTATGAATAGCATTTCCAGTCCTAGGTATTTGCATAAGAGTAATGAACATGTTGAGAGTGATGATTTGACTCATGGTCTCTAATTGCCTTATGGCTGCGTTTGTGCTGGGAACTTCCCATGTAAAGGTGCAGGTCAAGATGACCCCCTTGCTATGGTAAAGCCAGCCTGAGGAGGCTCCCTGCACAGGTGCAGAGCTATATCAGTCAGTACCTTGAGCTCAGGCACCAATTCCTGGGGATAGAGAATTCTGAGCATAACAAGGTAACCCTTCAGATTGCCTGCTTTGCTGAAACTTTTCCACAAATAACCTTTTTATGAAACCTATACAATAAACGTGCTGTACTAGCTCTGGGTCATTCATCCTCCACCAGAGTTAATGTCCCACCTAGCCAAAGCTTTCTCTCTATGTGTCTGTCTGTGTTTTCTCCGTCCCCCATCTCTCCTCGTGGGTGTGTTCTGATTTAATGGCCTCAGCTAAGAGATGGGACTGTGGCAAATACATGTGATTACAAGTACATTTTATAGAAATAAACATAGCAGCCAGATTCATAATAGCCAAAACTGGAAAAAAGAACCGATATCTACGAAAATAAAGGGTAAATTAATCTTAGTGTATTTATTCAATGGAATAATTCTCAATCATAAGTATTCTAATTGTTACACTGATTAATAAGAAGGAATCTTACATATTGAGATATTAAGCAGTATAGATCATAAAGAAAAGGTTACATTCTTTATTATTCTATTTATGTAATGTAATAGGCAGATTAAGTGATATCGATAGAAATCAGAATGTGGTTGTCTCCAAGAAGGAGGACTATTGGAAGCAGGAAATATTTGGATGGAGAAAAAGTAAATATTCTGAATTGTTGGAAATATTCTATATTTCTATTTCATTATTGAGTTATAAGAGAGTAAGATGTCAGAATTTTATAAATTGAACACATAAAAACTGTCATTTTGTTGTGTATTAATTATTTATCAGCATAAAATGAAAGAAATAAATCACTTCACCCATTTGATTGAATTATTTTACATTCTTGCAACAGAAAATCTCCATATCCTTTCCAAAATTTGGGTGTCATTAGATTTTACATTTTTAGTCATTATAATATGTGTATAGTGATATCTAATTTTGTTTTTAATTTGTATTTTCCTGACATCAATAAGCTGACAATTTTAATGATGAGTGCATTGGTGGTGATTCTTAATAGCCATTTGTATATCTTGTGAAGAGTTAGTTCCCCCCACTATACATTTTTTATCAATAACTCTAGTCTTTTTTTATTGGTTTGTAAAAATCATTTTATACTCTTAATTTAATCATTCATAAGATATATATTTGTATATTCTTTATATATTTTTTTCAAAGTCTTTCATTTGTATAAACATTTTGCTAATGGTGTCCTGGAGAAGAGAAGGCTTTTATTTTGCCCCTGTTATTTTGTTTCTTTTATGAATAATTTTTTTGTGTATATCTCTGAAATCTTTGCCTACCCTAAGATTGCAAAGATGTTTTATATATTCTCTTTTTTATGATTTTACCTTTTTGATTTAAGTTATAATTGATTTTTAACTTATTTATGATCTGGCTAGAAATTGAAGCTTCATCTTCTATGAATATCTGGTTATTCTTATAGTATTATAAAAAATTTACCTACCCAGTGTATTGCTTTTGAATTGATTATGCATATAAGTTTGGAAATACTTTTTATCTCTTCCACTAGGTTTATTGACTTACAGGTATTTGCTTATGTCAGTAATTCACTGTGTTTGTTACTATGCCATGATATAGTCTTGAAGATATGAAATATAAAACTGCCACCTATTCTTTCTACAGATTTCTGAGGTTATTTCAGTTCCTTTGTATTTCTACATACATTTTTAAATTAACTCCTCAATTTATATTTTATAAACCCACTCTCACTGAGATGGATCTTTAGATATATTTAGAAGAAAAAAATGTTGAAAATGTATTGAAACTTACAATTAATGAATATGATATATTTCCCTGTTTATTTATGAGACATCTCACATTTTCTGAAATGCTAGGAGACTAGGAATTACACATTTTAGTTTACATTGTTCATTTTCATTTTGTGTTTTAAAACAAATTTTTAAATTTTTATTTTTAATTGCTTTTTGCTTTATATATCTTGTACATATCAATATATTTAACGTTTTACTATTAATTATGTTTACTGCAACTTAATATATTGACTTATTATTTGGAATTATTGTTTTGAGATGTGAATAGATTTTACCACATAAATAATTATGCTCTCTGCAAACAGATGCATTGTTAATTCATCCTCTTTAATTTGTATAACTTTCTCTTTTTTTCCTTAGTTTGTTACACTGATTAGCACCTTCTTGGAATTTTGAATAGACATGATAGGAGCAGATGTGCTTAACTTCTTGATCTTAGCAAAAAGTGTACAATATTTTGCCAACAAAACCATGGTAAAGGCTTGTTTTTAAGATATTCATTATGAGGTGTACTATGTTACATTTTTGTTTCTTTTTTTTCTTTATAGTTTTTATTAAAATGAGTGTTAAATTTACCAAATTTTTAAATTTTAGTTCATTGGTTCTTAGTTATACATGATAGTAGAATCCATTTTCATAAAAATTATACAAGCATAGGATATATCTTTTTCTAATTAAGACCACATTTTTTTTCAATCAATTAAAATGCTAGCTCGGCTTGGTGGCACACACCAGTAATCCCAGCAGCTCGGGAGGCTGAGACAGGAAGATCATGATTTCAAAGCAAGCCTCAGCAACGGTGATGCAGTAAGCAACTCAGTGAGACCCTGTCTATAAATAAAATACAAAATAGGATTGGGGATGTGGCTCAGTAGTTGAGTGTCCCTGAGTTTAATCCCTGGTAACCACTCCCCCCCCAAAAAAAAAAAAAACAGATGCTAAATTATTTGGTTTGATTTTTCTCTTATATATAATGAATTGCCCTGACAGATTTTGAAACGTTGATCTAAAATTGTATTCATTGATATACCACACATTCTATGTAAAGCTTGATTAAATTTGTTTATTTACTATTAAGACTCTTTGCCTTTAAGTTAATGAAGGGGATTGATATGTAATTTGTGTTCTTATAATCCTTTGTCAAGTTTTATTAATTTGATTATGACTCTTGAAATTAAATGGGTAGTGTTACTTTTTCCTCTATTATGTTGAACAATTTCATCAAAATTGATATTTTTCAATGTTTAATAGCATTAATTACATAAGCATATTAAGGAATTTAGTCAGCTTTTTTGTTGCTGTGTCCAAAGGCCCTGGCAAGAAAAACATAGAAAAGGGATTTTTTTAAATAATTTCATACTTTAATAATTTATATAGTTTCAAAGGTTCAGCCCACAATCAGCCACTACTGTGGGCCCAAGGTGAGGCAGAACATCACAGCCAAAGAGAATGGTAAAAGAAAGCAGTTCATGATATGACAACAAGGAAGCAGAGAGATCTCTGCACATAAGGGACAAAATATAAATCTGAAACACATGTCCCCAGTGACCTACCTCCTTCATTCACAACCTACCTGCATAGAGTTACCACCCAGTTGATCCTTATCAGTGTACTAATCATTAATTAGGTTACAACTCTTACAATCTAATCCTTTCACCTTTGACCATTCTTGCATTGTCCCAGGTAGAATATTTTAGTAGGACACCACCTATGCAAATCATAGCATAAAACTTATTTTCCATCTAGCATGCTTTCAGATAATGATTTAAATTTAAAATTTTAGATACACAGCATTTCAGATTTTTTTTATCTCCTGCCTTATTTAGTAAGTAGTGTTTTTCAAGTAATTTGCCTATTTCAGAGTAAGTTATTGAATTTGACAGTATAAACATATTAATAAGGTCCCCTACATTTCTCAATGTACACTAAAATCTCCCCTTCATTAATGATGATGATGAGTTTCATCTTTATTTATTTATTTTTGGGGGGTTCAGTTCTAGTAACTAGGTATATTAATATTTTCAAAGAATCAACTTTTGACTATTTTACTTTGTTGGTTTATTTTAAAATATCACTTCTTTTATTTCTGTTCTTATACTTATTATTTTATATATTCAATTTACTCTGGGCTTAATTTGTCTTTTTCTAGGTTTCTATAATAGAATCTGGGTAATTTTTGAGTCTTGTCCCCTTTTCTTTTGGGGCCATATCTTATTGAGTGTTTCATGTATTTCATAATCTTTGATTGCATACCAGGTGTAGTGTTCAAATGACGTGGAAGTTTGAAGCAATATTTTGCTTTCTATTTTCACAGAGTTTAAGTTCTTTCATTTATAGGGTAGTTGACAAAGCAAAAGTCTAGCTGAGTTGGAGGCTGGCTAACATCTTTGAGTACATTGAATTCATCTCTGCTAAAATCACTCCAGAGCCTCTTTCTTGAATTTTGACAATTTATCATGTAAGGCTGTTGGGTAGGATATTAAAATGCTTTTGCTTTGCATTTAACTTCAACTCTGAAAGTAGCCAGGAATTCAAGACCCCTCATAATGTGAAATATTTAATAAATTCTTTCATTTTTATCACTTCCTTAAACATTACCTTCTCTAAATTTGTGAGCTAAAGACGATTAAACATTGTGAAGTGCCGCAGTCTGGCTGGGCACAATCAGGAGCCACTTGTCAAAAGAAACTAACTTTATTTTTAGAACCACACACGCCAAACAAAACAGCCTCTCAGGAAAAACCCTCAGAGCCTCAACTGCCACCACCGGCTTTCCACAAGCCTCTCTCTCCCCCACAAGCTTCTCTCCACCTCCCATAATCCTCCTGCTCTTGAGGCCGATTGGCTGGGTCACGTGGGCGGAGCCAAAAAAGTCCCCCAATGAGCAGCTCCGTGGTCTGAAAGGGCAGGGAAACAGCCCAATGAGCATCACCGCAGAGGAGCCAATCAGCTAGATGTTGCTGGGGCCGCTGTGAGCCAATCATCAGCCGGCAGCTGGAAGTTTGCTGGGGCCCCTTCGGCTGTGGCTCTCAACAGTGAAGAATTAATGATGTTTTGTTATGTTAAGAATTATAAAATTTTACTCTGCCACAAATGTCCAAATTAGAATCTCTTGATTTCTTGCCTACTCCACAATGCCATGGTCCTTTTGCTATTGCAGACACTTTCATTAGGGTACCTACATCTTGAATACAGTTTCTTCAGCTATTTGCTATTGCTACCAGGGCTCTCCATTTAATAAGAAAGGACAGGCATTTTTCTGAAATTCATGTAGTTAAGCCTTCCTCAAATTCATCAATCTTTATTACTTCTACAAAGTATTTTGGGGGATCATTTTCATATTTATTGTTTTATAGAATCAAATATATTTTAATATGTCTCCTTTTTGTTTTTACTAGCACACTATAGTTCTATATAATATTTGGCTTCATTTTGGCAGAATCACATATAAACAGGATGTAATTTGCCCTACTTCAGTCCCTAGTACTTCCTCTTACCCTTCACTCTCCATTTTCCGATTACTCTTCTTCTACTCTGCTGATCTTCTTTCTTTCTATCTATCTATCTATCTATCTATCTATCTCTCTATATATTGTTAATTGGTGTTTTATAGATGTACATAATGATCAAATTCACTGTGGTATATTAACATATGCACAAAATATAATTTGGTCAGTTTCATTTTACAGTTGTTCCATTCTCCAATCTCTTCTTTTTTTACCTTAAATCCCTTCCTCTACTCCACTAGTTTCTCTTGTATAGTCATGGTATTCCTCTCATTCCACACTCCTTTTTCCCCTTAGTCTGGCCTAGCTTCTACCAAAGGAGAAAACATTCAACCATTAACTATGTGAATTTGGCTTATTTCACTTAGCATGATATTCTCCAGCTCTATTCATTTACCACCAAATGCCATAATTTCTTTTTTATTTATGGCAGAGTAAAATTCTATTTTGTATATATACCACATTTTCTTTATTCATTCATTTGTTGACTAGCACCTGGGCTGATTCTGTAACTAGACTTTCATGAATTTCAGTGCTATAATAGTAATGCAGATTCTTCTCCAATCTAAGCAACACTTAAAGTTCACATATACCTTTACAAATTAGAAATGTAAAACCTCTGCTAAACTATATAGTTATGTTTAAAATAACAAATTATTGCTATTGTACTTTCATTATTATCAAATTCTGTAATCTCTAGAAATATTGCTTTGTGCATATATCAAAAATATAGATTATGGAAACAAATGTGGTTCAAAGTTTTATCAAAGATTTTGACATTTTTAAAAAATTTGTTCTAACTATTTTTATGACAGAATGCATTTTGATTCTCTGTACACAAAGGGAGCACAAATTTTCATATCTCTGGTTGTACATGATGTACAGTTACACCATATGTGCAGTTATATATGTACCTGGGGTAATGATGTCCATCTCATTCTACCATCTTTCCTGCCCCCATGCCTCCGATTTCTTCCCTCCCCTTTGTCCAATCAAAGTCGCTCCATTCTCCCCCCACCCCATTATGGATGAGCATCCACTTATTTGAGAGAACATTCAGCCTTTGGTATTTGGGATTGGCTTACTTTGCTTAGCATGATATTCTCCAACTCCATCCATTTGCCTGCAAATACCATTATTTTATTCTCTTTTAATGCTGAGTAATATTCCATTGTGTATATACACCACAGTTATTGTGTTATATATACCACAGTTTATTTATCCATTCATCTGTTGAAGGGCATATAGGTTGGTTCCACAGTTTGGCTATTGTGAATTGAGCTACTATGCACATTGATGAGGATGTGTCACTATAGTATGCTGATTTTAAGTCCTTTGGGTATAGACTAAGGAGTGGGTTAGCTGGGGCTCCTTACATTTTTTTCACAAAAATTATGAATCAAAATTATTTTCAAGTAGCTATCATCTTATAATTACATTTAAAATAGTATACGCACTACTTTTAGTTAACTATTTTCTAGGAATATAACTCAACCTTATCAATATCATTTAGCTTCACATTGAAAACCTTTCAGCAAAATAGCCTTAAAATATTTGATTTAAATATATATTTGCTTTGGATAGAAATACAGAAACACACACACACACACACACATACATATATAGTATTCTCTTGAATATCTAATTCTGAAGCATTGCTGTTAAACTCAATAAAATTAAGATGTTACTTTACCTGATGTAATTTACTATTATATTTGAAATCAGGGAAATTCATATATTGAAGTTCACTTCTTCTGTAAGACTTATAAATGCTTTCTTGACAAATTTCTCTATGTTAAACTACCTGTTAAAATTTTAAGCTGATGATATCAAATCAGAGACATGGCGTCTGATACAAGAAAAAGTTGGCTATGATCTACATACTGTGGGGTCGGGCTCCAAATTCCTCAATAGGACACCCATAGCACTAGAGTTAATAACTAGAATCAACAAATGGGACTTACTCAAACTAAAAGGTTTTTCTCAGCAAAAGAAACAATAAGAGAGGTAAATAGGGAGCCTATATCCTGGGAACAAATCTTTACTCCTCACACTTCAGATAGAGCCCTAATATCCAGAGTATACAAAGAACTCAAAATATTAAACAATAAGAAAACGAATAACCCAATCAACAAATGGGCCAAGGACCTGAACAGACACTTCTCAGAGGAGGACATACAATCAATCAACAAGTACATGAAAAAATGCTCACCATCTCTAGCCGTCAGAGAAATGCAAATCAAAACCACCCTAAGATACCATCTCACTCCAGTAAGATTGGCAGCCATTATGAAGTCAAACAACAAGTGCTGGCGAGGATGTGGGGAAAAGGGTACACTTGTACATTGCTGGTGGGACTGCAAATTGGTGCAGCCAATTTGGATAGCAGTATGGAGATTTCTTGGAAAGCTGGGAATGGAACCACCATTTGACCCAGCTATCCCCCTTCTCGGCCTATTCCCTAAAGACCTAAAAAGAGCATGCTACCGGGACACTGCTACATTGATGTTCATAGCAGCACAATTCACAATAGCAAGACTGTGGAACCAACCTAGATGCCCTTCAATAGATGAATGGATTAAAAAAATGTGGCATTTATACACAATGGAATGTTACGCTGCATTAAAAAATGACAAAATCATAGAATTTGCAGAAAAATGGATGGCATTAGAGCAGATTATGCTAAGTGAAGCTAGCCAGTCCCTAAAAAACAAATGCCAAATGTCTTCTTTGATATAAGCAGTGTAACTAAGAACAGAGTAGGGACGAAGAGCATGAGAAGAAGATTAACATTAAACAGGGATGAGAGGTGGGAGGGAAAGGGAGAGAGAAGGGAAATTGCATGGAAATGGAAGG
>NW_026000075.1:18001344-18013321 GCF_001458135.2 Marmota marmota marmota
AAAAAAATTAATTAATTAATTAATTAAAACTTAAAAATAATAATAAAATAAAAAATAAAAAAATCTTTTTCTACTATGCTTGATTTTGTGTACACATATGTAGATGTGTGTGGGGTGTGTTCTTAACCTATGGATGAATTGAAAATAAACATAAAATATTTATTCATATTATTTAACTTTCAATTTTTTACATTAATTGCTTTCTTCTGCACTTGTTTATTATTTAGCCTTGATTTGACTTAGGTGGGGTACAACTCTACAAGGGTTTGAATTCTTTGGATCTTACATTTGCTAGATTTGTTCATGCTTTAGTTCACCATATTTCCCCTTCTTCACTTTCTTCCCCCACTAACAATCAGTATTTTTGTTCCTTCATTCTTTTTCAAAATAAATTTTACTTTAGTTTTTAATTTCTTCTTATAGCTGACATCTGCTAACAGTCTTCTGCCTCTCTTCTATTCTGATCACATTTTAATGTATTTTATAGTTTCTCTTGCAGTCCTAAGCTATTTTTTTCTTTGCTTAAAAAAGACTATATTCCAACTAAATAATGGAAATATATAATTTATATAATTCCTACCCATTTATGTTTCTATGATTATTAATTTAGTGACTGATTCAGTACACCTGTTATCTAACAACTAATCTTGTTCAGTATTTTATTGTTGGTACTGATGTTAAATTCTAATGATGCCTTTCTATACGGGTAGCAATTAGTGTTATAGATGTCCAAGTAGATACTGGACATCTATAATATGGCTGCTCATATATTTGTGATAATTAGTGCTATTCCTGGCTTCCCATCTCTCTAACAGGGGCTGGAAAATAAATAGGACATTTCAAGGTCACATAGCAGAGATCCTGCTGGTGAGAAATAACCCAGACTCAGTCAAGCAACAGTGAATCTCACTACAAACATTGTCTAGTCCCACCTGAGTTTTAACATTCTTCAGCTCATAATACTGGGAAGACAAAACCCCCAAGTGAAAAAACAAACCTCAAGGAGAAAAGAAAAAAACGGGGGGGGGGGCTCAGTTTCCACCTGTTGATGTATACTCACATATCTAAAGCAGAAGGAAATTCCAGAACTAAAGACATAACTTTGTACAAGATGATACACATATAAAAGGGGAATGAGAATTCATTGCAAACAATTCACAAGTCTAAGACTGGTGGCAACATGAGGAAACAACCGAACAAAAAATTACCCTCCCCACCTCAAAATTTACAATCTCCCAACCAATTGTTCCAAAAATATAGAAGTGGATAAAATTACAGAGAAAGTTTATAAAAAACTGATAATTAAAATGTTCAGTGAACTAAATGAAGATCTAAGAAATAAATTAAGAGAGCAAATACAAAGGTGAAAGATGATTTCAATAAAGAAATTGAGATATTGCAAAGAAATAAAAAAAAACACTTGAAAATGAAATATGTCAGTCAAATTAAATTCAGTTGAAAGCATCAACAGTAGATTAGATTGTACAGAAAATAGAACTTCAGTCATTTAATATATAAGTTCAGGCCAGGAAAACATCGTATATGAACTTGAGTACATAATATGCATTACAGAAAAAAAAAATGGTGAGAATATACAAGAAATCTAGGACAACATCAAGAAACCAAACCTGAGAATTATTGGGATAGAAGAAAACATGGAGAAACAAGGTAAAGTCTTCAAGAATATTTTCAATGAAACAATCACAGAAAACTTTCTCTATATCAGAAATGAGATAGTCATCCACATGTAAGCTTTGGACGGACACCAAAAAGACAAGATCAAAAGAGAAGTTGTCCAAGACAAAATACAATATAAATTCCTAACACAAAAATAAGGCAACAGTCAGGTGTGGTTGGGTACCTCTGTAATCCCAGCGGCTCAGGAAGCTGAGACAGGAGAATCACAAGTTCAATGCCAGCTTCAGCAAAAGCAAAGCACTAAGCAACTCAGTGAGACCCTGTCTCTAAATTAAATACAAAATAGGACTGGGGATGTGGCTCAGAGGTTGAGTGCCCTGAGTTTAATCCCTGGTACCCCCACCCCTAAAAATTAAAAAAAGAAGGCAATAATAATAAAAACTGCCCAGAATTTGATAGTCCAAGCTCTAAAAGAAATTAATTGTCATTCAAGATGATTGTATACAGCAAAAATCACATTTAAATTTGATGGAAAAATATTTTTTTTCCATGAAAAAGAAAATAATTTCCATTCAAGATTATTGTATACAGCAAAAATCATATTTAAATTTGATAGGAAAATAATTTTTTTCCATGAAAAACATAAACTAAAAGATTTCTTGATCATGAAGTTAGCACTAAAAAGAATAATCAAAGATAAACTGCACAGAGAGTCACCCAGAAACAAAACCCCAAACTTTTTCAAGTAGACAAAGATCAATAGAATAATAATTACATAAAGCAAAACTAGACAGAATTAAAATATAGGAAATAAATCAAAATTGCAGAAAACCACAAATACACATCCATGACAACTCCGATTGTAAATGGTCTCAACTCCACAAATAAAAGACAAACTAGCAGAATAGATGAAAAACACAAGATCAAACTATATCCTATTTGCAAGAGAGTCATCTCACAGCAAAGGCACTCATAGGTTGAAGGTAAAAAGACAGAAAAAATATTGTACATAAATGGAGCTGGAAAACAAGCCAGAGTAGCTATTCTCATATCTGACAATGTAAATTTTAAGCAAAAATGTCTCATAATATACAAAGAAGGCCACTACATCCAAGTAAACGGAACAATCCTTTACCAAAAGATGCAACAATAGTTAATATATATGCCCCAAATGTCAGCCTACTAAGTTACATTTAAAAAAATAAATCACATCTTAATAATAAATCACAGATAGACCCCAAATGTCGGGGGTTTTAGCCGCCCCCCCATTCCCTCCTGACCTGCAGGAGAGATGGGGAGAGCATGCTCTGACCAGGACGAGCCAAGAAAGGAAGAGTCTGACTGACCAGTCAAAGCAGGATCTCGTTTAATGAGAAAACACACACAGCTGATATAATGTACAGGAGCCAATCAGGATAAAGGTCAGCAGGGTGGGGAGAGCTCACATGTATACCCACCCTAGAGGCATGAGCTGTCCATGAGGGCGGAAGGATTCTGAGCCAGTCTTAGAGGTGGTCTGATTTTTCTTCACGGCAATGCCTTCTGGCTGATCATTAGGTGCTCTCTTAGCCACATGTGGCCCCAGGACCAGGAAGCAGGTAACAAGTTAGGGTTCCTCTTTTCTGATGCAACATGCCCTAGATGTTGCATGCCCTACATCAAGTTAGGTTTCCTCCTTTCTGATGCAACATGCTTCACATGTTATGTCATGCCCTACACCCAATAAAATGATCCTAGGTGATTTCAACACACCCTTAACACCAACAGACAAGGCATTTAAAATATGAAATCAATAAAGATGTTTCTAACCTAAATAATGCCATAAATCAAATGAAATAACAGATGTCTGCAGAATCTTTCAGCATAAAACAGCTGAATTAAAACAAAATAAAACAAAAACCAGCTTAATTTCTCTTCTTTTAAATATTTCATGGAACCTTTTCCAAAACAGACCATATTCTAGGCCACAATGTAAGTCTTAGAAAGTACAAAAAAAAAGATAATTTTTTTTGCATTCTATTAACCATAATGTAATGAAACTAGAAATCAAAAACAAAAAAATAATAGAAACCACATAAACACATGAAGATTGAACAATAATTTGGTAAATAAAGAAATGATTATAGAAGAAATGAGAGAAGAAATCAGGAAATTATTAGAAATAAATGAAAACAGAGGTACAACATACTAAATTTCTGTGAAAATATTAAAGGTGTTCTAAAGGAGAAATTTATAGCATTGAGTTTCCTCATTAAATAAAGAGAGAGATCACAAATAAATAAGCTTATGCTCCACCTCAAGACCTTAAGAAAGGAAGACCAAACTAATTTCAACATCAGTGGATGACAGGAAATAATTAAAATCAGAGCCAAAATTAATGAAATTGAGAATAATAAAACAATAATCAGAATCAATGCAATAAAGAGGTGGTCCTTTGAAAAAATAAATGAGATTCATAAACCCTTAGCCAAATTAACCAAAAGAAAGAGAGAGAAGAACAAAATTAACAAAATTAGAGATGTAAAGGAGATGACACCCCTTGGTACTTCTACACTGCAGTGAATCATTAAAAACCATTTTATAAATTTATATAACAATAAACTGCAAAATCTAGCAATGACAAATTTTTAACACATATGACCTGTTCAAATTGAACCTGAAAGATTTAGAAAACCTAAACACACTAATATCAAGTAATGAAACTGAAATAGCAATTAAAACCTTCTAAGAAAGAAAAGCCCAAAACTAGCAGGATTCTCAGCTGAGTTCCACTTTACTTTTAAAGAAAAATTAAAGCCCATCTTTTTAAAATTATTCCATGAAATTGAAAGTGAGAGAACACTGCCAAATACCTTCTATGAAGCCTATATACCCTGATACCAAAACCAAAGACACATCAAGGAAAGAAACTACAGACCAATATCTCTGATGAACATAAATGTAAAAACCCTTAATACAATATTAGTAAATTACATTAAAAAACACATAGGAAAGATAATATGCCATGAGCAAGTGAGTTTAATCCAAGGATGTAAGGTTGGTTCAATTTATGCAAATCAATAATTCAGCACTTCAATAAAATTAAGGACAAAAATCATATGACCATCTCAGCAGATACAGAAAAAGCCTTTGATAAAATACAGCACACATTTATGTTAAAACAATTGTAGAAACAAGGGATAGAAACAATTTGCCTCAACCTTGTAAAGGCTACTGGTGACACACCCAAAGTTGAATAGAGAAAAACTTAAAGCATTTCCTCTAAAATCAAGACAAGGATGTCCACTCTCACTACTTCTACTCATTACAGTTATACACTTCTCAAAACATTATCCAGAGCAATCAGGCATGAGAAGCAATTAAAGAGATATAAATAGGAAAAGAAGTCAAATTATCTTTGGTTGCTGATGACATGGTCTTATATTTAGAAAACCCAAAAACTTCACCAGAAGTCTTTTAAAGCTGAAAAACAAATTCAGCAAAGTATCCGGATACAAGATTAACAACCAAAAATCAATAGTTTTACTATATCTCAACAATGATTCTGCTTAGAAATCAGGAATAGCATCCCATTTACAATAACTTTAAAAAAAAAAAAGAAAAAAAGAAACACTTGGGAATTAATTTAACCAAGGAGGTAAAAGATCTCTATACTAGGAATGATGGAACCCTGAGGAAATAGAAGATGAAAAGACCTTTTATACTTTTGGATAGACAGAATTAATATTGTCAAAATGGCCATACCACCAAAAGCAATCTACAGGTTCAATGTAATCCCCATGAAATACCAATGACATTAGGAAAAAAAAAATTCTTAAGTTCCTTTAGAAAAAGTTCCAGAAGAGCCAAAGCAATACTGAGCAAGAAGAGCAATGTAGGAGGCATGGCATACCTGATCTCAAATTATAGTAATGAAAAAGTATGGCTCTGGAATCAAAATAGAAATCATAATTAATAGAATATAATCAAAGATACAAAGATGAACCCTCACATTGATATGTAACAACGGTTCCATAAATATATATCGGAAAAAAGATAGCCTCTTTAACAAATGGTGCTAGGAAACCTGGAATCCATATGTCAAAAAATGAAGCTAAATCGCCTTTACCCTACACAAAATTCAAATCAAAATACGTCCAAAACTTAGGAATTAGTCCATAAATTTTGCTACTGCTAGAAGAAAACACAAGGTAAACACTCCATCATATTAGTGCTTCTCAAAAGAAGAAACAAAAATATTCAAAAAACATAAAAAATTCTTCAAAATTTCTAGCAATCACAGAAATGCAGATCAACACTGTATTGTAATTTCTTCTCACTGGGGTCAGAATGGCAACTATCACAAATTCAAATAATAATAAATGCTGATAAGAATGTGGGGGAAAGCTGCATTCTAGTAGAACGACTCTAGAAAGCAGTCTGGAGATTCCTCAAAAACTAGGAATGGAGTCACCTTGTGACCCAGCCATTTTACTCCTTGATATTTGTCTAAAACCCCTAAAATCAGCATACTATATATAGTGATAACAGCTACTTCAATGTTTATAGCAGCATAATTCATAATAGTTAAATTATGGAATCAGTCCAGATGCCTATTAATAGATGAATAGATGAATGCATTAAGAAAGTATGGTATATACATAAAATGGAGCTATACAAAGTTATAAAGAAGAATAAAATTATGGCATTTCTGGTTAATGAATGGAAATGGAGAACACCATGCTAATTGGAATAAGTCAGTTTCAGAAAATCAAGGGTCAAATTTTGTCTCTCATATGTGAAAGAGCAAAATAATGGAAAGGAGGAGGAAATGATCAAATATCATAAAGATACAGAAAAGACCAGTAGAGTAGAAGGAGATTGAGAAGAAGGAAGAACAGACAGGAAAAGAGAGGAAATGCAGAATAAATTATTTAGAATCATGCTGTGTGTATGTATAATATACTACAGTAAATTTTACTTTTATGTATATCTATAAACTATCAATTAAAAATAAATTGATAGCTTTAAAATTTCATAATGAAGTGCCTTGGTATGAGCTATTTTTAGATTTCCAGTGTAATTCTTACAAAACCTAAACTCCACGATTACACAGACTTTTGGTCTCCCCTCCTTCCCACAGTCCTGCCTTTAACAATATCCAATCTAGTAGACACTGAAGGAATAAAGGGAGGATGAACAGTAAAACGTGCACATGCGTTCCAAACTTCAGTTTTGGAACGCAGATTTTTCTGAATTTCTTCTTTATAATTTCTGCCCATGATTCCTGGAAATCATTATCAGTTGGGTGTTAGGTTTCCTGAATTGATATCCAATTTTTTTTCCTTATTGTTCTACTTTCTGGGAGATTTGTTACATCTTTTTGTTCCTACAATTAAAAGCTGCTTTAATATTTGGTTACCAAAACATATATATATATATATATATATTATATATATATATATATATATATATATAGAGAGAGAGAGAGAGAGAGAGAGAGAGAGAGAGATTAGATATAGATATATAGATAGATAAACAAATAGAAGGAAGACCAGTAGAGTAGTAGAAGGGGACTAGGGCTAGGGAGGAGGGGAAGAAGGAGGAGTACCAGGGACTGAGTAGATGCAAGTTACATTCCATGCATATGTGATTATGTTAAAATGAAACCAACTGTGACGTATAACTACATTGACCCAATAAAAGCATAGAACATATTCCTTATTTGATTTCTTCAGTGTTAGTAACTATTTAATATCAATTATTTGTCCTTTTTATTTATTTGTTAGTCTCAATAAGTTAAAATGATTTAGTTTTAGTTGACTCAGTATTTTTTTCATTGAATCTGGGACATTTTTGTTTGCAGATAAAATTGCTCAGTGTCCAGTTATTGATACTCAGCATATTTTATTACATACTCAGTCTTTATTGATGCTGTCATTGTTTTTTTTTCTGTATTGACATATGCTCTCTTACTCATATTTATGACTTTAAAATTTGTTTTGAAGAACTCTGTTTTCTCGTAATAATTAAAAATATCTAATAACTATACAATATGCAGTAAATAATACCTATAAACTTCTCTTCTATTGTCTATCTTCATTTGGTAGTATTTTCCCATTTATGGAAGATGGGATCATTAACAGCCTTATTGTTAACCAAATATGTTCCATGTTTTCCTATTTTGTAAGTATATTAGTTTCATATGTTCAATCTTTATAATATGTACTTTTTTTACTGAAATTGTTATTCTCAGAAATTTAAATTAAGATTTCATTTACAGTAATTTTTGCATAGGTATTGGCTTATTGACTATTCTGCTGTTAAATTATTTCTTTATTTTTGAAATGTGTTTATTTTTATTGAAGCACAACAAATCTAACACTCTTAAGCTTCCATGCTTCTCCACTCAACATTGCCTCTTTTGCCACTAAATTTTCAATCATGACAGTCTGAAACCTCATTTTACCACCGATGTGTCTTAGTTTTTACTTCATGAATCGCCTTTAATTCCTTTATTCTGATTTTTACTTTAGAATTTAAAAATGACTAAAACATTAGTTATCTGAAGTTCAACACTACTTTTAACAAAGTGAAATGGGAACAAAACAATTTCAAATCTATCATTTCCAAAAATCTTGACTAATATCAAAGCAAGAAGAAGAATCTGCAACTATGGAAAGTCACATTCTATATCAATTAGAAACTGGAGCTGATTATAACAGCTAAACTTAACCTAGAAATATATAAATAACTGTATAGTACATTTTGAAAATATCTTCAAAATTATATGCCCTGGGTAACTGGCTCAGTAGTTTGAAAATTATGTTTGATACTCAAAAATTCAGGCCTTAATTTTATGTATGTTATTTGGAGTTGAAGCCACCGGCCTAATATTGGGAAACTAAAGCCAGCCATCTGTCTCAGTTACCAAGATAAAAACACTTTTGATTTCTTCCTACCAGAATCCTATCAAGTGGTAACTTTTATGACTGGAGGTAACAAAAAAAGTAAATGTTTCCATTCTCTAGACTCTATTTTAGAGGTGGCAAAGAGAGAGATACTAGGAAAGATTGTTTAGTAAAATGAAATTGATTTTCTTATCATCTTACTATTTTGGAAATCTGAATAGCTTTTAATGATTTGCATTCTCTAGCAGCTCCCGCAAGTTCATAATTTCTCATCATTGACAATGATATGACAAGGATGATGATTATGCTATTAATTTTATGCCACGACTGAGTGCTAAGAACAGATTATACACCACTTAAGGCACACAAATTCTTATTAGATATTGATATCCCAATTTTTGAGATTAACTATATGAAGCCCAGTTATATCAAATTTCTAGCCTAATATATAGATTTAATGTTAGAAAAACTTTGATTTGGTTACGAGTTCATCCCTAAATGCTTAAAGACCAGAGTACTGAATTCATGTGGCAATCCTATAAACTGTGTGTGTGTGTGTGTGTGTGTGTGTGTTTTGGGAGGTGACTACCAGAGATTGAACACAGAAAAGGCTTAACCACTGACTTACATATCCAGCCTTTTTTTTTGAGGCAGGGTCTCACTGTTACTTAGGGCCTTTCTAAGTGGCAGAGGCTGGCTGGGACATGCAATTCTCCTGCCTCAGCCCCTCAGGTCTCTGGGATTACAGGTGTGCCCCACCACACCCCTTAAAACTGATTTTTTTTTTTAAGCATAACATTTGAGGTCAAGTTCTGTTAAAAACCTTATTCACCTCACAGAATTAACTGGAAAACAACTGTAACTCAATGACTCGTTGCCTTGTCTTCAATGACTAGGTATCTAAAATAAACATTGTAGAAAGCTTATAGTTTATTATTAACTAAATGATTATCAACTGTTCATTTATATCGCCTCCATCAACATAACTGTTGGCCATTGATATGTTGACTGATAATAATAATGTTGACTGAATTTATGATACTTAAGAAACAAGGCAGCTGAGCCACTATAATTTTATGTTCAAAAATTGAATCCAATGTTAGATTGTTTTTGAACTTTTCAAATATAACCATATTTAACTGAAATCAGAAACTACCACCTATAGCAGCAAATTGCATGCCAGAACTGACATTAAGAACACAGTAACAATTAGAATTTGGTGGAACAAATACTTTCAAATATTTCCTCCATTTCTACATGTAATTTTGTCCATAGTAATACTAATAGTACTAATAATATTATTTCTCTGCTGTGCCAGTGAATTTATCTTTCAGAATATAATCCACTTACAGCAATCAAAGTTTTTGCTTTTACCCTGCCATGGCCCCATAAATGGACATTTCTCAAATAAATTATTGATACATCTCAGGTCTTTCTTTTATACAAGTTTAGAATATATTTTTATTGATGTAACATTCTGATAAGAGATTTTGTTGTGTGCTATATTATAACAGCAAAAAAATATTAAATTGTTATTTTGTTTTCAATTACCTTACAAAGGTAATTTTCCAGAAATAAAAATATTTCAAGAAGACAATGACTATGTGCTTTTCTATTGACAGTATTGTGAACATTAAGGGATCTCTATAAGAGAAAATGAGCTAGCAATGTATCCTTTCTAAGTAACAGCACAAGTTAGTAAATAATTTTTGTAGGTAGCAAGATAGTAATATTTCAGTATATGCAGCTATGTAGTATTGTCAATGATCATTCAACTATGACCCTGTGAGGAAAAAGCAGCTATTGGCGATTGCTGTGATAATTTTCTAATAAAACTTTATTTCTAAAATGGACAGGAGGCTATTTGGTTAATGGGCCACCATTTGCAACCACTTCCATTGTTCATCTGATTCCAAACTCTTTCCCTGAAGATACTGAGGTTGTTGGTTACACAGGAATTTAGACAACAACATCGCATCACCTTGTCAGTCTGTCTTGGAAACTCATGGCTGGCTATTGCTATGTTTATTGGTTCATTTAAAATAATACATCAAGTTTTTCTCTCACCTGTCTGAATTCATCTATGTATGTTCCTGTTTCTCTTTATTACTGTTTTCAAATAGCCTGTTATTGGAAAATTTTCATTGAAAGAGAAAAAAAAGGAGAAACAACAGGATGTAAAATGGTACTTTTCCTCAAGGGTGTTATATACAATATCAATTTGGGGTAATAAGCAAGTGTGCCTCTTTTTTGGTATTCACTGTTCTGGACAAATTTACAAGGGCTTTATGATCCTCACTTTCTTTTGAGTGAAATGGTAGAATTGATTTACATGTATTTTGAAGTATTTTTAATGAGGTTTCAATGAGATTACCTCCCCAAACTCCAAGTACAATGTTTGAACACAGTTTGAACTTTTGACTTTATCTTTTATTTCCCTTCGATTTCCTGTTTTCTTACCTCAAGGATTTTTATTTGCCCAGGATTTTAAAGCTCTATTAAACTTAACAAATATCACAAATACATTAAATGCTTATTGCCTTAAAATGTATAGAAATAATTTACATCGATCTTTAATTATGTGTCATATTTGATTTTTCACATTAGTTTGATCATTTAGATATATATTTTTAACTTGATGTATTTTTCCTAAAGAATTTCATTCATTTACACAATTTGGAAAAATATTATGCATCATATTTTTGCTTATTATTTGTATCATGAAAGAATACAGACAAACACACATATTCCAATATCAACAAAGGAAAAGAAACCTGAAAATTCATCTTTTTCATAATCATATTTTTTTTAAGAATACAAAGTTCAATATGTTGTTTTTCCTCTGGGCTGCATATTCAAAATAAAAATCATAACTCAACTTTGTTTCTATAAGGTAATAATGCTTACAAAATTGAATTATTTGAGTGATTATTTTTCTTTTTTTGAAAATCTTGGCGGGCCTGCAACCCACCAGCAGAACAGGCGCAGCGGCCGGCTGAGGGGCAGAGCCGCCCCCTACCCCCACGCCTGCAAGGTAGGCGGAACTGTGACCACCAACAGAACAGGCCCAGCGGCCTGCAGAGGGGTAGAGACGCCCCCCGCGCCTGCAAGGTATGCAGACCTGTGACCCACCGGCAGAACAGGCCCAGCATCCCACGGAGGGGCACAGCTGCCCCACGTGCCTGCAAGGTAGGCGGACCTGTGACCACCAAGAGAACAGGCCAGACCTGCAACCGACAGACAGAACAGGCCCAGCGGCCTGCAGAGGGGCAGTGCCACTGCCCGCACCTGCAAAGTAGGCAGAATTGCGACCACAGACAGAACAAGCCCACCGGCCCATAGAGGGGCAGAGTCGCCGCCCGCGCCTGCAAGGTAGGCGGACCTGCTACCAACCGGCAGAACAGGCCCAGCGGCCTGCCGGCGTGGTAGGCACATTGCCCCAATTGGAG